>NC_090266.1:467689265-467997308 GCF_040414725.1 Anabrus simplex | reverse complement strand
TTGTCAATTTATTTCTTATAATTGCACTTCAATATGAAACAGAAATGAAATTTCTAGCTTATAACAACAAGCTAGCAGAGCAGTTGCACCAAAAATTTTGGGTGCACAATTCCCCATTCGCTGCTTTGACCCTTAATATGCAGAACTGAGCCAACTGTTCAACCAGAATGGGTATCACGATTTTTCACTGATTCCGCAACCTATTATCATATATTGTAAAATTCATCATGAAACCACATTTTAACTAGAGACTCTGCCATGAGTAATCTTGTCGAGCAGTCAAGTTTTGCGAGTCTCTTTAAATAGCATACATATTTTCTATTGGATTAATGCTAGGGGAGTTCCCTAGCCACTCTAAGACATGAATATTGTTCTCACTGAAGAATTTCATCACTTTCTTTGAAGTACGGAATAGCAAGGACCCAAATCTTGCTGTAAAATTCCATCTCTATCTGGAAACCTCTTCTGCAGCTCACCAACAACTCTCCTTTCCAGTATTTGGATGTACTGTTCAGTTTTTATTATCCTGTCCCAATTCTCCATGCATTAAACATGCCCGTGACATCATCTTCATGGTGTGTTTTATGGTCAGTTGTAAATGTCCTGAAGTTGTTGGCTCATTCTTCACTCGGCACACATATTACATGCTCTGCCCCTGCACTTTCTTCCAGTGTTACATTGTCCAATTCTAATGACTACCCTACAAGGAATGTTCCCTGCACATTTTTCCTGATAGAAGATGTTTCATTACAGGTTTGTGGGCATTGCTTCCAGCTGCCAGAAGTCTATGACAAACATTAGAAACATGGAGTTTCACTCCCTTTTCTCCCCATTTTGTGAGCCAAGTCCACAGTAGTGAGCTTGAGCTTTTATTTGCTTCTTCTTAGGAGAAAACATTCATCAATTTACATTGTTTTCTTTTTCTTGTTGTAGTTAACTTTTTTCTTTGGTGAAATTCAGCCAGTTTGTTTGTGCTGCTGAATAATTTTATTTATAGTGCCTACACAAACACCAAATTTAGTAGCTAACTCTCTTTGTGCTGGCGTTCTGACCCCAACTTGGCAGGTTTGACCCTGGCTCAGTCCGGTGGTATTTGAAGGTGCTCAGATACATCAGTCTCATGTTGGTAGATTTACAGGCACATAAAAGAACTCCTGTGGGGCAAAATTTTGGCACCTCGGCATCTCCAAAAACCATAAAAGACATAAAGCAAATAATATTATTACTCTCTTTGTGTCATGGAAGTATTCTGAGATAATCCCACAATCTCACTGCACTTCATGGGAGTTGTATCCATTGAAGACATAGGTATTACTAATCGCACAAGAAAACTTGAACATTTCCCAAAAGTGGCACACATTATAAAAAATACACTTATAACCTAAAATGATCGTCACACAGATTAATTACCTATGAATAACAGTGCATAGAATGCGTAGAGAATGCAGGATCTAAGAATAAGCCATGTGCAGCACACTGTCGCCAACTATTGGGGAAATTATGAAAAAAATACCTTGTTCCGGTTAATTTGCATGGTACTGTAGGTTCAACTTCAAGAAAACAAACTGTCCTATGTTCATCTCTGAACTTGGTGCAGCCATGGGGAATGTGAACCACAACCAGAGAATTATGTCATCTTTAGTTTGATAGTGAGGAAACTCTCATGAAAAAATATACTAAGGGGTTGCAGACCAGAACATCCTAGGTTTTCCTGATCAGGATGTATCTCTTTTGGACAATTACCATAACTGTTACGAGACAGGCCTAGTCTGCGAGAAAACTGTGAAAACTGGACAACACCAATGACATCTCTCAGTCAAACATGCACAGACAGATGGAGAACCCTGGTCACTAATATTTGACAAGCATGACATATTGTTAAGAACCTCAGTGAAGATCCAATTAGTCCACCTCTCAACTTTACTCCAGTAACTTCTTATTACATAGTAAATCAACTGATCTTAAATGGAAAGACTTCAGAATCTAAGTTGAATATGAAAACATGTAAATGGTGCACCGAAGAGCCTGATTTCTTTAAGAACCTTTTTACATTGAAAGAAGTTCTGAATGAAACCAACAGTCTGAAATTAAACAATGATCTCAGAGTGGAACAAATAAAGCAATTTGGACTATCTGGACTCCAGTGGGTACTTTCACTGAAGAACAACTGTTCACCCAGTTTAAAGGTCTCTAAGTTATGGAGAAAGCTTGCACATTTACGATCCTAAAACCTGGGAAGACTCCTGATAGCTGAAAGAACTTTCAACCAGGCTTACTTTTATGTCACAGCTATAAGTTGCAGGAGAGAATGATTCTCAACATAATATCTAATTCTGTCAATAGCAAGCTGATTCCTGAACAGGCAGGATTTAGACCCGGTAGGTCATATGGTGGACAAATTCTGATCCTTACTCAGTACATAAGGGATGGCTTTGAGGACAAATGTGTCACTGGTGTAGCCTTCATAGATTTGACTGCTGCTTACATCATTGTTAATCATGACAAACTACTTCATAAAATATATAAACTGACTTTAGGCTGTCCTCACTGATCAGAATTTTCCTCGAGAATAGAAGGTTTTATGCATCTCTTCTTGAGAAAAATAGCCGTTGGTGTCTCCAGAAGAATGGACTAGCACAAGGCAGCAATGCTTTACAACATATACACCAATGGCGAGCCCAGAACAGAAAGTAAGTAGCAATTCATCTGTGCTGATGATACTGCAGTCCCTGCCCTAGGTTCTAGCTTTGCAGAAGAGAAAATTATTTGTCCTTTGCTTTGGAAGAATTTGGTACATTCTGTCACAGAAAAAATTTGAAGCCAAATCCACCCAAAATGCAAGTTTGTGCTTTCCACCAGGAGCACATGGAAAATTAAATGGCAAGGTGAAACACTCTTTCAATGCTTTATGCCAAAATATCGTGTTGTCACCTTTGATTAGACTCTGTCTTTCAAGTGTCATTGCTTGAACACCAAAAGCAAAGTGTATTCACGCAATATCATACTAAGATATCTAACAGGAAGGTCATGGGGTGCTCTGCTCACCTCACCACTCTTAGAACAGTGTGCATATCAGCACAGGTGTACTCATGTGCGGACGCACTGTGCGATAGAGTCATCAGTTGAAGGGGAAAGAGAGTGCTGGGGAAGGAGTTGGTGTGAGTGAGACGGTCTGTTCTGGTGATAGATCTGAAGGTGTGCATGCACTACTGATGGACATTAGTTACAGTGCTCGATCTTGTCAATCCGTCATCAGTCCACTTGCTGAAGCGTTACAGATGCCGATGGACTAAGGAATGAACTGAAACAAAAAAGACCAGGCGAGTTAGCCTTGCGGTTAGGGGCGTGCAGCTGTGAGCTTGCATCCGGGAGATAGTGGATTCGAACCCCACTGTCGGCAGCCTTGAAGATGGTTTTCCATGGTTTCCCATTTTCACACCAGGCAAATGCCGGGGCTGTACCTTAATTAAGGCCACAGCCGCTTCCTTCCCATTCCTAAGCCTTTCCCATCCCATCATCGCCATAAGACCTATATATATGTCGGTGCGACGTAAAGCAAAAAAAAAAAAAAAGAGAGCAATATCTCACCCACACTTTTTATACTCCTGATGGACCAAATGATGATTTACGGTAAGTGGCAGGAAGATTGAAAAGAGAGAAATAAAAAACATTGTCATATAGGGTTGCCAGATTTCCAGATGGAAAATAAGGAACGCTTTGACTCATTTACCTTATAGCATCAAAACAAAACACCACAGCCACTTATTGAATGAAAGAAGAGATGAAAGATATATTAACTAAATAATAATAATATGAAGTACTGAAATTACAAACATGCTCTGAATATCAAGATATATTATTATTGTTATTACGACCTGCACGGTGACAACGGTGTCATGTGTCTGTGTTGGTACAGCATGTGTTCAGAATATGCACCCTGGCATGTCACGCGTTGTTCATAATGGTATTTTGGAGGTCACTTAGTTTTTTGTGGAACAGAATTCTTGCACCCTTTTCACTCCCTGAATCTTGTGCCTCCAAGATGCCTACGTATTTGGCAAGTTGAAAGAATATATTTTTCCAGTCAGATGACCACCATAGGAATATTTGCGAATTGTGAGAGGAGATACAATAACTTTTTGTGTCCTTCTGGAAATCAGTGTTCATCAATATAACCAACAATATACAGCACCATTATGAACAGTGCATGAGGCGTGAGGGTGCATATTTTGAACACATGATGTTCCGAAGTAGTTAGATACGCGTTACCTTCATCGCCTAGCGTATTTGTTGTGTATGTTCAGAGCACGTTTGTAATTTCTGTACTCTTTGTTTTGATCCATACTGTATTTATTACAAATAGGGAATTCATTACTTAGTAGAAACTTACATTTCATAAGTACTTTTCATTTGAATATGCCACGTTTAAACACTTTCTTGTTCAAAAAGAATATTTAGTGAAATTTCTTACAATTTTCATCTTAGTTGAATATGTAAACAATTAATTTTTTATTAAATCCATTCAACTTCTGTTTCATTCATTTCTGCATTGTATTGCCATTACTTAAAATTATTCATTCCATATACCCATTGGATGAAAATACTCGTGACAAAAACTTGAAAATATTCTTCAGATTTTCTGGGCCAGTCGAACCTGTAATAATGTACCCATCTCCCTGGTATTATTGCATTTTGGATAGGTGCTTTTAGTTTTTCACCACCCTCTCCAGAAATCAAAACTGACTCTTTCAACAACTTTCAAATAGAGAATTAGTTCTCTGAAAAACAAAATATTCAGTGAACAGTTTCTACATACCATCCTTCAGGAAATTCAACTTCAAATGAATTTTTCACTCCAAAAACAATCCATGAGACTTTTGCTTTTTACACTGATCACATTTTTTGTCCATATTTGTAGAAAATGGTTCACTTTCCATTAGTGAGAGAGAGCTTTATTAGGACTAAAGGGAATAATTAGTAGTAGAAGAACTGTTGGCAAGAAATGAGAAATTCAGACAGAAAACACTGTTACAGTAACTTTACAAATGCATTCTAGAATTTCTTTAAAAATATTTTTCTGTGATACAGTTGCTATATTTAGAAAGTGAAAATCTGGGACACTTTACTTTTGTCTTTAAAATATGCAAAATAAAAGAGAAAAAATACATTTGTTTTCTTTGTATTATAGTATAGTATATATTAAAAATTTCCGGCCCTGTGGTGTAGGGGTAGCGAGCCTGCCTCTCACCTGGAGGCACCGGTTTCGATTCCCGGCCAGGTCAGGGATTTTTCGCTCAACCTGAGGGCTGGTTTAAGGTCCATTCAGCCTACGTGATTAGAGTTGAGGAGCTATCTGATGGTAAGATGGCGGCCCCGGTTTCGAAAGCCCAGAATAACGGCCGAGAGGATGCTGACCACACGGCCCCTCGTATTCTGCAGGCCTTCGGGCCGAGTAGCGGTCGCTGGGCAGGCCAGGTCCCTTTCAAGGGCATTAAGTGCCATGGGGTTTGGTTTGTATATTAAAAATTAAAACTCTGAAATTTCAATCAAACCACTTGACTAAAAACTAATATGATTTACAAAATAAATAAATAAATAAATAAATAAATAAATAAATAAATAAATAAATAAATAAATAAATAACTTGTGTTATTGAGATATTCTTGCTCTGTTTTCGTCACACTGTGTCTACAAGTAGGATTATTTGCTCGAATCATGGATTTGTTGAAGTTATTTTTCATCTTTTCAGTCGGATCGCCCGCTGTCCGGCGCTGACGTTTCTCAGACAGTTTAATGTTAAGAATTTCATTCTTTGGGTTCTGTATTGAATCAAGATTCACAATAAACAGAGCAAATGATAGGATCCACCTTTTCAATACTATATATTAGTGAAAATTTCTACATTTCTGTTAAATCTTCACGTTTATGAACTTTTGGTACCGGTTTTGACAAAGCTATTTGTCATCATCAGCCTAGGATAAATTATACAAAGACAATAAAATACATTGATCATGACCCTTATAATAATATCATACTAGTAAAATTAGAAAACATACATACCAAAACTAAAGTAATATTTGCGTGTATAAACTGATAGTCATTAATACAATAGTGGACGATTTTTATAAGGTGTACACCTTGGTAATTGTAATTAAGAAGAATGACATATTAAAAGAAGATTTGGTTTTTTACTATATGTGTTTGCAGTAAGATATAATGGTCAGCTTTTGATCTGTCGTATTTTTAATGTGTTGAACAGTCTGTCTGTCTACCTAGTGACATTGCAGCTAGGCACTATAGGAAAGTTATACTCACAAGAAGTGAGTAAAGGCCTACATTTAGTACTTTAGAACTTGCTCCAAATAAATGCATCACTTTGGATTTGAAGCCGCCGCGTGATATTGACACTTTGTTGATGTAGTATGATTATTCTTATATATTTCTATCTACTGATGAGGAAGGTTATTTATTTAGTATATAAGTACATTTGACTTCCAATCAAAGAGATTTATCAATTCAAAATAAATAATCTGAATGATATTTATTGTCTCATTGTTCACAATTATCTTAACATCAATTGTAATAATTTTGGCTTCAATTCTATCTGAAAAAAAACATTAATGATCGAGAAAAACCTCTCCTTTTGAGTGTGGATTTGACCCTAAAATGCTTGATGCATTTATTGGCTCTTATAACAACTCATCAAATCAACAAATCATTTTTGATGGTCCACTTGCTATGTCACAATAACAAAAACATGGCTTACACACACAGTGAAAACATTGCGCTTCAAGCAGGCTAGAGAGCACCTGAGGCCACGCGTTTCTCTTCAAACCAATGGCGTATGAATCTCCTAGGCAAATGCATGTATACAAAAAGCAAAATAAGAATGTCTTGGAACGTGTGGGTTGTTCCTTGTATCATCATTGTTTCTAGATAGGTAGATAATGTTTAAATTTTAATTTATTAATCCTTTAATGTGACAGACTAATACATATGAAGGAATTGTGCAATTTGGTGTTGTTGATGACAATATTCACTTTGCTATTTACATTTTACAATTTACAAGTTTCTTAGAACAGTATCAAAATATAAGTACCGGTATGCAACAATTGGCTAGTTTCATAAATTTGTATACATAGTGACATGTCTTATTTAGTTCAGTGTCCTGCTGTCCTTACATTTTGTGGTAATCTGTTACAGTGTATAAAACTATAAAATTACCTATTGCTATTACTACCATGTTTTATTTTTCAAAAGGCTGGACACCAATATTTTAATGATGTGAGTTCTAGAAAACCTACCCCGGTTCCTAGGTTTGAGAGCTGGCTCTAGAGTTTAAAACTGTCAAGGCCGGGCTTACAGTATAACACACACACACAAAAAAATTGTTTTGAAACAACATTGTGTTTTTGATGGCTGTTGGCAATGAAAAAACACACTCCGAGAAACATAACAACTGTAATGGGTAACCTTAGAAACCATGTGTGTATACTTTCCACACTCAACACCTGTTCAGTTGCTACTGATGTGGTGTTTAAGAAACAAAATGTAGATCACCTTACACTAGATGCTATTTCTATATGTCGATCCTCTGTTCCACCCCTTTCATGAACAGAACGGCACATTATTAAGATCGATTGTTCTTTAGTAATACAAATACCAATGAATAGGGGCAAAAACAGAAGTTTTCAACTTGCCACTTTTTGGTAGTTTAGAATCTAATATCTCAAGCACTAGGTGTAACAAAATGGCTCTTTTATTTAATTGCACCTCCGCAGGGGTCCACTTAGTTTAATGAAACAGCTCTCTGTATTTCTTACTTTTACTTATCACAAAGATCAAGTTCATAAGAGAGCCCATAGGCAGGACTGGCCAGGTAGGCTGGTCTGTAACATTATTAATGTTAAGGTGCCTTGCATTGACTCTACAAGAGTTTGTTTCCACCCAATCCATAAATGGAAAATAAAATTGTATGAAATGAAAGAAACCATAATTTTTTCAGTTTCTTTCCTGTTGATGGAAACTGAGAAATTTATGCATACCAAAAATTACTTTTAGGATGCTGAGACTGAGTTCTTGATGCTGATACAGTCCCAGAAATTCAAGAATGTATAGCAACCCTATTCTATGATTATTCTCATATGGAGCCTTCAGGTCATTTTAACATTACTCATACTTGGCTATTGTTGCTTTCTATTGTATTTAAAATTTACACAGTGGACAACTTTGTTTTGCAAATTCATATAATATATAAGATATAATCTGTAGCACTTTTCAAATATTTTGTACTGTTTGTATACTGAAAGCAGTTTTCTTTCCTAGATTCTGGATGCTCTTGATGCTGACCCTTCCTGCAAGAAGATGCATTTAGCACATAAATTGGAAAATGTGTCGTGTACGTTGGAGGGAGAAGAAACATCAACATGCTGACGGCGCGAGTCACCTGATCTCCTACTGGCCAATCTCTATTGAGAAGAGAAGTGACTGTGATATGCTTCATGCACATGCAACTGCAAACTGTGATCCAGGAGGCTGCAAGTGAATAATGTGATGTGATGTTTAGTTCACTGTTGGGATCAGGTGACCAATGATTGGGAGAGGGGAGGGGGCGGCATGTGAATAGTCGGGAAGCCAAGACAGTGCTCAGCCGCCTACCTCTGGTGGGTTGAAGGCAGATAGGTTTGAAACAGCCAAAATGCCAGATGTTGTAAAAACACAATAGTTTCCTAACAATGAGTGCCTCGAAAATGATGCTAGAGAAAAAAAGTGTCAAAAAAAGTCTCCTTACGAGGATGTAGATTTATGGGAGGATTTACAGAGCTATTATTTTAAATCCCCATTTTTATATAAAAAAGAAACTCTTAGAAAATGCTGCTACAGAATTTTAACTTTGTATTCATGGTAAGTTGCTGGAAACTACTTGCCAATATTTTGTTGGTCTTTTGTTAATGAAAATGTAGGCCAGATATGGACTGTCCTAAATAAGTGTAAGTTTGTATCATATGTACATTCATCAATAGCTTTGGTGATTCACTGCATTCAGTGGTAACAGTTGGCACTTGGAACCCAAGTGCATTCTTACTGATGTCCTATGTCCAAGCACTGTGCAGCAGATGTAGATTTAGCTTGTCCATCATTATGTTAGCAACTGTTGCTGTCATTACACACAACACACATCCACACACAGACTCACTCCTTGTTGGCATATTATTGAAAATTCCAGTCTTTGCTCTGGGAATTCTGAACAAATGACCTAGCCAATAACTTTGCTTCAGGAATGAACTTCAATGCGACTACTCTTTCTCCGGTTTGGGTTGTGTTCCGTGCATGGATGTTGGCATTTTGAATGCACTGTGACAGCTGTAGAGATTTACTAGTCCAAGAATGAATGGGGGTCAAAGCCGCCCCTTCTCAATTTAATGAAGCAGCTAAACTTGTGTGGTAGGAGAGGAGTTGGGACCAAACCAGGCACCATGACTGACTGACATTTTTCTAGCTAGTGTTGAGAAGACAACAGGACACCAAGAACTGAATACAGGTAACAGGATCTGGTATCCCCATCCCTTTTATTCTTGTTCTACCCTGCCCTATATCCAGTTTCCGCTTCAGTGAGAATGTATAAAACAAGGTTAATTGTTGTGTATACATTTTTATGAAATCTTTCTAAGTGATAAACACAGTTCATGGCACACAGAATGATGCTTGTGGGCATCTTTGATATTTACTTACAATTCCCAGGTTCTGGGTGTCAGTTTACCCATGATGCTTTCTATATACTGTTTGGAATTACAGTTGATGATTGTTGCATGAAGTTGCAGGATTATACCAGAATATAAATGTAATGTGTTTATACATGTTAACTTTCATTATATGCCAAAGTTCTGTAATATCTTTTTTCTGTCTTCTACAACTTCATGCAGTCATTTAAGAAATGGCATCTTAAAAATAAAAAATAAATGGATATTGCTCATACATAATGCTTCAGCCAAGAATTCTCTAGGTTTCAAGTTGCAAATGGAAACATTCACTTTTTGGTATAAAGTTTATTTATGAATATATCATAGCAAAAAGAAAAATTTATAGAATCAAGAGAGAGGCAGAGAGAAAAGGAAAAGAGAAGTTTATTGCTGAAATTTTAAGGATCCTGATTGTAATTCCAAACATGTCCACTTCTTCATGATACATTTTAAATTGTTTTCAAGATGTGTTACTTATCTTCCAGCACTTAAACATAAGATCATATGAGTGTTGCCAGAAGATAATGTGTGTATGGCAGTGTTTAAATACCTAGATCCAATAGTCAAATGTACTGGACATTTTCTGGTTACAGATTATACAATAAAATATGTTGAATATTTCTTAAATTGGCTAATATTTATTTCCTTTCCTTAATCCTTTCATTGAGTTAATTTGTTTTAAAATCTTGATATGTGTTAACTGGTGCATACTGAGCATGTCTAAATAAAAGCTTCACAGTTTTTATTACAAATGTAGATTAGAAGTTACTTCTCTTCTTGAAATAACTTAAAAAGTATTTTCATCATTTCCAAAGGCTCAGATATACTGACTCGTGTGTTTGATATTAGACTTCACTAAAATTAAGGGATTAGTTGCTAGACTTCGTCTGCAGCTGAGAGCAGCTCATGCTTGGCCATGCTAGTTGCTCGTTGCCTGTCATGATAATAGAGAGTTCCTGCACTGATGGCTGCACGTGAACTGTCAGTCATAATTTGCAGTTACAAAAGCCAGCACAGTATCTGTTTCTATAATCATTATTATTGTTGTTATGTGCTCTAAGGAGCATGCAGGACCATTAGTTAGCATTGATCTTCTTATTCTTACCTTTCAAAAACTTCCTCATCCTCTTGCTATGTGTCTGCCGTATATCTTGTGTCCGTGCATTTTTTAGTTCATATTTCTTGCTGGCAGTTCCTTGGATATGAACTTGTATGAATTTATTTTCTATGTGTAGGTTATGTAGTTGTCAGTGGGTCAGTACTGACTACTGTGAGATCATTTTGTATGTCTACTGGCCAGCATAATTTGGCTTGTCAGGTTCCATTAATGATGAAGATATTTTTGGTCAATTGCGAGTCGTCCATTTGAGCTGTATGTCCATAGAATTTCATGTGTCTTTTTCATGTGACTGAAGTGAATTGCTCAATCAGTGAGTAAAGTTCTTCTGGGCTTCTGTGCATTCTGATACCATCTTGGACCTTGGGGTCCAAATATTTTCCTTTTGTCTTGTCTTTGATGTTGATGGTTAATGATGAAGTCTCGGTTGCATGGAGTGCTTCTGGGAGAACAACTGTGTGGTAGTGACGGAGTTTGGCTTTGGTGGAAAGTGATTTGTTCTTGTAGATATTCCGGGTGATTGCACAGGCTTTACGTAATTTTTCTGTGTGGGTGTTGTTGGCTAATCTTTCATTCCCAGTTATTCCGATAATTTTGTAATTTTTTTTTTTTTTTTTTTCCGTGAGATGAGAAAGTTCTGATACTGTGTCGGTGTTTTCGTTCTCTGCTGATTTGTGCATTAAAATTTCCTTGCCATGATACTGAGAGATCCTGGTAGGTGCTCATTTGAGTTGTGACGAGAACTTCTCAACTTTGTTGTTGTCAGGTTCAATAATGACTGGAGTGTGTGCATTCACCAGTGTGTAGGCTTTGTTGGCACGTTTAACTGTTACTAGGGAGGGGTGTTCCGAGGGTGATGTGAAGTCTAGCACTGAGTTCTGGATACTGTTAAGTATTACAAATGCAGTTCCCAACGCATGTAAATTACTATTTGTTAGTTTGATTGCAGTCTTCCTCTTGTTGATGAGATATCCACTGGAGTCAAAATGATTAAAGTTGTGAAATCGTGTTCCCTGTACAGCAAGTATGAGGATAGCAATTCTGTCACAGGTATCTGTCAGTATCTTGAGTTTCCCTGCTTTGTATGTTGAGTGTGCCACTGAATTGTGTTCTGTTGGGTTTGAGAAGGTTTGGGAAACTCTGACCTCCACATTGTCATATCCACTTTAATGAAATTGAGAAGATCTGGTTTCAGATTAAGGGTTATGTTGCTGGGGAAAAAAGAAAGCATTTTACAGTTTCTGAAGTAGTACATCTATTGGAAACTGTGGTGAATGTTAGTTCAGATGACTGGAGGAAGGAGGTGCACCGTACACAAACACTGATTCATGAGGTGTGAGAAAATGAAAGCGTGATAGAGAACTGTGTTGAAAATTGAGAGTTATGAGGTATAGTCACTCCAAGACTACTGGAACATTCCCCTTTGCAGGCCATAACATTCCTCCCTCGTCAGCCATTATTGGTGAGTAATTTATTCCCTTTCTCTCTTGTATACTTCATCACTGATGTTTCTCGCTTCAATGTCAGATGTAGTTAGTAAGTGCATACAGTGTTCTTTCAGATTATGTGAATTAGTCTCCCATGTGTTCTCATAATTTGTTGCCTTTTCAGTGAATATTACATTTTATAATGGCTGTGTGCCACGATTATATGCAGTAGTTCTCATAGTAGTTTTTACAATAAGATACAAAAGTTGAAAACTAGAAAAGCGGCTGGAATTGATTAGATTTCTGGGGATATACTAAAGACAAGACCATATCTGAAGTACTTATTTGATTATTGTTTGGTCGGAGGAGCTATACCAGATGAATGGAGAGTTGCTGTTGTAGCCCCTGTGTATAAAGGAAAGGGTGATAGACATAAAGCTGAAAATTACAGGCCAGAAAGTTTGACATGCATTGTATGTAAGCTTTGGGAAGGCATTCTTTCTGATTATATTAGACATGTTTGTGAAATTAATAACTGGTTCGATAGAAGGCAGTTCTGTTTTAGGAAAGGTTATTCCACTGAAGCTCAACTTGTAGGATTCCAGCAAGATATAGCAGATATCCTGGATACTGGAGGTCAAATGGACTGTATCGCAATTGACCTGTCTAAAGCATTTGATAGGGTAAATCATGGGAGACTGCTGGCAAAAATGAGTGCAATTGGACTAGACAAAAGAGTGACTGAATGGGTTGCTATATTTCTAGAAAATAGATCTCAGAGAATTAGAGTAGGTGAAGCTTTATCTGACCCTGTAATAATTAAGAGGGGAATTCCTCAAGGCAGTATTATCGGACCTTTATGTTTTCTTATATATATAAGTGATATGAGTAAAGGAGTGGAATCGGAGGTAAGGTTTTTTGTGGATGATGTTATTCTCTATAGAGTGATAAATAAGTTACAAGATTGTGGGCAACTGCAACGTGACCTCGAAAATGTTGCGAGATGGACAGCAGGCAATGGTATGTTGATAAACGGGGTTAAAAGTGAAGTTGTGAGATTCACAAATAGGAAAAGTCCTCTCAGTTTTAATTACTGCGTTGATGGGGTGAAAGTTCCTTTTGGGGATCATTGTAAGTATCTAGGTGTTAATATAAGGAAAGATCTTCATTGGGGTAATCACATAAATGGGATTGTAAATAAAGGGTACAGATCTCTGCACATGGTTATGAGGGTGTTTAGGGGTTGTAGTAAGGATGTAAAGGAGAGGGCATATAAGTCTCTGGTAAGACCCCAACTAGAGTATGGTTCCAGTGTATGGGACCTTCACCAGGATTACCTGATTCAAGAACTGGAAAAAATCCAAAGAAAAGCAGGTCGATTTGCTCTGGGTTATTTCCGACAAAAGAGTAGCTTAACAAAAATGTTGCAAAGTTTGGGCTGGGAAGAATTGGAAGGAAGAAGACGAGCTGCTCGACTAAGTGGTATGTAGGATGCTATAAGGTTATAGTGGTATGTTCCGAGCTGTCAGTTGAGAGATGGCGTGGAATGACATTAGTAGACGAAGAAGTTTGAGTGGTGTCTTTAAAAGTAGGAAAGATCACAATATGAAGATAAAGTTGTAATTCAAGAGGACACATTTTGGCAAATATTCGTTTATAGGAAGGGGAGTTAGGGATTGGAATAACTTACCAAGGGAGACGTTCAATAAATTTCCAATTTCTCTGAAATCATTTAGGAAAAGGCTAGGAAAGCAACAGATAGAGAATCTGCCACCTGGGCGACTGCCCTAAATGCAGATCAGTATTGATTGATTGATTGATTGATTGATTGATTGATTGATTGATTAATTGATTGATTGAATACTGGCAGTACGGGTAAGCCAATGGCCATGTGATTTGTGAAGTGTCAGTTTATAACCTTAGCTTCTTAGAGGTGAAGCTTCCACGGTGTGTAAAATTATTTAGTTTATTTTCTGGGTTGAACCGTGTTGTTGTTTTCTGTATATTACATACAGTTTGCCGACATTTTGAATACATTGCAGTATTCTTTATCAAGGCGACTGAAATATCCCTACTTGATACGAGGTAATCAGTTTCCCAGGCAGCAATCACACTATTTCAGTCACCTTGACAAGGAATACTGCAATGTATTCGAAAGATTGGCAAACTGTACGTAATGTACAGAAAACAACATGGTTCAACCCGGAAAATAAACTAAATAATATAACCTTAGCTGTTCAGCACATAGAACATGGTTGGTATGTGTTAACAATCTCATGTAGGGAGGTGTGTAGGTAATGTTTAGAGAAATTTCTCAGCAATCCAGTTTCATGCAGGGATACTGTGAAAACACTAGATCTTAGATTTAGGAAGAAGGGGAAATTAAACAACAGGAATCCTTGGTGAAAGTGTTGTGTTGTAACAGAAGAAAAACTCAATCAAATTGGAGTAATATTAGAACTTTCTCCCAGAAAATCTCTGCATCATCTTGCACAGGAAACAGGTATCATAAATTCTCACCCTATAAATCAAAAATCTTTTCTAACTGAAAACCTACAGTGTTCATAGCAATAGAATTACTACTGCATGGCAATGCAAGTTCATTGAATTGTTGTGATTGGATTTTTCAGAATATTGCTAACAGCAGTGTTGATCCATTATTAATTTTCGTGGATAAAGCATGATGTCACTTAACAGTATATCTACTGGGCGAGTTGGCCGTGCACGTAGAGGCGCGCGGCTGTGAGCTTGCATCCGGGAGATAGTAGGTTCGAATCCCACTATCGGCAGCCCTGAAAATGGTTTTCCATGGTTTCCCATTTTCACACCAGGCAAATGCTGGGGCTGTTCCTTAATTAAGGCCACGGCCGCTTTCTTCCAACTCCTAGTCCTTTCCTATCCCATCGTCGCCATAATACCTATCTGTGTCGGTGCGACATAAAGCAAACAGTATATATGTATATATAAAATAACATGTCCTGACTAACTGACTGACTGACTGATTCATCATTGCCGAGCCAAACCTAATGGACATAAAAAAATGAAATTTTATATATTTATATCTATACTAGCAAGATACCCGTGCTTCGCTACGGTATTATACTGAAATTTATAATTGAATGCTTATTGTTTTAGATATATAATCTGCCGAAATTCACGATCTGACTCGTTTTTTGCGAGAATCCACCAAAATTCCCGATCTGACTCGTTTTCTATTAGATTACGGCACGTTTCCTCCCATTTTTCAATCTTCCTTTCCAGCAATCGATTTCGTACTTCCCGGGCTAGGCTCAGGTATTCCTCCCGGTCAGTTGGGTCCGTAAATCTTTGGCCATCTCTTCCTATAATCATTTTTAATATGGATAAAATCCTTCAGAAGATACGGCGTGGTGTCATATTGGGTGCCTTGGCGGCACTGAACCCGCGGCTGGCCTGCATTCTTAGTCATTACCCATCCAGGAGCCGTTTCTAGCGCGGTCCGCACATTTGACGACGGTTCGGAACATTATTATTATTATTATTATTATTATTATTATTATTATTATTATTATTATTATTATTATTATTATTATTATTATTATTATGTGTTTCTGGAATGAATGATGACAGGGAGATCGGGAGTATCCGGAGAAAAACCTGTCCCGCCTCCGTTTTGTCCAGCACGAATGTCACATGTAGTGACCGGGATTTGAACCACGGAACCCAGCTGTGAGAGGCCGGCGCGCTGCCACCTGAGCAACGGAGGATCCTTATAAGTACATTAAGGACAGTAAAATCAATTGGTCTCACCTCCTTTTACACCCCAACGCCGTTAAGTTTATTTACAGCAAACCCTCCCCCCCCCCCAAAAAAAAAAATTAAAAGAAGGCGTGTTTCTTTAAGTTTAAAGGAGATTCCAAACACCAATGTTCACGTCTATTACCTCCAGTTTTGAGATATATGTATCCCCATAAAAATAATTCACTTTTTTCACTTCATTTCACACTGCTCCCCCCTCCCCCTAAGTGAATTTTCCCGCAAAAAGTACTTGTTTGTTTAATAGTAAAGGATCTTCTAAATACCAATTATCGCGACTCTAACTTCTTCAGTTTTTGATTTATGTGTCCACATGAAAGGAATTCAACTCCTTTACACTCCCGCCCCCAAAAATGGTTTCCCCTCAAAACGCGTGTTTCTTTACTTTTAAAGCAGATTGCAAATATCAAATTTCACGTCTATAACATCTTCATTTTTGAGATATCAGTAGCCTAATTAAAAGGATTCAACACCATTTTCAGTCACTTTTACCCCCTCTCCACCCAAGTGGTATTTCCGAAAACTAAAAATACACGTTTCTTTATGTTTAATAGAGATAAAAAATACCATTTTTCACTTCTGTAACATGTTAAGTTTTTAGATTTACCGTAAAAGTTCTCATTTAAAAATTTCACCCCTTTTGAATTCCCCTTAAGCGGAGTTTCCAAAAACAAATCACCTATGTTTCTTTACATTTACAGGAGATTCCAAACACCCACTTTTTACGTCTGTAACATTTTACGTTTCCAAGATATTCTGTAGATATAGTCTTTCAAAAATTCACCCCAATTTGTCACTCCTATTTAACCGCCATTAATTTGAATTTCCAAAAACTAAAAAAATACGTGTTTCTTTATTTTTAAAGGAGATCCCTTATACAAATTTTCAGTTCTATAATATCTTCCGTTTGTGAGATATATGTATCCTCATTAAAGGCATTCAACCCATTTTTCACCCTTTTACACCCCTCCTATTGGGATTTACAGGAAACAAAAAAATACGCGTTTCTTTATTTTTAGAGGAGATTCTAACTACCAATTGTTACATCTGTAAATTTTAAAGTTTTAAGATGTAGACACACTCATTTTAAAAAAATCACCCCCCCTTTTCACCCCCCCCAATATTTGGATTTTCCAAAAACGAAAAAATGTGTGTTGCTTTACATTTAAAGTAGATCCCAAATACCAATTTTCTGGTCTGTAATATCTTCAGGTTCTGAAATATAAGTAGCCTCATTAAAGGCATTCAACCCATTATTCACCCTTTTACAGCCTTCCTATTGGGATTTTCCGAAAACAAAAAAATACGTGTTTCTTTATTTTTAAAGGAGATTCTAAATACCAATTTTCACATCTGTAAACTTTTAAAATTTTCATATGTAGATACACTCATTCTAAAAATTCACACCCCTTTTCACCCCCCCCCCCCATTATTGGATTTTCCAAAAACGAAAAATACCTGTTTCTTTATTATTTTTAAGTAGATCCCAAATACCAATTTTCAGGTCTGTAATATCTTCAGGTTCTGAAATATAATTAGCCTCATTAAAGGTATTTAACATATTTTCACCCTTTTCCACCCTTCCTATTGGGATTTTCCGAAAAGAAAAATATACGTGTTTCTTTATTTTTAAAGGAGATTCTAAATACTAATTTTTACATCTATAAACTTTAAAAGTTTTGTTATATATATAGATACACTAATTTTAGAAATTCACCCCTTCTTACCCCCCATTAATTGGATTTTCCAAAAACAAAAAAAATACGTGGTTCTTTATTATTAAAGGAGATACAAAACACCAATTTTCAGGTCTGTGACATCTTCAGTTTCTGAGATATAAGTATCCTCATTAAATGCATTCAACCCTTTTTTCACCCCTTTCCTCCTTTCCTATTAGGATTTTCAGAAAACAAAAAAATAAGTGTTTCTTTATTTTTAATGAAGATTCTAACTTCCAATTTTTACATCTGTAAACTTTCAACGTTTTGAGATATAGATACACTGATTTTAAAAATTCACCCCCCTCTTCACCCTCCCATTAACTGGATTTACCAAAAACAAAAAATACGTGTTTCTTTATTTTTAAAAGAGATCAAAAGTACCAATTTTCAGGTCTGTAAAACCTTTAGTTTCTGAGATATAAGTACCGGTATCCTGATTAAAGGCATTCAACCCTTTTTTCACCCTTTTTCGCCCCTCCTATTGGGATTTTCTGAAAACCAAAAAATACGTGTTTCCTTATTTTTAATGAAGAGTCTAAATACCAATTTTTACATTTGTAAACTTTAAAAGTTTTGAGATATAGATACACTCGTTTTAAAATTTCACCCCGCTTTTCACCCCCTTAGCGACGGAATATCCAAAAATCCTCTCTTAGCGAGCACCTACATCTTAATATGAATGTATATCCAAAATTTCATTTCATTATGTTCAGTAGTTTTGGCTCGGCGATGATGAATCAGTCAGTCAGTCAGTCAGTCAGTCAGGACAAGCTATTTTATATATATAGATGATATATATTTTTTTAAGTTGCTTTACGTCGCACCGACACAGATAGGTCTTATGGCAGGAAGGGGCTAGGAGTGGGAAGGAAACGGCCGTGGCATTAATTAAGGTACAGCCCCAGCATTGGCCTGGTTCAAAAATGGAAAACCACGGAAAACCACCTTCAGGGTTGCCGACAGTGGGGTATATTCATATTCAAGTGTACAGTGGTCTGAAAAATTATTATACTCAGAACAAGTATTTGCCTTTTTTAACAGCAAAGCTGTAATATTTTCCATTGTTAGTTCTACAGCTTGTCCATTCATGAGTTATTTATTCTTTGGAGACTGCTGCATATATCAAGAAGTTGGCAAGTCTTGAAATAGTGTTGTATCATTGTTGGTGAGCCTGGAACTTAAGCACTATTGGCGCGCAAGTTTTGTATTACTATTGTTTGTTGATGTCCTATAGTTATTGTGGTCTATCTGTTCTCATTTAATGTTTGTAATTACAAGTTACTTTTACAGTATGGAATGCTGAGTTCTTAGTAATAGGAAGCCGAGTGGAAAACTGCATTAAATCCGTTGTTATTCCCCGTTTAGGGATTCTAACCTACAAATTGAGACGGGGAAGCGTTGTGACATAACCCCTCGTAAGAAAGCCACAATTTCTACATTATTGCCCCACTGTAAGTATAACCAGCGGCAGATTGCATCAATCGTGGGGGTTTCACAGTCATCGCTGAGAGATATCGCCAAAAAAATGAAAACAAGCACACCTCTTGACTCTTGCCGCAGAGGTCAGTGGGGCAGAAAAAGAATAATTTCGCCGAGAATCGACAGAATAATTCGAAATTATGCAACAAAAATTTGTCTTACACCTGCTAAAGTGTTAACCAATAAACTTCGGAATGCTGGGATTCCTTTGTCGCAAAGAACTTTTGAACGGCGTTCCAAAGAGATGGATCTGAAGCACCACCGCCCTTTAAAGAAACCAAACTTGACAACTGCTATGAAACCAACAAGGCTTCAGTGGGCTGAGGATCACAAAAATTGGTCAGAGGAAGATTGGAATGAGGTCTGTAAAATTGCACATGCAATTTCTTGTGTTCTCATGATATAAGATAATATTGTTTAATACTTTCTTGCACTGGCATTGTATTTTTTAGGTTTGCTTCTCAGATGAATCTTCAATACTGATCCTTGATGATAAAACCGAGTTTGTTCGATGCCGCACCCATGAAAAATTCAATGAAGAATGTGTTGTAGAACGGGTGAAACATCCTCTCCCATTAATGATATGATCTGTGATTAGCAGCAAGGGTAATGGCCCTCTGTATATTGTTCAAGGCACAATGGGGAAGGATCAGTATGAGCTGGTGCTAGGGAACAAACTTTTGCCTCGAGTCTCAGAATGGTTCCCGAAAAATGATTTTACCTCCATGCATGAATCACCACCATGCCACAAGACTAAATCGGTAACAGCATTCCTAAAAAATCAAAAAATTAATGTATTGGACTGGCCAGTCAACTCGCGTGACATGAATCCAATAGAAAATATTTGGAAGGCACTGAAAAAAGAAATTACTTAACAAGGTGTCATTACAAGCAAGAACATGCTCCTAGAAAGACTTAATAAGGTCTGGAACAGCCCGTATATGGAGGAACAGGCAAGGAAACGCATTACGAGTATGCCAGGAAGGGTCTCTGCACTGATTGTGGCTAAGGGTGGCTTCACAAAATACTAAACGTTTGATCATTACAAAGACAATTATAGTTAAGGAACTGTTTTTTATGTGAAAAATAGTAAATAGAATATGTGAAATACAAATGAAATAAAGATAATGCATGAAACATTCCCAGAAAGATATTTATTTTGCCAGAATGTTAGCAAATCCATGTATTTTCAATCTGAGTATAATAATTTGGTAGACCACTGTAGGTAATCACTAAGGGAGGATTTTTGGACACTCTGTTGCTAAGGAGGTGAAAAAGGCAGTGAATTGTTTAAATGAGTATATCTATATCTCAGAAACTTAAAAGTTTACAGACATAAAAATTGGTATTTAGAATCACCTTTAAAAATAAAGAAACATGTATTTTTTGTTTTTGGAAAATCCCCTTAAGGAGGGCAAGGGGGGGTTGAAAAAGGTGAAAGAACGGTTGAATACTTTTCATGAGGATACTTATATCTGAAAAACTAAAGAGGGTACAGACATGGAAATTGCTTTTTTGAATCTCCTTAAAAAATAAAGAAAGAAGTATTTTTTTGTTTAGGAAAATCCAATTAATGGTTGTGAACAGGAGTGACAAAGGGGGTGATTTTTTAAAGAAACTATATCTACATTACATCTCAGAAACGTAAATTGTTACAGACGTGAAAATTGATATTTGGAATCTCCTGTAAGCCTAAACATAAACAAACATAGATAATTCATTTTTGGAAAATCCACTTAAGGGGAACTGAAAAAAGGGGTGAATTTTTAAAATGAGAATATCTACAGAACATCTCACAAATTTAACATGTTAGAGGCATGAAAAATGGTATTTTTAATCACTTTAAAAAATTAAACATTTATTTTTGTTTTCAGAAAAAAGACTTAAGGGGTAAAAAGGACTGAAAAGTGACTGAATTATTTTATTAGTGACTAGCAAGATACCCGTGCTTTGCTACGGTATTATAGTGAAATTTATAATTGAATACTTAACGTTTTGTATATAATCCGCCAAAATTCGCGTCTGACTGGTTTTCTGAGAGATTACGGCAAATTTCCTCCCGTTTTTCAATCTTTTTTCCAGCAATCGATTTCGTACTTCCCGGGCTAGGTCCAGGTATTCCACCCGGTCAGTTGGGTCCCTAAATCTTTGCCATCTTTTCCTATAAGCTTTTTTAATATGGATCAAATCCTTGGGAAGATCCGGCGTGGTGTGGTCTTGGGTGCATTGGCGGTACTGAACCCGCGGCCGGACTGCATTCTTAGTCATTACCCGTCCAGGACCCGTTTCCACCGCGGTCCGCACATTTTGACGACGGTCCAGATTATTATTATTATTATTATTATTATTATTATTATTATTATTATTATTATTATTGATGTTCTCGACCCCACAGCAAGATGTAAGACCGCTACTTGGCGGTAAATTACACCTGCTGCAAATTGTCATTGCTGACAATGTGACCAGCACCATTGTCGCGCATAGGCAAGTGCGCGGGGTTTCTGGCGGTACGAATGACATACTTCCGTGCATTATTGACGTTATCATAGAGGTGAATAATTGCACGGTCAATCTCATTCTTGTCGTTTATTTCAAATGTGTTTAAATTTTTATTGATCTAAGAACGTTCTCCAAAGGAAAAATGGCTCTTGAATACGAACCCAGGAGATATTAAAAATAATCGGTTTATGATCAGAATAAGTACATTGAAAATCCACAGCCAGTTTCCAGTCATTCGACCGGGTCAGGAATGGAATGAATTCATCCCCTATCTAGCGGCGAGGATAGGAATTGTGCCGGCCGAAGCCTGACGCACTCCTCTGGGGCAATGATTAATGCCTGACAAATTAAATGAAATGATATTGGAGTGTGTTGCTGGAATGAACGATGACAGGGAAAACCGGAGTACTCGGAGAAAAACCTTCCCCGCCTCTGCTTTGTTCAGCACAAATCTCACATGGAGTGACCGGGATTTGAACCACGGAACCCAGCGTTGCGAGGCCGGTGCGCTGCCGCCTGAGCCACGGAGGCTCCTTATAAGCACATTATGAACAGTAAAATCAATTGGTCTCACCTCCTTTTTCACCCCACCGCTGTTAAGTTGATTTAACCCCCCCTTCCCAAAGAAGGCGTGTTTCTTTATGTTTAAAGGAGATTCTAAATACCAGTGTTCACGTCTGTTACCTTCAGTTTTGAGATATAAGTATCCCCATAAAATTAATTCATTTTTTCACTTCCTTTCACACTTCCCCCCCAAGTGAATTTTCCAGCAAAAAAGTACTTGTTTCTTTAAAAGTAAAGGATCTTCTAAATGCCAATTATCACGACTTTAACATCTTCAGTTTTTGAGATATATGTCCTTATGAAAGGAATTCAACTCCTTTTCACTCACCCCCCCCCCAAAGATGATTCCCCCAAAACGCGTTTCTTTGTTTTAAAAGGAGATCCAAATACCAATTTTTACATCTGTAATAACTTTAGTTTTTATTAGATGTAAGTATCCTCATACAATTAATTCAATTAATTTTTCAATTCTTTCACCTCCCCACCCCCCTCCCGTTCATTGGATTTTCCGAAAGTATGTGTTTCTTTATTTTTAAAGCAGATTCCAAATACCAAATTTCGCGTCTGTAACATCTTCAGTGTTTGAGATATAAGTATCCCCATAAATATAATTAAGTTTTTCACTTCCTTTCATTCCCACCCCCCACTTAAGTGATGTTTCCAAAAACAAAAAATACGTATTTCTTCATTTATTAAGGAGCTTCCAAATACCAAATATCATGCCTGTAACATCTTCACTTTTTGAGATATATATATCTTCATAAAAGTAATTCAATGCGCATTTTGGGGGGGGGGGGGGGGGGGGGAAATCAACTTAACGGGGAGCGGGAGGTGAAAAACGAGTTACATTCTTTGTAAGAGGGTACTTATATCTCAAAAAATAAAGATTTTACAGTGTTGAAAATTGGTATTTGGAATCTCCGTAAAGAAATAAAGAAGCACGTATTCTTTTGTTTTCGCAAAATTACTTAAGGGAGAGGGTAGGGAGGTTGAAAGAATTGAAAAATTAGTTGAATTATTTGTATAAGGATAATATTTAAAAATCTAAAGGTGTTACAGGCGTGAAAATTGATATTTGGAATCTCCTTTAAAAATATATTGTTTTCGTAGAGGCTTTACGTCGTACCGACACAGATAGGTCTTATGGCGACGATGGGATAGGAAAGGCCTAGTAGTTGGAAGGAAGTGGCTGTGGCCTTAATTAAGGGTCAGCCCAAGCATTTGCCTGGCGTGAAAATGGGAAACCACGGAAAACCATCTTCAGGACTGCCGACAGTGGGATTCGAACCCACTATCTCCCGGACGCAAGCTCACAGCCACGCGCTCCTAACCACGCGGCCAACCTTTATAAATAAAGAAACAAGTATTTTTTGTTTTCGGAAAATTGACTTAAGGTGGGGGGGGGGGGAGGAAATAAGTCAAGAAGGAGTTGAATTATGTTTACGAGGATACTTATATCCCAGAAACTGAAGATGTTACAGACGTAAAAATTGGTATTTTGAACCTCCTAAAAATATAAAAAGACGTACTTATTGTTTCCGGAATATCCACTTATAGGGAGAGAGGTGTGGAAAAAAGTGAAGTTGATTTTTTTTATGAGGATACTTATATTTTAAAAAACTGAAGATATTACAGACCTGAAGACTGGTATTTGGAATCTCCTTTAAAAAGAAAGAAACTCGCATTTTTTTGTTTTCGAAGAATCCACTTAGGTAGGGGTGGGAGTGGGGGAAGGACTGATTAAGAGGTTGAATTCTTTTCATGGGGATGCTTATATCTCAAAATCTGAAGATGCTACAGATGCGGAAGTGGGTATTTTTAATCTCTGTTTAAAATAAAGGAATATTATTTTAATTTTTAATTTATTTTTATTTTCGACTTGAGAGATGACTATATCTCACATGATCATCTTAGCCCCAAAAGGCAATGCCATAAACGTGGCTTACAAAGTGTTCCTGGGTTAAATGAAACTCAGTTTTGCGGTGAGTTTTTATGCTTTAGCGATTTTGAGATAATGTCTTAGTACAGTACCGAAGGACGATTACTTTTAACAAATTACGAAATCCACGCGAGCGAACCCGCGGGTAACTGCTAGTTTATATAAAATAACATGTCCTGACTGACTGACAGATTCATCATTGCCGAGCCAAAACTACTGGACAAAAAGAAATGAAATTTTTCAGATACATTTCTATTAAAACTAGCAAGATACCCGTGCTTCGCTACGGTATTATACTGAAATGTATAATTGAATGCTTAACGTTTTATATATAATCCGCCGAAATTCGCGATCTGACTCGTTTTCTGAAAGAATCCGCCAAAATTTTCGATCTGACTAGTTTTCTAGTAGATTACGGCAAGTTTCCTCCCATATTTCAATCTTTTTTTCAGCAATCGATTTCGTACTTCCCGGGCTTTTCCTATATTTTTAATATGGATCAGATCCTTCAGGAGATCCAGCGTGATGTCGTCTTGGGTGCCTTGGCGGTACTGAACCCGCGGCCGGACTGCAGTCTTAGTCACTACCAGTCCAGGACCCGTTTCCAGCGCGGTTCGCACATTTGACGATGGTCCAGAATTATTATTATTATTATTATTATTATTATTATTATTATTATTATTATTATTATTATTATTATTATTATTATTACGGGGGTGATATCAGTTGGATTTAGGTTAAGGTTATTATTATTATTATTATTATTATTATTATTATTATTATTATTATTATTATTATTATTATTATTATTATTATTATTATTGATGTTCTGGACCCCACAACAAGATGCAAGACCGCTACTTGGTGATAAATTACATCTGCTGCCATTGTCATTGTTGACAATGTGACCAGCACCATTGTCGCGTGTAGGCAAGTGTGCGGGATTTCTGGCGATACGAATGACATACTTCCGTGCATTATTGACCTTATTATAGGGGTGAACAATTGGACAGTCAATCTCATTCCTATCGTTTATTTCAAATGTGTTTAAACTTTTATTTATATGCCAGGAGAATCTACTGTAATCTAAGACAGTACTCCGAAGGAAAAGATGGCTCTTGAAAACGAACACAGGAAAAATTAAAAATGATCGGTTTATGATCAGAATAAGTACACCGAAAATCTACAGCCTGTTTCCAGTCATTCGACAGGGTGAGGAATGGAATGAATAAAGCCCCATCTAGCGGCGACAAGAGGAATTGTGCCGGCTGCCGAAACCTATCGCACTCCTCTGGGGTAATGATTAATGAATGACAAATGAAATGAAATTATATTGGACAGTGTTGCTGGAATGAATGATGACAGGGAAAACCGGAGTATCCGGAGAAAAACCTGTCCCGTCTCCGTTTAGTCCAGCACGAATGTCACATGCAGTGACCGGGATTTGAACCACGGAACCCAGCAGTGGGAGGCCGGCGCGCTGCCGCCTGAGCAACGGAGGCTCCTTATAATTACATTATGAACAGTAAAGTCAATTGGTCTCACCTCCTTTTACACCCCACCGCCGTGAAGTTTATTTAACCCCACCCCCCACCAAAAAAAACTAAAAGAAGGTGTGTTTCTTTACTTTTAAAGGAGATTCCAAACACCAATGTTCACGTTTATTACCTCCAGTTTTGAGATCAAAATAATTCACTTTTTTCACTTTCACACTCCCCCCCCAACCCTAAGTGAATTTTCCGGCAAAATGTACTTGTTTCTTTAATAGTAAAGGATCTTCTAAATACCAACTATCACGACTTTAACTTCTTCAGTTTTTGATTTATATGTCCTCATGATAGGAATACAACTCCTTTTCACTCCCGCCCCCAAAGATGATTCCCCCCCCCCAAAACGGGTTTTTCTTTGTTTTTAAAGGAAATCTAAATACCAATTTACACGTCTGTAGGCCCTAACAACTTTAGTTGTTATTAGATGTAAGTATTCTCAGAGAATTAAGTCAATTAATTTTTCAATTTTTTCACCCCCCCCCCCCCCTTCATTGGATTTTCCAGGAATACGCGTTTCTTTACTTTTAAAGCAGATTCCAAATATCTAATTTCACGTCTGTAACATCTTCATTTTTGAATTAGCGGTAGCCTAATTAAAAGAATTCAACACCATTTTCAGTCACTTTTACCCCCCCTTTCACCCAAGTGGTATTTCCGAAAACTGAAAATACACGTTTCTTTATTTTTAATGGAGATAAAAAATACCATCTTTCACTTCTGTAACATGTTAAGTTTTCATATATACTGTATAAATTATCATTTTAAAATTTCACCCCCGTTTTAGTTCCCCTTAAGAGGAGTTTTCAAAAACAAATCACCTATGTTTCTTTACATTTACAGGAGATTCCAAATACCAATTTTTACGTCTGTAATATTCTACGTTTCTCAGATATTCTGTAGATATAGTCTTTCAAAAAATTCACCCCAATTTGTCACTCCTGTTCAACCGCCATTAATTGGATTTTCCAAAAACAAAAAAATACGTGTTCCTTTATTTTTAAAGGAGATCCCATATACAAAGTTTCAGTTCTGTAATATCTTCAGTTTCTGAGATATATGTATCCTCACTAAAGGCACTCAACCCTTTATTCACACTTCTACACCCCCTCCTATTGGGATTTACAGAAAAGAAAAAAAATATGTGTTCCTTTATTTTTAAAGGAGACTCTAAATATCAAGTTTCACATGTGCAAACTTTTAAAGTTTTTATATAGATGCACTTATTTTAAAAATCCCCTCTTCCCCCCACTATTTGTGTTCTCCAAAAGCAAAAAAACGTTTCTTTCTTTTTAAAGGAGATCCCAAATACCAATTTTCAGGTCTGTAATATCTTCAGTTTCTGAGATATGAGTATCCTCATTAAAGGCATCCAACCCCTTTTTCATCCCTTCTTTTGGGATTTTCCGAAAACAAAAAATACGTGTTTCTTTATTTTTAAAGGGGATTCTAAATACCAATTTTTACATCTGTAAACATTTAAAGTATTGTAGATACACTTATTTTAAAAATTCACCCCATTTTCACCCATATTTGGATTTTCCAAAAACGAAAAAATACCTGTTTCGTTATTTTTAAAGTAGTTCCCAAATACCAATTTTCATTTCTTTAATACCTTCAGGTTCTGAAATATAAGTAGCCGCATTAAAGGCATTCAACGTATTTTCACCCTTTTCAACCCTTCCTATTGGGTTCTTCCAAAAACAAAAAATACGTGTTTATTTTTAAAGGAGATTCTAAATGCCAATTTTTACATCTATAAATTTTAAAATTTTGAGATATAGATACACTCATTTTAAAAATTCACCCCCTTTTCAGCCCCCATTAATTGGATTTTCCAAAAACAAAAAATTCATGTTTCTTTATTTTTAAACGAGATCCCAAACACCAATTTTCAGGTCTGTAATATCTTCATTTTCTGAGATATAAGTATCCATATTAATGACATTCAACCCATTTGCACCCGTTTTCACCCCTCCTATTGGGATTTTCCGAAAACACAAAAATACATGTTTCTTTATTTTTAATGAAGATTCTAAATACCAATTTTTACATCTGCAAACTTTCAAAGTTTTGAGATATAGATACACTCATATTAAAAATTCACCCCTCTTTTCACCCTCCTGTTAATTGGATTTTCCCAGAACAAAAAATTCGTGTTTCTTTATTTTTAAATGTGATCAAAAGTAAAAATTTCCAGGTCTGTAATATCTGAGATATAAGTACTGGTATCCTGATTAAAGGCATTCAACCACTTTTTCACCCCTTTTCACCCTTCCTATTGGGATTTTCTGAAAACAAAAAAATACGTATTTCCTTAATTTTAAAGATGATTCTAAATACCAAATTTTACATCTGTAAACTTTTAAAGTTTTGAGATATAGATACACTCATTTTAAAATTTAATCCCCCTTTTCACCCCCTTAGCGACAAAGTATCCAAAAATCCTCTCTTAGCGAGCCCCTACATCTTAATATGAATGTATCCCCAAAATTTCATTTCTTTATTTCCAGTAGTTTTGGCTCGGTGATGATGAATCAGTCAGTCAGTCAGTCAGTCAGTTAGTCAGTCAGTCAGTCAGTCAGTCAGGACAAGTTATTTTATATATATAGGTGTAGGTGCTCTCTAAGGGAGGATTTTTAGATATTCCATCGCTAAGGGGCTGGAAAGAGGGGCGAATTTTAAAAATGAGTACATCTATATCTCATTAACTTAACTGCTTAAAGACGTGAAGATTGGTATTTGGAATCTACTTTAAAAACAAGGAAACGCGTATTTTTTGTTTTCGGAAAATCCTCTTAAGAGGGGTGAAAAGGTGAAAATGGGGTTGAATACCTTTTACGAAGATACTTTAATCTCAAAAACTGGAGACGTTACAGTCATGAAAATTGGTATTTGGAATCTCCTTTAAAAATAAAGAAACACCGGCACGTATTTTTGTTTTTGGAAAATCTACTTAAGAGGGATTAAACATGAGTGACAAATGTGGTGAGTTTTGAAAATGAGTATATCTACAATATATCCCAAAAACGTAACATATTACAGACGTGGAGATTGGTATTCTGAATCTCCTGTAAAAATAAAGGAACGCGCATAATTAGTTTTCTGAAAATCCGCTTAAGGTGAACTGTTAAAGAGTGTGAAATTTTAAAATGAGCATATCTGCAGTATATCACAAAGGCTTAACACAGGGCGAGTTGGCCGTGCGGTTAGGAGCACGCGGCTGTGAGCTAGCATCCGGGAGGTAGTGGGCTCGAACCCCACTGTTGGCAGCCCTGAAGATGGTTTTCCGTGGTTTCCCATTTTCACACCAGGTAAATGCTGGGCCTGTACCTTAATTAATGCCACGGTTGCCTCCTTCCCATTCCTAGGCCTTTCCTATCCCATGTTGAAATATATTCGTTTCTGCTCATTACACCGGTTTAGGAAATCAAATTATACCATAGAAACACCAGCTTCATTATACACATCCTTTTATTACGAGCTGTTGATTACAACTGACTTTCACACACACCAAGCAATTCAAACATTCAAAGAATAAAGCAAATGAAGATAAACCACTCGACAATTTACCGAAGTTAACAACACATGACATCACTGTTGTTTTCCTTATGATATATACACATGACATTTTATTTATATCAGAAAATCACAACATTCCAACACTCCCCCCTTTTCTCAAAAAAATAAAATACTACACTTCAAACAATTATCCTCTCATTGCAAACCTATAAGCTTATACAAACTCTTAAGCTTGTTGCTTGATAAATTCTTTGTGAACAAGTCAGCAGCATTTCTCTCTGATGATACATATACAAAATCAATGAACCCCTTTTCTACTAGTTCTCTACATACATGGTACGTAGGTGGGTCGAAAGGTTGGTTGCCTAACGCGCCGCAGCAACGTGCTGTGTGTCGCAAACATGGGCACAGCGGAGAAAGGGACAGACGCTGCCCACACGTCTGTTAGGCAGGAGGCTGTGGTGTCTCGTCTAGTATTGTGTGAATAGCGGCCAAATGCAATGGCGCGTCAACTGGACGTTCATTCCAAATATGAGGTGCGTGCGACAATCCGATTCCTATAGGCCAAAAGGAAGATTTGCACGGATATTCATCGTGAAATTAGTGCTGTGTATGGGGAGCGGGCTATTTCCCGGCAAGGTATCGTAAAATGGTGTCAGCAATTCGAAGCCGGACGCACGGATATCACGGGAAACCATCACGAAGGCAGGCCCGCAACGTCCAGGACCCGTGCAAAGATCAACCGTGTGAATGCGATCATTAGACAGAACCGGCGCATTAAACTGAGAGAAATCGCGACGCAGCTGAACATATCGTATGGCAGTGTGTTCGCCATTGTTCACGAGGACCTTGGATATCGTAAGCTGTGTCAAAGATGGGTCCCACGTCTTCTCACCAATGAGCAAAAGGGACAACGTTTCCAATCCTCCTGGCCTTTTTGCAACGCTGTGCCGCAGACGGCAATGGGTTTCTGCGACGAATCGTCACAGGCAACGAAACGTGAGTACACCACTTCACCCCGAAACGAAGCGAACATCAGTGGAATGGGTGCACCCCTCATCACCACAATGAAAGAAGGCCAAGGTTCAACCTTCAGCCGGTAAGTTTATGGCGACAGTGTTCTTTGACATGGAGGGTTTGCTGCACGTGAAATTCATGCCGAAAGAACGACGATCAACGTGGCGTCGTATTGTCAAACGTTGCATCGGTGCGTAAAGCGATTAAAGAGAAGCGCCGGGGGAAATTGAGCGCCGGTGTGATTTTGTTGCACGATAACGCAACACCTCACAAGGCCCGCCAAACGAGAAAACTGCTGCAGCGTTTCAAGTGGGAGGTCTGGCAACATCCACCCGGCCTAGCGCCATGTGAGTTTTATCTGTTCGGTAAGCTCAAAACGAAGCTCGGTGGTCGACGTTTCCAGACCGAGGAGGAGGTAAAGGCCGCTGTCTCCGAGTGGTTGCAGAACCCTGGAGGAAATTTCTATGCATCCGGCATCGACAAGTTGGTTATGCGTTCGCAGAAATATTTGGAGTCTCTTGGAAACTATGTGGAAAAGTGACGTTACAGTGTATGTCCTTATAGTCGTGTTGCTATTGAATAGATGGTGTAATAAATGGCCATCACTGTGAAGTGCAACTTATTTTCTGGTCTGCCCTCGTACATTATGTCAATATGTTTTGACTTTTCACTTACATTATCTTTTTTACTCAAATTAATTGCTGCTGCATTGTCAGGAAAAACTTTACAATGTACATCCATAATGCTTTCCAGCCCTAGCTCTGATAGCAAATCTTTCATCCAAGTTACTTCTCGAGATACCTCTGCCATTGCCATGTATTCAGCATCCATGGTAGATCTAGCAATACAACTCTGTTCCTTACTATACCATGGTACTGCTCCTCCTGCCACTGTGGTTAAATACCCACTCACTGATCTTCTTGACTTAGTATCTCCTCCCCAATCTGCATCACAGAACACTTGTACTGACTCCTCACAATTTCTGAAACACAACTTTAAATCTCTAGTACCACATAGATATGTCATGATATGCTTCACTTCTTTCCAATCTTTAATCTTAGGTATTTTTTTACATTTTTGACTAACTTTACTTACTGCAAATGCAATGTTTGGTCTAGTATTATTCGACAGATATAGCAAAATTCCTACTACACTACGATAGATGGTACAATCAAATTCCTTTCCCTCAAATACCACACTTCTCCTCACTATGACTTTTTTCCTTTCAAGGCTCCATAATCTATATCCTCGTACGCTATCATAACGCATGACTCTGCTCTGGGATCCAACTTCCTGCTGTCTGCCCTCACAGCACACGCCTGACATCCAAATACTTTCAATCTACCTATTTCTTCTTGATCCCTATTAAACACCTCCAACACTTCATCCTTGGTTTTCACACATATAGCCACATTATACCTGGAGTATTCATCAATCATTGTCACAACATATTGAGCTTTCCCAAGTGATGGTGTACTAATTTTCCAGTTACATCAGTGTGCACAACATCAAGTGGTTTTTCTCCCTTACGCTCACAAGACTTAGGTACTCCCTTGTTACTTAGTTTCCTCTGAATGCATACAGAACAAGTATTATCATCATTACCCCTTTTCAATTCTAACGTAGGCAATTTAAACAAAGCTTCAGAATGTGCATTGCATATCTCTCATGCCACAACCTAACCTGCCCAACACTTTTAAATGCTAGATTGTTATTACATTCTTGATCTATTATATGGTCACAATCACTCACAGCTACAATGCCATTCCTTCCCTCTATCTGTACTACATATACATCATTCCTCCTGTTTGCAACAAACAATGTTTCATCTCCATGATTATCTACAACCACTGCGTTCTCACCTGCAAATCCTACTTTGAAACCTTTGCTGGTTAACTTAACAACTGATATTAAATTCGCACCTAAGTTTGGTACATACAACATATCTGAAAATGAATGAAAACCTACAACCTGTTTTCCAGTCAGTGACCGGGTCAGGGATGAATGAATGAAGCCCCATCTAGCGGCGAGGATGGGAATTGTGCCGACTGCCGAGGCCTGTCGCACTCCTCTGGGGTAATGATTAGTGACTGACAGATGATATGAAATGATATTGGAGAGTGTTGCTGGAATGAATGATGACAGGGGAAACCGGAGTACCCGGAGAAAAACCTGTCCCACCTCCGCTTTGTCCAGCACAAATTTCACATATAGTGACCGGGATTTGAACCACGGAACCCAGCGGTAATAGGCCGACGCGCTGCCGCCTGAGCCACGGAGGCTCTATACAACACATCTGTAAATGTAATTGTCCATCCTGTTGACATTTTTACGTTCACCTTACCTATACCTCTAATATCCAGCTTACTGTTACCTCCTATTTCTACATTCCCAGTTACATTTGTTGACATGTCTGTAAACATCTCCTCTGTTGGACACACATGATGAGACGCACCTGAATCGAGCAGCCAATCTGTAATTTTCTCAGTTCCAACGGAAACCACCATGCTCATTGCTTTATCTACTACAAGTATAATTTCTGAGCTTACCATTTTCCACTCGTGTTCACTGATTTACTCTCCTGTGATGATTCGTCACTCTTCATTGTTTGACATACTTCTGAATAATGTCCTGACTTACCACAATTGAAGCACTTTTGGGTACTGCGACAATATTTAGATACATGTTCCCGTTTACCGCAATTGTAGCAACTATACTGTTTTCCTCTTCCCGCGTCTTCTTTCTTGATGTATCGCTTCTGTTGAACAACCATGGCTTGAGCTTCATCCTCCTCACGTTTTCCAGTGTCGTAAGCCTTTCCTCCATTTTGCTGAAGTTTCCTTCTGCTTTCCTCAGTGAGTAATCTCACCTTCACCTTCGCGATTGTCAGTTTCGCCAAATCAGCTTCCAAAGAATGTATACAAACTGCATATTCCTCTGTAAGATTTCCGATTCCTGCAACTTGTTGATCTGTGAACTCGTATCTGGCTTTACTCGTTCTCCTCTACAGTTGATGTATTTTTGGGAAGTATTCTTGAACACTCATGTCCTTGGACTTCACAAAATGAGTTAACGTTTCAGGGTCATAGCACCATTCACTAACCCTCCGTCATTACATAACTCGTCCAGTTTTTCCCATGCCTTTTTCGCTGATTCAGTATCTGCAAGTCACTTTCAACATCTTCTCCCACATATTTGAAAATAACCGTTAACGCGATCACATTGTTTCGCGCTCGTCGTCTTGTTTCCGTCTGAGGCAGTTGACAACCTGGGGTATCCTCATACCCTATTACTGATTCCCATACATCTTTCAACAACAGCTCTTGTTTCACCTTTTTGTGCTAGTTGTTTTACGTCGCACCGACACAGATAGGTCTTACGGCGACGATGGGACAGGAAAGGGCTAGGAGTGGGAAGGAAGCGGCCGTGGCCTTAATTAAGGTACAGCCCAGCATTTGCCTGGTGTAAAAATGGGCAACCACGGAAAACCATTTTCAGGGCTGCCGACAGTGGGGTTCGAACCTACTATCTCCCGAATACTGGACACTGGCCGCACTTAAGTGACTGCAGCTATCGAGCTCGGTGTTTCACCTTCAATGCCCAGGAAAAATAATTCTCCGCTGTAAGCTTAGCTACATTCCTACTCAGTGTTTCTTCACCGGTCCACGAGGTCGCCATTTTTCCCGTCAATAATGTCACAACTTGCTTCGTCCGTTAATTCTCGTTAGTCCATTTCAACTTATATTGTCCGAAATATACTGCGTCGTTTTTGGCGTTCTGGAACCCTGGGCCCATTACCTGTTGAAATATCTTAATTTCTGCTCATTACACCAGTTTAGGAAATCAAATTATACCATAGAAACACCAGCTTCATTACACACATCCCTTTATTACGAGTTGTTGACTACAACTGACTTTCACACACACCTAGCAATTCAAACGTTCAAAGAACAAAGCAAATGAAGATAAACCACTCGACAATTTTTTCCGGAGTTAACAATACATAACCTAAATGTTGTTTTCCTTAAGATATATACACATGACATTTTATTTTTATGAGAAAATCACAACCATCCAACAGTAACTGTTAGTCTATGTACCGGTATATAAAATAACATGTCCTGACAGACTGACTGACTGACAGATTCATCATTGCCGAGCGAAAACTACTGGACATAAAGGAATGAAATTTTGAGGATACATTTATATTACAACTAGCAAGATACCCGTGCTTCGCTACGGTATTATACTGAAATTTATTATTGAATGCTTAACGTTTTATATATTATCCGCCGAAATTCGTGATCTGACTCGTATTCCGAGAGAATCCGCAAAAATTTGCAATCTGACTGGTTTTCTGAGAGATTACGGCAAAGTTACTCCCATTTTTTCAATCCTTCTTTCCAGCAATCGATTTCGTACTTCCCGGGATAGTTCCAGGTATTCCACCCGGTCAGTTGAGTCCCTAAATCTTTGTCATATTTTCCTATAAGCATTTTCAATATGGAACAAATCATTGAGGAGATCCGGCGTGCTGTCTTTTGGGTGCCTTAGCGGTACTGAACCCGCGGCCTGACTACATTCGTAGTCATTACCCGTCCAGGACCAGTTTCCAGCGCGGTGAGCACATTTTGACGACGGTCCTCCGAACCCCACACCAAGATGCAAGACTGCTACTTGGCGGTAATTTACATCTGCTGCAATTGTCATTGCTGATAATGTGACCAGCACCATTGTCGCGCGTAGGCAAGTGCACGGGAGTTCTGGCGATACGAATGACATACTTCAGTGCATTATTGACCCTATTATAGAGGTGAACAATTGCACGGTCAATCTCATTCCTATCGTTTATTTCAAATGTGTTTTAAATTTGTATTTATATGCCAGGAGAATCTACTGTAATCTAAGAACGTTCTCCAAAGGAAAAGATGGCTCTTGAAAACGAACCCAAGAAAGATTAAAAGTGATCGGTTTAAGATCAGAATAAGTACATTAAAAATCCACAGCCTGTTTCCAGTCATTCAACCGGGTCAGGAATGCAATTAATAAAGCCCAAATCTAGCGGCGATGATAGGAAATGTGCCAGCTGCTGAAGCCTGTCGCACTCCTCTGGGACAATGATTAATGAATGACAAATGAAATGAAATGATATTGGAGAGTGTTGCTGGAATGAATGATGACGGGGCAGACCGGAGTTTCCGGAGAAAAACCTGTCCCGCCTCCGCTTTGACCAGTACAAAGAACCACGGAAGCCTGTGGTGAGAGGCCGGCGCGCTGCCACCTGAGCCACGGAGGCTCCTTATAAGTACATTATGAACAGTAAAATCAATTGTCCTCGCCTCCTTTTTCGCCTCACCACCGTTAAGTTAATTTACAACCTCCCCCCTAAAAAGAAGGCGTGTTTCGTTGTGTTTAAATGAGATTCCAAATACCAATGTTCACGTCTGTTACCTTCAGTTTTGAGATATTAGTATCCCCATAAAAATAATTCACTTTCTTTTCACTTCCTTTTTCATTCCTCCTCACGAAAGTGAATTTTCCGGCACAAAAACTTATTTCTTTAATAGTAAGGGAGCTTATAAGTACAAATTATCACGACTCCAACATCTCAGTTTTTGAGATATATGTCCTCATGAAAGGAATTCAAACCCTTTTCACTTACGCTCCCCAAGATTATTCCCCGCCACCCCGAAATGCCATTTCATTGTTTTTAAAGGAGATCTAAATACCAATGTTCACGTCTGTAACAACTTTAATTGTTATTAGATGTAAGTATCATCATACAATTAAATCAATTAATTTTTCAATTCTTTCACCTCCCCCTCCTAATTGGATTTTCCGAGAATACGTGTTTCCATACTTTTAAAGCAGATTGCAAATACCAAATTTGACGTCTGTAACATCTTCGGTTTTTGAGATATCAGTATCCTAATTAAAATTTCACGTAGTTTTTAGTTCCCCTTAAGTGGAGTTTCCGAAAACAAATCACCTATGTTTCTTTATTTTAACAGGAGATTCCAAATACCCGTTTTTACGTCTGTAACATTTTACGTTTCTGTGATATACGGTAGATATATACTTTCTAAAAATTCACCCCAATTTGCCACTCCTGTTTAACCCCCATTAATCGGACTTTCCAAAAACAAGAAATGCGTGTTTCTTTAATTTTAAAGGAAATCCCATATACCAATTTTCAGGTCTGAAATATCTTCAGTTTCTCAGATATAAGTATGCTCATTAAAGGCATTCAACCCCTTATTCACACATGTTCACCCCTCCTATTGGGATTTACAGAAAACGAAAAAATACGTGTACGTTTATTTTTGAAGGAGATTATAAATATCATTTTTTTACATCTGTAAACTTTTGAAAGTTTTAAAATGTATTACACTCATTTTAAAAATCCATCCCCCTTTCACCTTGTGGCTACTCCAACCACTACTCTTATACCTTCATATCTTCCACACAGTATAAATGACATTTGTTTGAGCGCTAGTTGCTTTTAAAAAAACAACAACACCATTCGGTAGAGCATACGTCTTCTATCAATTATCTCAAGGCGTGAGGTGATAAACTCACACATCTGGCAATATACAGGGTTATGGATCAGGACAATATTAGATTACGGTTGCATTTCCACAATTGAGGATTGTACTTGAAAATAGATTCACTTATTATAATTAAAATTAAACTGAGTTTATGACTATAATTTACGTCACAATGAACAAGCATTGATGTCTTTTAATTTAACAAAAAATATATATTGTGAGATTTGAGGTAACGTTTAAAAAGAAAATGTAATCTAAACAAAAAAAAGCAATTGGCATGAACTTGAAGTGAAATGTGATATCGCCGCTGATTATATTCTTCTTCATGTTATGAATACATAACATGTCTGATGCTTTAATAACCTGATGTCTGCATATACCGCTGTTGAACTTGAAATTCCTGGAAAAACCTATGAGCTGAAGTCGGGAGCCGTCTGCTGTTATCTTCTTATGTAACAAGGAGTTGACCTACATACCATGTACGCGTGTAGGAAGCTCCAATGTAGTTACGTCCACTCAATAGATCGTAAGAAATTGGAAAATATTATTGAAACACCTTGTGAAGTCCATCCTCACAAGTAAATGATGTTTCACTATCAGCATAGTACCAGTCTCTACTCGGATCCAACTACCACTTGTAGACCTCCTCGATGATTCCAAAACCTCTTCAAACACAACTCTTAGCTCTGATCACTACTCTAAAACCACTGACCATCGCTCTTCCTTCACTTCTTCCATTTGATCCATATGATCTGATACCTCTCACCATCGTTGCATCGACTTATATAACCTCGCGATGACGACTCGTCTCCCTACTCTCGGGTCATCCCTTCCACCTCAACATAAAGTAGCTGGCGAATACAGACACTTGGTCGCAATCACGTGCCCACGCACTGATGTCATCAGTCATGTGTCGTATAAGCGTGTCCAAGCGGACTAAAGATAACTATGCTGCATGCGTCGCCGGGAAACCTACTTGCACATTACATTCTCAGTTAAACTTAGCCTCTATTGAAAAATACTCTGCCAGCTCATCTGGCCAGAGTTACAAGCCACAGCATGACTATATGAAACCAACAAATCTCACTTATTGCAATACAGAATAATTACAAACAAAATTCACTTCACCTATGATTAAATACAATAATATGCGTGATACCTAATTATTACAGTCTAAATGACGAGAAACAGAATATAAAATCTCATGAATCGGGTTAATAATAATAATAATAATAATAATAATAATAATAATAATAATAATAATAATAATAATAATAATAATAATAATAATAATAATAATAATAATAAATACTGAATGGAATCTGTAACCCTGTTGTACGGTTACAGAACGCCTCCCTCATGAAATAATTGATTAAATGAATCGATTGATTCATGAAATATATACATAATCACCTGAAATCGAGTACACCAGAGATACATGTATAAAAATGCCCTTTACAAATTGGATACATAGTATCATCCATCTGGATGTTCATTGTTACACATATAAAACATAGATCAATTATCATTTTCACTTTGATTATACAGTATTATTTACATACAGAGATTACATTTCTTTTTCACTTCGGTCGTTTCAAACGTTCATTTAGTGTCCAAAAGTAATTCTCGTAAACATTTCATTATATACACTTTCTCCAAGCACTGGGGTTTATTGCACTGCCGTGCTTCACTTGAAGTCCTGTTCGCAATGCCAGCTTCATAAAACATGGTGAATTAACACAGTAATGAGAACTAATCAACAAACTCACATGATGTATTTCTTAAGATTTCTTATATTGTATGTGGCTACGATATTTCCTTCCTTGTCTTCTAATGAATAAGCACATTTCCCAATCCGTCTCACTACGGGGAAGTATCCCTGATATAACAAGAAAAACGTAGAAAATTGACCAGCTTCTGCTGATGACGGGAGTGCCACTCTGAATAAAACCTTGTCACCAAGCTCAAATTCATCCAATTTAGTCTTCTTCCGCTGGCGAATTCGTTTATCTCCTGCTTTCTTTAAATTCTCCCTAGCCAGCTGGATATAAAAATCCTTAGTTTTCTCCTCTCCCAAGTCCAAGCCTAACATACTCGCAATTTCATCAGTAGGTTTCCTGCCGTGATGAATTTCATAGGGCGTAAATCCAGTGGACTCGTGCAACGTGATGTTACACCAACGTTCGACATTACTCAACTGTGAAAACCACGAGTTGTGTTTGTCATGCACATATGCCCTAAATATACGTCCTATTTCATGCATCGTTCTTTCAACCATATTGCTTTGCAGGCAACGTACCGACGAAAATATATTTTTGATCCCCAGTTCATTTAGTTTGGTATTCCAGGTATTCGAAATAAACTGGCTGCCATGATCAGATAATATTCTGAGGGGACATCCGATCTCAGGAATATATCTGTCCACGACCTGTTTGAGACAACCCCTCCCTCTGGCTATCCTCAATGGGTACATCTTGACATATTTGCTGAAGGCATCAATCAAGACAAAAACAAATTGGTAACCATATCTGGATTTAACTAACGGTCCAAACAGATCAACACTAACAAGCTTCCCGGGTTTGTTAACAATTACAGCCTGCTGGGCCCCTCTAGAAGTCTATTCGGATGCTTAGAGCGTTGGCAGAGATCACACGTAGCGAGTATTTTCCTCACGTGCCTTCCCATATTCCTCCACACAAAGTTACCCTGAATAGCATATAAGACCTTATTTGCTCCAAAATGACCCAGCTCCTTATGATAAAACCAAATCATATCCTCTTGCAGGGCTTTAGGTACACATACTTTGAAATTCCCAGAATAACATTTCCGATTGAGAAAACCATTACATAACTTATACGTAAGTTTACCGTTCTCTAGAACAGTACCTGGTTCCTTATCTCTAAGCGAGGCCAACAGTCCCGCCAACTCTTCTTCTCTTTCCTGCTCGGACAACAGATAACGAAGTCTATCTCTTTCTGCTGTATTATCAGTCATCGAGCCAACACAAATCAAAATACCTTCTTTCACCTCTAAAGAGACAGTATTTTCCTCCTTAGGGAGATACCTGCTGAGAAAGTCAGCCATAACATTATCTTTCCCTTTAATATGACGTATCTTAAAATCATATTCACTTATGGCTAAAATCCAACGAGTCATACGATTACTAGTTTGTTTGTAAGTATTTAAGAATACCAAATCCTGATGGTCAGTCCATATCTCGAATTTATTACCTAAAACATACATTCTAAACTTACGTAATGAATACATGATTGCAAGAAATTCAATCTCAGTGATCGTATATCTCTTTTCTGCCATACTGAGCCCACGACATGCCAAGGAAACGATGCCTAAATTGCCGTTATCATCTCTCTGACATAAACATCCAGCAACTCCCTTCACTGAACCATCAGTCATGTGAATAAATACACGATCTGGCACTGGATATCTCAACATAACTGCTTCATTAAATCCATCCTTCAACTTCTGGAAAGCCTCATCATCTTCTGTCCTCCACTTCCATTTCGCACCTCCTTTCAATAGCTCACGAAACGGCTCTAACAGCGCAGAATATTTACCCACAAAACGTCGAAAGTAATTACACATTCCCAGAAAATATTTCAATTGTTTTTACATTACGTGGAGTAGGAGTGTTGTCTAATCTCGTCTGTTCCGGTTTTACCCCCTGTTCAGATACAGTGTGTCCCAAAAATATAATCTGTTGTGAACACAATGTCGATTTACTCAGTTTTAATGTAAATCCCCCTTCCCTGATTTTATGTAGAACAATTTGTAAGTGTTTCGTGTGTTCCTCAAACGTGTGGGATGCTATAATAATGTCGTCTATGTACATGGTCACAAAACTATCCGTATCTCTCCCTAATACTTTACTCATGGCCCTAATTAATGCTGCAGATGAAGTACGGGTCCCGAAAGGCACCCTGGCGAACTGATACAAGCAGTTCTTGTATGCAAAAGCAGTAAGTGGACGGTCGCTTTCTCTAAGTGGAATCTGCCAGAAAGATGACGACAAATCAAAAGTAGAAAACCATTTTCTACCTTCAAAACGTTGAATAAGTTCCTCTACCGTCTCCGCCCTTTGCTGATCGGCTTCAATTCTCATATGCATTAATCTGGCATCAATGCACAATCTTACCGTGTTATCCTTGTTAGGTAAAATAACAAGTGGATTCAAATTAGGACTACATGATGGTTCAATTATATTATAATCTAGCATAACGTCAATCTGCTCTTCAACAGCGCTAGCGTATTTCAACGGAATGGGATATTTCGGTCCTTCAAAAGTTGAGTTATCAAGAACATTAAATTTGTGTTGGTATAGATGTGTTCTACCAGGCCGGTCACTAAAAACATCACAATGTGATATCAACAATTCACACAATTCGTCCTTCTGACTTTCCGCTAAATTACATTTCTCCACTGTCTCATACAATTCATCTCTAGAATCTCTCTGTATAGACACATGGCAGACATCAATATTTTTCCTAATATTAGGAATTTCACAAGACCCTTCCCTACTAGAACACACTTTATTCGCACTAATTTCTGACAAAACATCATATGGTAACCTGACTTCCCTGCTACTCTTTCCCCAAATAAGATTGACATTATACAGATCAAAATTTAATTTAGCCTTGTGGCACGTTAACCAGTCGGTACCTAAAATAACGGCATAAACTAAATTAGGCACAACTAAGCAAGGTTGGAAAATACATTCTCCACTTAAATTAATGGGGACAGCTATTTGTTTATTCACCTTTGAGACTTGTTTCCAACAGCTGTTACGATGAACGTATTCCTCACTGAAATTTCCGCTACATCATTCTTCTCTCTCAAAACTTCCTTATATAGCTTGGAATTTACGCATGACTTCTCACTACCAGAGTCCAACAAAATCTTAACTTTTCTGCCCCATATCAGCAGTTCAATCGTCGGTGTAACAGTAATACTACTTAAATTATCCTCATTACATAATATTAGATATCTTAACAAATCTTGCCTTATATCTAAATTTAAATTACACTTATAAAACTTATTTTCTACGATTAAGTCGTCACTTAAAACATTTGAATTATTGCTACTTTGATCACAATCATGTTCACTTACAACTATAGGCTGGTCGACAGTAACTGACTTATCTACCTTATACGTGGACTCACCATTTACGGACTGTCTCAGTGACCTGTTTATACAAACCGCTGCGGGTTTAAATTACTTGGTTCGGTTACGACTTGTTGGTTACACACCTCAGTCGGCCTCCCCTGTTGCCTATTACCTCTAGCTTCATTATTATTATTATTATGGCCTGTATTCTCCCGCCTCCCAGTTTCTGGTTGGTTTCCATAATCACGCCTCCCAGTCCTGAAAGGTTGCGAACTAGTTTGATAATTTCTCTCCTTGTGGGAATTATTATTAGGTCTCTCCTGATATTCTCTTCTGTAGTTACGATTATTCATAGGCCTGTCCTGATTGTTATATTGGTTACCCCTTCCTTCTATATTCCTATTGCGTGTCCTGCTATTATTCAAGCTACTACTTAAAGCATCAAAACTTTCCAACAAAATTTCCATTGCCTTAATCGTCTCCACTCTTTGCATACAAACAGCTTCTCTTATGCTATCGGGATATTGCTTAGCCATAAGTCTAACGACATCAGCCTCAGGTCCAATACATTCTAAATTTCTCCACACCAAAACATGAGCCAAAAATATTCTGTCATTCTAACACCCTCGTTAGAATTATACCTGCCAAACATTACTCTTTCTCTCTCTACTCTGAACACCTTCACTCCAAAATTTAGCTATGAATTTTTCCTTAAATTCAGTTAGACTAGACATCGAGCTTTTATATACCTGAAACCAAGACTTAGTCTCTCCTACGAAAGCATAAGATAAGATCTCCAATACAGTTTCCCAGCTAATAATATTGTCCCTTAATTGAACAGCAAATTTCTTCTCTACTACTCTCACAAATTCCATCGGGTGAAATTCGTTACCAGAAAACTTAGGTATATCATGATCTCTAGTGATTGAACCATTATTTACAATTATCTCACGTACATTCTTACTATCACGCACTTCTTGCTAGAGTACTCTCTGGCAACTCAGAAATTTTTCTTCCACTGTTTCCTCAGTCTTTCCTTGAAGTTTTCTGAATTCCTCCAATTTTTTCCGATCCTCTCACCTTTTGTGATAATGATTTCTGCTCACTCCCTAGATCACCTACTTCTCCAAGTTTCCTTTCCACATGTTCTACCCTACTAATACATTTCCTAGTTTCTTGCCCCACTGTATGGGTTATCTTTTCAAACCTTTCTTCCACTAACTCATTGATTTCCCCCTTATTAGACTCGATCATGCTGCCTAATTCATCAATCTGTTTGATGCATGTTTCACTAATTTGCTCTATTTCCGTATGGAGATTGCTCCTACCCAATTCCATCTCAGCTCTGATGTCACTACACTCCCTGTTTACCTTAATTTCTAAATTATTAATTTGCTTACTTATTTCTAACACCTTATGATCTATCTTATTACTAACATCATCAATCTTCTTATTAATACTATTTATGACATTACTCTGAGCTTCAATTTTCTCACTCATGACTTCATTTTGATATTTAATTTTCTCACTAATGACCTTGTTTTGAGATTCAATTTTCTCACTAATGATATTATTCTGAGATTCGATTTTCTCACTCATAATATTATTCTGAGATTCAATTTTCTCACTCATAATATTACTCTGAGATTCAATTTTCTCACTAATGGTATTATTCTGCTCAGTCATTTTGGACATCAGCAAATAAATAAACCAAGGTCCATATCCCCTTTACTTTGATCTTTCGCGGCAGCGTTTTCCTCAGTTTCTACTATTTTATGGCTTTCAGCAGGTCCCACCTTAGTCACCAACATCCTATTCATGTTACCACCTTGGATTTCCTTGGACACAATAATATCAGCCTCATCACCTGACTGCATATTGCTATCTTTGTCCATCTTCGCTTTCCTACTAATTTTTCGCGATCCCAAAGCTATTTCCCCTTGCACTTCCTTTAACATTACCCCTTAAATACAAACTTCAACAAAATGAACTTCCTAACATTCCTCGGTGAATTTAACATGCGCGTACTCATTAAAAGAACTGATCCATGTATATTGCCATTCAGAATCACTTTTTCTGAACCTTTCGAGTCCCACGTTGCAGGCGACACGTTGTGGCTACTCCAACCACTACTCTTATACCTTCATATCTACCACACAATATAAATGACATTTGTTTGAGCGCCAGTTGCTTTAAAAAAACAACAACATTCGGTAGAGCATACCTCTTCTATCAATTATCTCAAGGCTTGAGGTGATAAACTCACACATCTGGCAATATACAGGGATATGGATCAGGACAATATTAGATTACGGTTGCATTTCCACAATTGAGGATTGTACTTGGAAATAGAATCACTTATTATAATTAAAATAAAACTGAGTTTATGACTATAATTTACGTCACAATGAACAAGCATTGATGTCTTGTAATTTAACAAAAAGTATATATTGTGAGATTTGCGGTAGCTTTTAAAAAGAAAATGTAATCTAAACAAAAACACTATTGGCATGAACTTGAAGTGAAATGTGATATCGCCGCTGATTACATTCTTCTTCATGTTGTGAATACATAACATGTCTGATGCTTTAATAACCTGATGTCTGCATATACCGCTGTTGAACTTGAAAATCCTGGAAAAACCTATGAGCTGAAGTCGGGAGCCGTCTGCTGTTATCTTCTTATGTAACAAGGAGTTGACCTACATACCATGTACGCGTGTAGGAAGCTCCAATGTAGTTACGTCCACTCAATAAATCGTAAGAAATTGGAAAATATTATTGAAACACCTTGTGAAGTCCATCCTCACAAGTAAATGATGTTTCACTATCAGCATAGTACCAGTCTCTACTCGGATCCAACTACCACTTGTAGACCTCCTCGATGATTCCAAAACCTCTTCAAACACAACTCTTAGCTCTGATCACTACTCTAAAACCACTGACCATCACTCTTCCTTCACTTCTTCCATTTGGTCCATATGATCTGATACCTCTCACCACCGTTGCATCGACTTATATAACCTCGCGATGACGACTCGTCTCCCTGCTCTCGGGTCATCCCTTCCACCTCAACATACAGTAGCTGGCGAATACAGACACTTGGTCGCAATCACGTGCCCACGCACTGATGTCATCAGTCATGTGTCGTATAAACGTGCCCAAGCGGACTAAAGATAACTATGCTGCATGCGTCACCGGGAAACCCACTTGCACATTACATTCTCAGTTAAACTTAGCCTCTATTGAAAAATACTCTGCCAGCTCATCTGGCCAGAGTTACAAGCCACAGCATGACTATATGAAGCCAACAAATCCCACTTATTACAATACAGAATAATTACAAACAAAATTCACTTAACCTATGATTAAATACATTAATATGCGTGATACCTAATTATTACAGTCTAAATGATGAGAAACAGAATATAAAATCTCACGAATCGGGTTAATAATAATAATAATAATAGTAATAATAATAATAATAATAATAATAATCATAATAATAATAATAATAATAATAAATACTGAATGGAATCTGTAACCCTGTTTGTACGGTTACAACCTACCCCACAATTGGATTTTCCTAAAACAAAAAAGACATTTTCCATATTTTTAAAGGAAATCCCAAATACCAATTTTCAGGCCTGTAATATCTTCTGTTTTTGAGATATAAGTATATTCATTAAAGGCATTCCACCCATTTTTCACCCCTTTTCGCCCCTCCTATTGGGATTTTCCGAAAACAAAAAATATGTGTTTCTTTCCTTTTAAAGGATATTCTGAATACCAATTTTTACATATGTAAACTTTTAAAGTTTTGAGGTATAGATACACTCATTTTAAACATTCACCTCCCCTCTTTCACTCCCCATTATTGGGATTTTCCAAAAACAAAAATACTTGTTTCTTTATTTTTAAAGGAGATACTAAATACGAATTTTCAGGTCTGTAATATCTTCAGTTTCTGAAATATAAGTAGCCTCATTAAAGGTATTCAACCTATTTTTCACCATTTTTCACCCCGCCTATTGGGATTTTCCGAAAACAAAAAGATACATGTTTCTTTATTGTTAAAGGTGATTTTAAATACCAATTTTCAGGTCTGTAATATCTTCAGTTTCTGAAATATAAGTAGCCTCACTAAAGGCATTCAACCCATTTTTCACCCTTTTTCACCGCTCCTACTGGGATTATCCGAAAAAATACTTGTTTCTTTATTTTTAAATTTGATTTTAAATACCAATTTTTATATCTGTATACTTTAAGAGTTATGAGGTATACATAATCTCATTTTAATAATTCACCCTCTTTTCACCCCCCATTAATTGGATTTTCCAAAACACAAAACACACTTTTTATTTTTAAAGGAGATACTACATACCAATTTTCAGGTCTGTAACATGTTCAGTTTCTGAAATATGTAGCCTCATTAAAGGCACTCAACCCATTTTCAGCCTTTTCACCCCTCCTATTGGGATTTTCTGAAAACAAAATATACATGTTTCTTTATTTTTAAAGGAGATTCTAAATGCCAATTTTTGCATATGTAAACTTTTAATGTTTTGAGACATAGGTACACTCATTTTTAAAAATTCACCCCCTTTTTACCATCCCATTAATGGGATTTTCCAAGAACAAAAATACGTGTTTCTTTCTTTTCAAAGAACCTCCCAAATACCAATTTTCATGTCTGTAATATCTTCTATTTCTGAGATATAAGTATCCTCATTAAAAACATTCGACTCATTTTTCACCCCTTTTCACCCCTCCTATTGGGATTTTCCTAAAACTTAAAATATGTTTTTCCTTATTTTTAAAGAAGTCTTTAAATACCAATTTTTACATCTGTAAACTTTTAAAGTTTTGAGATATAGATACATTCATTTTAAAATTTCGCCTCCCTTTTCACCCCCTTAGCGACGGAATATCCAAAGATTCTTCCTTAGCGAGCACCTACATTGTACTATAAATGTATCCTCAAAATTTCACTTCATTGTGTCCAGTAGTTTTGGCTCGGCGATGATGAATCAGTCAGTCAGTCAGTCAGGACACTTTATATATATAGACTAGCAGTTGCCCGCGGCTTCGCTCGCTTGGATTTCATAAAATAATAAAAGTAATCGTTCCTCGGTACTGTACTAATACATTATCTGAAAATCCCTAATGTATAAACGTTCACCGACAAATTGAGTTTCATTTACCCCGCAAACTTCAGAAGTCAAAAATGCTTCTAGGAAATCTTGGAGACAGTTTTGTGACTCCATTGAAAGTCAACATGAAGCGGCAAGGCTTCATAAAATTCTAACCTTGGATGCAAGGGCAAGGCTGGGCTCACTGGAGTCACTTTCGGGTGGATATACATCCACAGAGAGGGAGACCCTGAACTTACTTCTTGATGCCCACTTTCCAGGTTCAGCAATCACGAATAGAGAAGTAGAATCTAGCGGATCTTTCAGACCCGATAGAAGTGGCTGGATGGAAGCCGCAGAGATTGTTACCCCATGAAGGGTGAAGTGGGCATTATAATCTTTTGCCCCCTACAAAAGCCCAGGAATGGATGGGTTCTTCCCGGCGCTTCTTCAGGAAGCGGGTGGGGTCCTTATACCATACTTGGTCAGAATTTTTAGAGTCTGTCTCACTATGGGGTACGTGTACTCCTTGTGAGTCAGGCGAAGGTAGTGTATATACCCAAACCCGGAAAGTCTTCATATACTAGACCTAAGGATTATAGACCCATCAGTCTAACGTCTTTTCTTCTTAAGACCTTGGAAAGACTGGTGGATAGACATATCAGGGAGAAAGTATTAAGAGACTGTCCCCTGCATCCTCACTAGGGCTGGACTAGGCAAACCCGTTTAAGGGACACAAAGGGTCTTCACAGACCTACGTGTGGATCCCTACGAAGGCAGGGTTCACCCTTTCTTTATCTATCTATCTATCTATCTATCTATCTATCTACCCCACAAACTCCTTGTAAACCACGTTTGTGTTATTGCCTTTTGGGGTTAAGATGACCATAGGCTATAAGGCTATAAGAATCCCCATAAAAATAATTAACCTCTTTATCAGTCCTTCCCATTTTCCGAAAACAAAAAGAAATTCATGTTCCTTTACTTTTAAAGGGGATTCAAAATACTAATTTTCGCGTCTGTAACATAATCAGTTTGTGACATAAGAGCATCCTTTTACAATTATTCACTTTCTTTTTCACTTCTTTTCACCCCCCACCCCCGCGTTAAGTGCCTCTTCCGAAAAGAAAAAGTACGTGTTCCTGTATTTTTAAAGGGCTTTCCAAATACCAAGTTTCATGTCTGTAACATGTTAAGTTTTTGACATATACTGCAGATATACCGGTACTCATTTTCAAAATTCACTCGCTTTTTCAATTCTTTTCAGCCCATTAATTGGATTTTCCGAAAACAAAAAGTACGTGTTTTATTTTTAAAGGAGATTCGAAATATGGTACCAGCTTTCACGTCTGTAACATCTTCAGTTTTTCAGATATAAGTATCCTCGTAAAATGAATTCAACTTCCTTTCCCTTTATTCCACACCCTCTCCCTTTAAGTGGACTTTCCTAAAACGAAGAATATGTGTTCCTTTATTTTTAAAGGGTAAGGGTAAGGGTGTATTCTGCCCGAAGGCAGGTTCGAAACCTCCACAGAGGTGTGCCTGACCCGGAGTTTACGTACGGTAGAGTGGCCAGTTTGTTTCCACTCCTCCATTCCCGTAACCCCCACCAACAGCGCGTGGCAACCCATCCAATTCTTGACCACGTCCAATGTTGCTTAACTTCGGGGATTTCACCGGATCCCGTGTTTCAACACGGCTACGGCCGTTGGCTTATATTTAAAGGAGATTCAAAATACCAACTTTCACGTCTGTAACATCTTCATTTTCTGAGATATAAGTATCCTCTTAAATAGAATTCGACTCCTTCCTTACTTACTTTCACCCCTCCCCACACCAAATCGACTTTACGAAAACAGAAATATACGTGTTTATTTTTAAAGGGGATTCCAAATACCAAGATTTACGTCTGTAACCTCTTTACCTTTTAGAGATGTAAGTATCCTCATACAAATAATTCAACGAATATTTCAGTTCTTTCCCCCCGTAATTGGATTTCCGAAAACAAAAGAAGACGTGTTCTTATATTTTTAAAGGAGATTCCGAATACCAATTTTCACTTCTGTAACAACTTTTTTTGAGATATAAATATCCTCACAAAGGGAATTCAACTCGTTTTCACCCCACTCCCGTTAAATTGACCCCCCCCCGCAAAAGTACGAGTTCCTTTACTTTTAAAGGAGATTCCAAACAACAATTTTCACGTCTGTGATAATCAGTTTTTGAGACATAAGTACCCATATAAAAAAATTCAAGTTTTTCACTTCTTTTCACCCCCGTCCTTAAGTGAATTTTCCGAAAACAAAAAAATATGTTTAGTTATAAAGTAGCTTCTAAATACCAATTATCACGACTGTAACATCTTCAGTTTTCTAGATATTTGTCCTCATAAAAGGAATTCAGTTCGTTTTCACCCCATCCCCTTGTTTATTTTCCCCCTAAAACACACTTTTCTTTATTTTAAAAGAGATACCAAATACCAATTTTCATATCTGCAACATCTATAGTTTTTTTAGATATAAGTAGACTCATGCAAATAATTTAACTAATTTTTCAATTTTTTTCACCCCCGCCTAATTGGATTTTCCGAAAACAAAAAATATGCATTTCTTTATGTGATTCCAATCACCAAATTTTACGCCTGTAACGTCTTCAGTTTTTGAGATATCAGTATCCTAATACAAAGAATTCAACCCGCTTTACAGTCCTTTCCACCCGCCCCTTACCCCTCTCCCAAGTGTTTTCTTCCGAAAACAAATATACGTGTTTCTTATTTTTGAAAGGGATTAAAAATACCAATTTTTCACTTCAGTAACATGTTATGTTTTTGAGATATACTGTAGATATTGTCATTCTAAAAATTCACCCTTTTTGTTCCACTTAGGTGGATTTTTCAAAAAAAATTATCTACGTCTGTTTACTTTTACAGGAGTACCAGTTTTCAAGTCTATAACATGTTAAGTGTCTGAAATATACTGTAGTCCTAGATATAATTTCCACCCCGCGTGTCACACCCGTTCACCACCTGTTCATTGGTTTTTTCAAAAGCAAAATAATTCGTGTTACTTTATTTTTAAAGGAGATTCCAAATACCAATTTTCATGTCTGTAATATCTTCAGTTTTTTAGATATATGTATCCTCATAAAAGGTATTCAACCAATTTTCCCCCTTTTTTCAACCCCCGTAATGGGATTTTGCGAAAACAATAAAACACCTGTTTCCTTATATTTAAAGGAGATTCTAAATACCATGTTTTACGTCTGTAAACTTTTAAGTTTTGAGATATAAATATCCTCCTTAAAAATTTCACCCCCCCTTTTCACACCCTTAGCAACCAAAAATACTTGTTTTTATATTTTTAAAAGAGATTCTTAGTACCATATTTTACATATGTAAACTTTTAAAATTTAGAGATATGGATACTCTAATTTTAAAAATTTATAAAAATTCACCCCAGGTTTTACTCCTGTTTAACCCCCATTAATTGGATTTTTCAGAAACAAAAAATACGTGTTTCTTTATTTTTAGAGGAGATTCTAAGTACCAATTTTCAGGTCTGTAATATCTTCAGTTTCTGAGATATAAGTGTGTTGTATGTTTAGTCCTCAGCCCGAAGGCTGGTTGGATCCTCAACAGCTCTGCCATCAGCTGTCATAGATGGCCTACGCATCACTGAAGAGGCGTACTAGGGAAATGAGGAGTGAGGTAGTTTCCCGTTGCTTTCCTCGCTGAGCCAGAAGTTGCTATTACATATCAGTCTGCCAAGCCCACTGAAATGCATGCACCAACCGACCCTATGAGCAATATTTTCACACCATTCATAGCAGGGACTGGCTGCAGAAGGAATGGCATTACTAGCATCACTCATACCTCAGTCACTTTCATTTTGTCAAAGCCAAGGATAAAGCTGAGACAGATCAATGAAAGTAACAAGATTGCTCTAGCCCATACCAGAAGACATAGTGCACTGTAAACACTAGGTCCCGCCATCAAAGGCATGAGATATAAGTATCCTCATTAAAGGCATTCAACCCATTTTTCACCATTTTCACCCCTCCTAGTGGGATTTTCCGAAAATAAAAATACGTGGTTCTTTATTTTTAATGGAGAATCTAAATGCCAATTTTTACAGCTGTAAACTTTTAAAGTTTCGAGATATAGATATACTCATTTTAAAAAATTCACCCCATTAGCGACGGAATATCCAAAACTCCTCCCTTAGCGAACACCTACATTGTAATATAAATGTATCCTCAAAATTTCATTCCTTTATGGCCAGTAGTTTTGGCTCGGCGTTGATGAATCTGTCAGTCAGTCAGTCGTTCAGTCAGTCAGTCAGTCAGTCAGTCAGTCAGTCAGTCAGTCAGTCAGTCAGTCAGTCAGTCAGTCAGTCAGGACAAGTTATTATATATATATATATATATAGATGTACGTGCTCGCTAAAGCCCGGTCTCCATTGATTCACTGATTCACATTTAACACTAACATGTTAAATTTAGCATGTTACAATTGACATGTATATTGTAACTGTGTCTTGCAGTTGACTTTGCATGTTAACTCAGAATGTTGAGGTTAACACTTATAACATGTTGGCGTGTTTTCCGCTCCAAGTGGAAAACATGTCAAGTCAATTCGTTGTTCGTGAGATGTCGGCACGGCTTCGGCAACTTCCGTGCTGTTTCCATTCCAACACATAGCCTAGACGAAACAAACGACGTAGGTATTTCGCGTGAAGTAGGATTATAGTTACAACAGCCCGCAATACTCATTCTCTTTGTTATAAGCTACAAATACAACACGCGCACCTATGTCGTTCTCTCTGCGCAATACCGGTACTAAAATTTTTAGTCAGAAATGGAGTGGGACAAGGATATTACTCTGAACTTAATCTTGCTATAAAGTAACTTGTACTGACTGACTGACTGACTGACTGACTGCGCGCCCGTAACCGCACTGCCAACTCGCCCGGTAAAATATCTTCTATTATATCAATACGAAAGTTGGAGCGATGAGGAGAAAGTATGTACTTTAATGACAAGAACTCTTTTGACGCTTGTGTGGATGGAATTGTCGTAAATTCATCTGTATGCATATTGCTCAAATGTACCTCCAGTTTCCTCCCATGATTGGCCTAGAAATAAATTATTCCATATAAGACTCGTATTAATATTATTATATTTTCAGAAATTATCTGCTGTAGATACAACAAAGCAGGGATTAGCCCAAAGATTGCGATATGCAAGAATTCAATTATTATTATTATTATTATTATTATTATTATTATTATTATTATTATTATTATTATTATTATTATTATTATTATTATTATTATTATTATTATTAAGTGATGTAGGAGCCTCTGTGGCTAAGATGGCAGTGCGCCAGACTCTCACCGCTGGTTCCTATGGTTCAGATCCTGGTAACTCCATGTGAGATTTACGCTGGACAAAGCGGAAGCAGGACAGGTTTTCTCCGGGTACTCCAGTTTTCCCTGCAATCTTTCATTCCAGCAATACTATCCAATGTCATGTCATCTGTCAGTCATTAATCATTGCCTCTGAGAAGTGCGACAGGCTGCGGTAGCTGGCAAGATTCCTACCCTATCCGCTAGATGGGGGCTTAATTATTCAATTCCTGACTCTGTCGAATGACTAGAAACAGGCTGCGGATTTTCATTGTTCGTTTTCTTAAATGATGTATTATACAAAACGTTCACTTCATACAAGTGGTTGTTTATTATACATATGTGTTTGATGCTCGCTGATAGTTGATGACTGCTTTCCCGTTGACTACTACTGACTGCATCTGATGCAGTGCAGCTGCAACCCTTTGCAACTGGGACGAGTACACCTCGGTTGTGATGGTTCTGCCATGCTCTAGGAATTCAAAGTGCACTACACAAAAAGTAGTCTATCAGAACTGAGCTGTACCTTAGCATTCTAGTAATGCAGCTATTATATGCTGCTTGCTTATGGGTTCCTGGGTGATTAGAAGTGTGTTAATGGTAGTACTAGACTGTGCGGGTTTTCTGAAAATTCAAAAATCTACACTTAAAAAAGTCAATGTGAGGTTAGAAACTTTAATGTATTGTTATTTTCTTTCTTCGATTCTAAATTTGATGTTATTTTCAAACAAATTTAAGATATCCGGAAATGTTTTGGGAGTAATGAGGTCTCCATTTAAAAATACCACCGTGTCGTCAACATAACAGATCCAAAGTCTTATTTCATTTTGGTATGTTTAAAATGGATTTTTCAAGGCTTTTTAACTAAATATCAACCACAAAGCCTGATAGAGGTCCTCCCATTTTTATCGGTAGAATTTCCCATTAAATGTGAAATAATTGTTATTTTATACAGTACCCTACCAGCCATAAATATTTTGACATTCATATTTTCGATCGTAGATAGTGTAAATGATACCCATGATGCAAAAAAACAAGAGACCGGTTCATTACCTTGCCTGATTTTGTCTGAGTAGAGAGTTCAGTGTTGTATATGTTTCGAAACTAGCAATAAAGTGGGACCAACTGTTTACGTTGTAACTGTTCCCTCTCATCAAAACACTTGGGGAGATGAAAGTTATTATCTTGGGACACATGAATATTAAATAACCTATTTGTGGCTTGTCCGCAAATTGCCACGCAAATAGAAACAATTAACATTCCATGGTTCCCCATTTCTCTATGTAATGTTTGGGCGCCATGGTTACAGTTTTAAACAAAACTGTAAACCAAAATTTATATTTACTAGCATAGAGACTTACACTTAAATCACAGGGGTAGGATTTTAAATAATTAACCATTAAGTATCGCTTAAGAAAGAAAATTAACGCAATATCAAATACAAATGAATTTATTATACAAAAATATGAGATGAATCGGAAAAGTCCCTTAAAGCGTGGAGGGATTTAGAATTTACTGAATTTACTATTGCTTGCTTTATCTAATTGAAGCTCACCAATTGCAGCTTCCGTTGAAGTCCTCCGGTTTCCGTGGATACTCGTTCTCTTCTTCTCGATGTAGCATTTGCTCCATGGACATCCTTCCTTCCTTCTCTGATGTGGTACGGGCTATCTGGACTAGCACTCCCTGCTTGCCTAGTCTTTAAATTAGACATTGGCCCTATACTTGTAAAAACTGATCAGCGTTGATCGTATGAGGAGAAAATTCAGAGATTCAGAGATATGAATTTTTCCATATTAGTAGAAATCTCAATCCAACTGAGCTATACTATTTATACGGTACAGACTTGTACCAAAATTCCATGGACTTGAACTAAACATAGTTCTTCGTCCAGAATATTTACGTTGAATAAATATGTTATTACAAATAATTGCCGATGGCGGATAAACTTGATATCAAATGATATCGCGTAAAATGATATTATATTAAATTAGTAGGGCTGGAGAAGCCTGGACAGTTACATACGCCCTCCTGTTATTTACAGATATAACATATATGAAAATAACACACTACAACAAAACGGCTGATATATACATCATTACATCTGACAAACACTTAATAAAAAACATACATAACCAAATCTTGTATCTCACTGTAGAGTGTCTGTTTCAACGATACCAGATAACATTAGTAATAATTCCTGCCGATTTTCTTCCGAAAGTTTGTCAGCAATACTTATATATACAACAAAACAACAGGTAAATAACTCTATCTTTGCACTTCACCATCAAAGTGTTCGGCAGTTCCAGGTTATATTATATATACACCACACACACACACACGTAATCAAACGTGGCTTACCTCTCATAGATGGCCGCAAGCAATTTCTTGTTTTCATTGCAAAAAAATACTACTTAGAAAATTATTGCATTAATTTCCTTCTGCAATTTAAAAAAAATCCCAAATTACTCATGGCATCTACAATGGTGTCAGGTCTAGGTTCACAACCTATACATGAATTCACGTTTTCCAACTCAAGTACATTTAATGTTGTCAAAACAATATCGGGAGACATTACACTTAATTCGCAGAAATATATCGTCTCAGAGAGCGAATATTATAAGTGCCCAACATGACACGATTACCATCTTTCAATCTGTATGCACAAAGACCAACCCGACAATGAATCTGGAATGGACCTTGATACAACAAAAAGAATTTCTTCGTCACCTTCTCTTCACTGGACGAGAGCATGGGAACACGTAACAGAACAGAATATCCTACCTGAAATTCGTCTAACACCTGACGTTTCTGCTGTCTGCTACGCTTCTCCGCCGCTTTAATCAAATTCTCTCTCGCTAGTCTGACATATATCTGAGAGTCACGCTGAGGTTCCTGTGTAATACCTAGTACTTTTGCCAGCTCATTCCTTGCATTGCTGCCAAAATGAACCTCTAATGGGGTGAATTTCGTACTATCATGCTGAACCATATTAATCCATTTCTCAATCAACGCTAAAGAACCAACCCACGCAGTGTGCTTGTCATGAACTAAAGATCGAAACATCCTACCTAATTCCTTCATCGTGTGTTCACACATATTCCCTTGCGGATTCCTAATTGAAGAAAAAACATGTGTAATACCTAACTCTGTCATCACAGCCTTCCACTTCTTCGAGGTAAATTGAGATCCGCTATCAGATAATAACCTCCTAGGCGTACCTAATTCCTGAACATACTTGTCACTAATAATCTTACTGCAACTAAGACCTGTCGCTTTTCTCAATAAAAGATTGACACACTCACTACTCGAAACTTCAATAATACCATCCTCTAACATAGCTTCAATTTGATTGTCTACTGCTTTAGCATACTTATGTGGTATCGGATATCTCGGTCCAGCCAATATACTTTTATCCAGCAATGAAAATGAGTGTTCATACACATGTGTTTTGCCGGGTTTCGATGAAAATACTTCCTTGTGTTCTCTCAACACATACAACAATTGGTCCCTCTGACCTTCTTCCAAATTGCTACTATCTACCGCTTCTCTCAAAGCATCATCGTGGTTCTCCTCTAACCACTCTTCACACAACTTAAAATCCGCTCTCTCTTCTTCATCTTTTGAAACCTCATTAACACACCACATGTTACAAACCTCCACTTTCGTCTGAACTTCTGCATCCCACGTGACTTTAACATCCTCATTATCCCACCTTAAATATACTATCGCCTCCTTGTAATTTAACCGAGCTGAGTATAAACTTAGCCAGTCAGATCCCAAGATAACATCAAATATAAGATTCGGAATAACAAGACAGATCTGAATTTTCGACCTCCCGTTAATACAAATAGGTATGGCAATTTGTTTACATATTTGCTTGGATCTTTTACCTACAGCAGTGACGACATATGTGGATTTCACAGGCATTTCCTCAATCTCAATATTCTCCTTCTTTCTGTCCTCATACCACTTCAAACTTACACATGATCTTTGACTGCCTCAATCCAATAAAGCCTGATACTGCGCCCTCCATATAACGATCGTAACAACGGGGTTCTCACTTTTACTACCAACTTCGACTTGTTTCACTTCCACCTCCCGTAATAACTCATCTCTAACATCGAGATCATAATTCATGTGCGTCATTACACAATTTCTCGCAACATGTACTGAAGACTGATAATCTGATCTCTCATTACCGTCTACTATCAGTTTAAATTACTTTGTCTCCTTGTATCCTGATTTCGGCTTGTACCTTCCTCTACATTGCGTTCCCTCTGAACATTCCTATTTTGTTGGTGTGACTGATTACCTACAGGTTGTCTCGGTTGAAACTGACCACGGTGATTGTGTTCTGGTCTTCTGGGTTGTGTCTGATAGTTTGTGTGCTCTCGTGTACTATTACTATTTCCTAACGCATCGAAACTTGCTAGCAATCTTTCCATTCCCTGAATACACTCTATCTGTTGCATACAGCTAGCTTCGCGGATTTTGTTGGAAAAATGTCTGAGTAATAACTTCACAATATCTCTCTCCGCTGACACCCCGTCTACGTTTTTACAAATCATAACGTGGGCTAAAAAATATTCGGTCATTGAAACTCCTTCGTGTGGCCTAAATTTCCCAAAGACAATGCGTTCTCTTTCCCTGCTTTGTATAGCTTCACTCCAAAATTTTTCCGTGAAATATTTCTGGAATTCCACCATACTGGCCATGCTGCTCTTATACACCGCAAACTTTGGTTTCGTTTCCCCAATAAAAGCTTTACCAATTATTTCTAACGCTTCTTCCCATTCAATGATTCCTTCTTCTATTCGCTTTTCAAACCGTTTCTTAACAGTGTTTAAAAAATCTAAAGGGTTTGTCTGCCTCCCATTAAATTTAGGTAGTTCTGTTTCATATATGAAATTAGTACCATGCACTGACTTCCTATATTACCTTCCTTTTCTCTGATTTCTTTACGTATTTGTGCCTCCGACCTATCAATACGTTCATTAATTCTTTTTACTTTAGTTTCTACGTCATTTGCAATGTATTCCTGTCTTTCCTTGGTGGCTTTAATTTCAATGGCATATTCCTCTGCTTTCTTAAACTTTTCATTACATATTTTGGCATTAATCTCTACCTTACCACACAGATCATTGTATTGTTGTTGTACTCTTTCTCTAACTTTACTATTTGCTTTCTCTACCAACTCTATGACTTCAGTTTTATGTTCAGTTAACTTTCTTTCTACCACTTTCTCATGTTGGCTGCGTCTCATTTCCTGTTCCGCTAACTGATTCTCAAAAAGTTTCTGCTGCTCTAGTGCTTCATCTAATCTATGATCTAAAGCATCCATCCTAGCATTCACTTCTCTGCTAATTTCCGTTTTCATCTGTTCTATCTCCTTTCTATTTTCTTTAATCTCTGTTTGTGTTTTCTCTACTTCTTTGCTAATTTCGGTTTTAGTCTATTCTATTTTTTCTTAATTTCATATATCCCTTTCGTTTGCTCTAATATCCCCTGCATCATCACAAACAGTTGTTGAATATTCTTATCACTATTCGTATTACTTTCTTTCTCGCCCTCCATCCTAGCTACATCAGATTCTGTGCTATTTTCCATGCTCCCACCACTCTCTACCGTTTTATCTACTTCAATGCTTTCATCTACAACATTACCAGAATTCAGCGTCTCGCCTCCCTTTACTAAGTTCCCGCTACGTAATTTCATGTCCTTTTCAACTTGTGCAGCCATGATTCCCCAAAAATCACACATACAAATTATATGGACACTCACTTAACCCCCACAAACACAGACTCTACTTTACTGCTTTCCTTCCACGAATACTTAATGGTTTTAGAGCTCCACGTTGGTGCGACAAATGTAACTGTTCCCTCTCATCAAAACACATGGGGAGATGAAAGTTATTATCTTGGGACACATGAATATTAAATAAACTATTTGTGGCTTGTCCGCAAATTGCCACGCAAATAGAAACAATTAACATTCCATGGTTCCCCATTTCTCTATGTAATGTTTGGGTGCCATGGTTACAGTTTTAAACAAAACTGTAAACCAAAATTTATATTTACTAGCATAGAGACTTACACTCAAATCACAGGGATAGGATTTTAAATAATTAACCATTAAGTATCGCTTAAGAAAGAAAATTAACGCAATATCAAATACAAATGAATTTATTATACAAAAAAATGAGATGAATCGGAAAAGTTCCTTAAAGCGTGGAGGGATTTAGAATTTACTGAATTTACTATTGCTTGTTTTATCTAATTGAAGCTCACCAATTGCAGCTTCCGTTGAATTCCTCCGGTTTCCGTGGTTACTCGTTCTCTTCTTCTCGATGTAGCATTTGCTCCATGGACATCCTTCCTTCCTTCTTTGATATGGTACGGGCTATCTGGACTAGCACTCCCTGCTTGCCTAGTCTTTAAATTAGACATTGGCCCTATACTTGTAAAAACTGATCAGCGTTGATCGTATGAGGAGAAAATTCAGAGATATGAATTTTTCCATATTAGTAGAAATCTCAATCCAACTGAGCTATACTATTTATACGGTACAGATTTGTACCAAAATTCCATGGACTTGAACTAAACATAGTTCTTCGTCCAGAATATTTACTGAAAACAACACAAGCCATAAGCTTGTTTCGTTTCACGCAGATCCGATAACATTACCGCATCTAAGTACTGTATCGAAGCGATAACACATTGTACAAAAATAACTATGTCGCAGAGCGACCACACACTGTATCAAAAATCAAATCACGTCATACAAAGTAGATGTTCACAGTAGAAGTAGTAGTGATGGAGTATCCCTAGTTATGTTGTAAGGTTGTAAGGTCGTCAGGCTGTAAGGTCCCGTTCTCGTGTTGAGAATCAGTATATATCCGGGCTCACCCCCACTCTTGGTAACAGTTCAATCTCAAAACTCATATACAACGAAGTATCTGATTCGATAGATCGAAGCATCAACTACCCTTCTCTTATTCCTCGACAAGTCCAGAAGGCGTGGCGATGATATAGATGACCAGCTTGCAAGCCACGCGCACGGGTCGCTGTTTACTAGCCTTGGTCATACGATAAACCCATGACTCACGCAAAATCCCAAGCTTCAAGTATAACCCTCCGTATACACAAACATGAGATGAAATGAAAACAACTATGTCTCAACATATTGACCGTATTTACAACATAATGAATTCTTATCCTACATAATATAATAATTTAAATAATAAAACGATGTTATCATATATACAATATGATTCCAAAAAGGCTTGATTACAAATGATTGACGTTGAATAAATATGTAATTACAAATAATTGCCGATGGCGGATAAACTTGATATCAAATGATATCGCGTAAAATGGTATTATATTAAATTAGTAGGGCTGGAGAAGCCTGGACGGTTACAACGTGGAGACCGTATGTATTCTGTCATATGAGATAGTGCTTATAACAATGACTTACTTACGTCTGATTTCCAGTCCTTTCCTTCACCCAAACAGATATTACAAGGGGAAAAGAAAGGAGTATTCATTACATCTTAGGCAAGCAGTGATTACGGCTTTAAAGAGGGGCAATAGCCGAGCACAAGTTGCAAAAGACTTTGGACTTTCTAGACAAATTGTAAATATTTGGAACAGAGTTTACAACAACCACGAAATACTTTTAAATATGTCTAGATCTGGTCGCCATAAAATTGTTACCTCTTCTGTTGAGTGACTCATTCGAAGGCAATGCGTTGCTGATCTTCGTACGACGGCAGTAACTGTACGGTATAATTTAGAAGACAACTATAAAATCAAACGGTACCTAAGACAAAGGTTTAATGGGCCGATGACCAAGCAAGAAGCCCTAAATTTCAGCAAAGTACAAGAAGGGCCGACTTACCTTTACCAAGAAATGTGGTGCCTGGATACTTCTCTAAGGTCAATGTTATTGGTTCCTTTACTAGTAAAAACCGTGTTTCTAATTTTTCGTGGAAGTTTTCCTTTTATGTAGCCAAGGATTTGTCGTGTCTCGTCATTTTGTGAAGTAATTTTTTCCTACTCCGGGTTAGTTCTGGATTTACGGAATGGAGTTTGTTGGTTCAAGTTTTCTCGATCAGTAAAATTCCCCTTGTGCGTATTTAATTCTGTGTCCTTTCGTTCGATTGTGTTTCCTCAGAGTGAGATGGTGTGCGACCTTAAACATCTGCCTGAGGATCGGGCGCAAAGTGTTAGGGAGCTGTGCGACAAATTTTCGGATGTGTTCTCCGAGGAATTGGGAATGACCAACATTCTGGAATACAAGAGTGAAGTAAATGATTCCACTTCCGTTAGGATATCCCCTTACCGTTTGTCTCCGCCTAAAATGAAGGCCCTGAAGGAGATCGTCGATAAGATGCTTGACCAGGGGATAATTCAACCTTCTACTTCTGCTTATCCATCGCCCATATTTCTCGTCCCTAAACCTCAGGGCGGGTTTAGGCCTGTCCTGGATTATAGGGTTCTCAACATAAAATTGTGTTGCAGTCAGTCCTGCTCCCAGATTTACACTCTTGCTTCTGCTGGTTTAGGAGGGCTAGATATTTCACCGTGTTGAATCTGAACCAAGCCTTTTATCAGATTCCTCTTGCCTCCAGGCCGCGGCATTTGACGGCGTTTGCCATCGACTGGAATTAATATGAATTTCGTCACTTGCATTTTGGGATAACGACGGGTGCCGCTGTCCTCACTAGGATTTTAGTTAAACTATTTTCGGATATCAAATTCGATTACTTATATCATTATCTGGACGATTTAGCGATTTATTCCGAATGTTTTGAGGAACACCTTTTGCATCTTAAGGAAGTGTTGACGCGTCTCCGCAAGCTTACCTTCAAGCTTTCCAAGGCTTCTTTTGCCAAGCCCCAGGTGTCGTTCCTTGGGCATGTTGTTTCGTCTGACGGCGTTTCTGAGGACCTTTCGCGCACCCAGCCTGTTCGTGAGTTTTGTCCTCCTCAAGATGTGATAGGGGTAGCCCGGTTTGTGGGCTTAATAAATTTTTCGGAAGTTTATTCCGGACTTCGCTAAGCGTGCGGGCCCGCTTAACGTCCAACGTCGCAAGGCGGTTAAATTTGTGTTGTGGCCAATCTCAGTAGGCCACTTTCGAAGACCTTAATTTAGCGATTTCCAACACCCCTATCTTAGCCATGCCCGATTTCTCCAAACACTTTATTATGCAAACGGACGCTTTTACATCCGCCGTGGCTGCCGTTTTGTTACAGGACGTAGAATTCGGGATACGTCCTATTGCTTATGAATCCAGCACACTGTCTGCTCTCGAGTTGAAATATTCTGTATATGAACTTGAAGTGTTGGCGGTATTATTTGCCCTTGAGAATTTCAGGATGTATTTAGAGCACGTTAAATTTGAACTGGAAACCGACAACCAGGCGTTGAGTTGGGTCCTGGGAAGACCCTGTAGAACTGGCCGATTAGCCCGTTGGGCGATCAGGCTCTCGGCATTTCAATTTGAGGTGCGCCACATCCGCTGGCCGGATAAAGTTTTAGCCGATACCTTAAGCCGTATGTATTCATGCCAGGAATGGAATATGACCAACCTTTGGACGTCGATTCCTCTGGCTTGCTGGCCATTTCCGCGGCGTTTTGGTCCGACACGTCGACATAGCGAATATTCAGAGAGAAGATCCTGAGTTAGGACCTGTGATCCTAAATTTAGGGGAATGGAAATAGGTCGCTCCATACCTTTTAATGAACCGGGTCCTGTGTTGCCCTTACCGGCATGATAAAAGGATGAAGGTTGAGGTGCCCGTCGTTCTGGTGCCCATGAATTTTAAATACTATCACGAGTCCCACCTTGCTGGCCACTTTGGCGTGTTTAAAACCAGACTGAAAATTCGGGAGATCTTTATTTGGAAGGAGTTTAATGGTGAAGTGCGAGAATTGGTCAAAGCTTGTAAGATTTGTAAGATTAGTAAACCGCCTCTGAATACTCAAGTAGGCTTCTTGTCTTCCCATCAAGCTACTCGTCCTATGGAGCGTATGTTTACTGACTATGTCGGGCCCCTACCCAAATCGAAAGGGGATGGTAATAGATTTATTTTCGTCTATTTCGGTGGATTTACTAGCATTACGTGTATATTTCCCACTAAATTTGCTACCACTGACACCATGGTAAAATGTTTGAAAAGCATTTTTTCTACCTTCAGCCCTTGGCGAATTTTAGTCTCCGATAATGCGAGGGCTTTTACGTCCAATTTGTTTAGGAAATTCTGTTTCGGTCTCTCTATCTCGCACGTCACTACCTCCGCGTACTGTCCTCAGCCATCTTATGTAGTAGTACACCTTTATTTTCCTCCCGATCTTACAGTTTACACAACCTAATCAATCTTAACGGAGAAAAATAACAATCCTCAATTGGAAGTGGAAGAAAAAACATGCAAAACTAAAACAATTACAGCGATGACAAAAAACCAGGAAACCTAGGTATCATATACAATACATTGTCAAGAGTCCAATGATATCCCCCATTAGTGTGAATAGCAGCATGAAATAAGTACGCGAGCTCAGCAATCTTATGCGGAGAGTGTGAACAGCAATTTGCACTCTGCCCTTATCGCCTTCCATCACGAATATATTTTGAGAAGGGATACCTCGTTTCTTTGGTTAACCTATGCTCTTAATTCTGCGGTTCAGGAAGCACACAAGTTGTCGTCCTTTTCTCGCATCTTTAATTTTATCCCAAATTCACCATTGTCTAACTTGTCTAATATACACGACTTGTTGCCGGAGAATATCGATCCTCGTAATGTTAGAGCCACGTGGAAACGCGCTATGGCTAACCTTAAGGTGTCTAACTTAAGGAAGCAGCAACGCTATAATCAAGGGCGAGGTCCTGTCGGCCTGGTCGTCGGCGCTTGTGTTTATGTTAGGAATTTTGTACCGTAAGGAAAGCTATCTCCTCGCTTTTGGGGGCCCTGTACTGTTTTGCGATTCCTTACTCCGGTGACCCTTTTCCTTAGGGGCCCCGTGGCGGAGAGGGATTTTAGGTTGCACCTCTCCCAGGTCAAGCCGTCCTAAGTTCTTGGTGCCATCCTTATGGAACAGGTACTTTGCCTCCCGTGCCGGGAGGGAGCATGTCGAGAAAGGCAGCTCACCTTAAAACTAGAGACCTCAGAGATTAGGCCCCTCGAAGGTAGCAGAGAAGGGCAGCTAGCTATAAAACTAGAGACCTCTGAGGTTAGCCCCTCCAAGAAAGTGTCGGGAATTCCGCACCTCACAAAAGCACGTGGCTAAGTCCCGTCAAGATCTCAGGAGTGAGGTTAGGATCATTCAAAATTCCGAGCACGTGGCTAAGTCCCATCAAGATGACAGCAGTGAGGTTAGGTTCGTTTAAAATTCCGCACCAAATTACTTGCACATGGTTAGGACCTTTCAAGATGTCCGCTGCCAGGTTAGCCACTTTAACTTGTTAAAATTCCGTGTCCACGTGGACAAATATATAGGATTAGGAATAGTCAAGTTGACAGCAGTGAGGTTTGCCATGTGCACTTATGCAAAATTCCGCGCTAACCTGTCAAAGGGCAGCAGTGAGGTTAGCCATGCACACATTTTCAAAATTCCGCGCCAAAACAATTGCACGATGTTAGGACCTGTCAAGATGACAGCAGTGAGGATAACCACGTTCTCATTTCCAGAATTCCTCGCCAAGCAAGTGCACGAGGTTAAGACCTCTCAAGATGGCAGCAGTGAGTTTAGCCACGTTCACTTGTTCAAAATTCCGTGCCGACCTGTCACGATAACAGCAGTGAGGTTATCCATGCACACTTCTCAAAATCCGCGTCTAAACAAGTGCACGAGGTTAGGACCTGTCAAAATGACGGCTGTCGGGTTAGCCACGTTCACTTGTTCAAATTCTGAGCACACGTGGCCAAAAAAGTAAGGATATGACCTGTCAAGATGGCAGCAGTGAGGTTAGGTCACGTTCACTTCCTCACAAAAAGTAAGGTTAGGACTTATCATGATCGCAGCAGTGAGGTTAGCCGCGCCCACGTGCTCAAAAGGTGAAGTTTTTTTGCTAGGGGCTTTACGTCATACCGACACAGATAGGTCTTATGGCGACGATGGGATACGAAAGGCCTAGGAGTTGGAAGGAAGCGGCCGTGGCCTTAATTAAGGTACAGCCCCAGCATTTGCCTGGTGTGAAAATGGGAAACCACGGAAAACCATCTTCAGGGCTGCCGATAGTGGGATTCGAACCTACTATCTCCCGGATGCAAGCTCACAGCCGCGCGCCTCTACACGCACGGCCAACTCGCCCGGTAAAGGTGAAGTTAGTGTTTGTCAAGAGCACGTGCTTTTGTTTGTAAATAAGACCACGTGCTCGTGACGTCACGGTCACGTAGCCGTAACGTCATGCGGTCAATGACCTTGCAAGGGGTCAATGACCTCGTGGGAAAATGCTGATTCAGCTCCTATTGTTTTAGAACCCGCCCAGTCCTACTACTGATATCGAAAATGCGTTTTTCAACTGTCTTAAAAGTTATTCCTAGTTTTACTCCAACGTTCAACACAATAACGAAGTCTTTACATAGGTATACTGGACTAGCTCATCTCTACATAATTATAAAATAAATTAAATTAAATTTATTGGACTGAATTCTGCTCTGATCCGTCTGATAGGTTTGTTTTTATAATTTAACGTTCTTTATTATTTCACAAGGATTTGCTTGGATAGGTCTCCCTTTAATGTGGAGCCCACGTGGAAGGGCGGATGGCTTCTTTTCTAAGTGAAATGAAAAATAATATTCAGAAGCATTTGAGGTAAAATATCCCAGAAACATGACCTGGTTATATCATACAGCACAATACAATACTAAAGCGTAGCGCAATACTTAAACTGCCTTAAATTTTGAATAATATTTAATTGATCTACATTATTAGACACGTGGCCTTTTATTAATGAGTTCTGATTCCTAAAAGCTAAATAAAAAGGCTATCTCAAAGACGTAATTATTAATTAACATTGAATTTTCACGACCGCATTGTAATCGAAACAAACTTTCAACCTATTACGTCGTGTTACGTACATTCAGCACATGTTGAAGAGATGTTAAGTACAGAACAAAAATGGCCAACCAAACACCAGTGGGATCCGAGCACACAACCTCTCGATTTCCCATCGGTTGCTCTACCAAATGAGCTATGGTGGCATAGGACATGTTTGTTCTGTTGGAAAGGATTTAAGCTACAGGTCTGGCACTACTGCCGTCACACTGTAGAGTGCATTTAAGTCGCCCGTTGAGTACCAAGTCAATGAAAATTGACCCTCAACGGGCCAAGTCAATGAAGTGCCAAACCTGTAGCTTAGATCCTTTCCAACAGAACAAAGATGTCATGGGCCACCATAGCTCAATTGATAGAGCAACCGTTGTGGGTTCGGATCCCACTGGTGTCCGGTTGGCCATTTTTGTGCACCGAGCTCGATAGTTGCAGTCGCTTAAGTGCGGCCAGTATCCAGTAATCGGGAGATAGTGGGTTCGTGCCCCACTATCGGCAGCCATGAAGATGGTTGTCTGTGGTTTGCCATTTTCACACCAGGCAAATGCCGGGTCTGTACCTTAATTAAGGCCACGGCCGCTTCCTTCCAGTTCCTAGGCCTTTCCTATCCCATCGTCGCCATAAGACATATCTGTATCGGTGCGACGTAAAGCAAATAGCAAATAAAAAAAAACATTTTTGTGCTGTATTTAACATCTCTTCAGTACGTACTACATGTACGTAACACGACCTAATAGGGTGAAAGTCGGTTTCGATTAGTAATTATTGATGCTTTAATGGTAGACCTAATATACTATAAATAAACGAAAATACGTTATTACCAAACTGAAGATAAAATGCGATTTAATTTCCGCCCTACCTTACCTTATGAAAGGAGAATAATGGAGCCTGATGTTAAATACATTTCAGGCGTGGTTTGTCCTGCAGCCCCTCCCAGTGCTTGGCGAAGGCGAACGATATTATAATTGCATATCCGGAATGTTTACTTCCTTCGAAGTATTTAAACTAGTGTAACTCATTCTAAATCTGCCAGAGCTAGAGAGGCTGAGTGCAGTGGCACTCCAAAGACTATATGACATAAAAGGCTGTTCTCAAGAGTGGCATTCCTTTCATAATTTATATCGCAAGTTCACCTTTAAAGATTCGATAATCTTTTGTTTCTGTCACATTCTCATGCAAAAATATCGTCTCCTGTATTGCTAAAATTTGAATTCCATTTCTGTCTAGAAGTACTTCTAATTCCTTCTGTTTACCATCCTTCAACAAAGAATTTACATTCAAAGTGCCTGCAAAAAATTGTGTTTAAACTTAAGTCTGGACGGATTCCAAGGATGCTCCGATTCATCCCTATTACAGAGGTTACGACTCCCCAGAACCCTAGGTCACGCTGTATTACATAACGCAATGGTGGATTTCTCTTCCGAGCTGCCACCTGGGGTAGTGCTTTCTTTCAACGGCTTTTCCATTCTGCAATTGAAATTGTGTGTTTCAAGGGTAGGAATAACATTGCAAAGCAAGTTCAGATTGTTGGTACGAAATAATGTGTTTTTCGTGGTTGACTTCGCTATGTTCCTCCGTCCTCTCAGCCGTTCAGATATGAGATTCGTCTTCCGCCTTTGAGACCCTTGACCTTTTTTCTCTTGACCTCAGTTGATCCGCGGGTGCTTATTTCGCTTTGTCTTATTCACTCCTGTCCTGCAAATCTACAGGAACTTACCCTATCAGCCGTATGGGACGCGCCGTGTCGGGGTTGTGGTCCCCCACCCCAGTGTCTTATGCAGGGTTACATTTAGCATCAACTCAATTCAGAGCCAAACCCCCTCACAAGCTAACCAGGCACCATATTATTATTATTATTATTATTATTATTATTATTATTATTATTATTATTATTATTATTATTATTTTGCTAGTAGCTTTACGTCGCACCGACACGGATAGGTCTTATGGCGACGATGGAACAGGGAAGAGCTAGAAGTTGGAAGGAAGCGGCCGTGGCCTTAATTAAGGTACAGCCCCAGCATTTTCCTGGTATGAAAATGGGAAACCACTGAAAGCAAGTTTCAGGGCTGCCGATATTGGGGTTCGAACTCACTATAAGCAAATAGTGGATACTGGCCGCACTTAAGCAACTGCAGCTATCGAGCTCGGTGCATCTAGAATGGTGGTGCTTGGATCGCCCGATCGATAAATTTAGAACTACACAGTCAATACCGCGTAATTAACTCGTTCCTTACCAACCTCAGTGCTCTTCTCGAATCGAATCACTACTGATCTGCATTTAGGGCAGTCGCCCAGGTGGCAGATTCCCTATCTGTAGTCCAATTGCACTCATTTTTGCCAGTAGTCTCCCATGGTCCACCCTAGCAAATGCTTTTGGCAGGTCAATCGCAATACAGTCCATTTGACCTCCTAAATCCAAGATATCTTGCTGGAATCCTACAAGTTGAGCTTCAGCGGAATAACCTTTCCTAATCCCGAACTGCCTTCTATCGAAACAGTTATTAGTTTCGCAAACATGTCTAATATAATCAGAAAGAATGCCTTCCCAAAGCTTACATGCAACACATGTCAAACTTACTGGCCTGTAATTTTCAGCTTTATGTCTACCACCCCTACCTTTATACACAGGGGCTACTATAACAGCTCTCCATTCATTTGGTATAGCTCTTTCATGCAAACAGTGATCAAATAAGTACTTCAGATATGGTACTATACCCCAACCCCTTGTTTTTAGTATATCTCCCCAAACCTTATCAATTCCAGCTGCTTTTCTAGTTTTCAACTTTTGTATCTTACTGTAAATACTATTGTTATCATATGTAAATTTTAATACTTCTTTAGTGTTAGTCACCTCCTCTAAACCAATATAGTCTAGTAAAAAAACACCATTATAAAAATATACAGCATGCATAACACACATTTTACATGTATAAAAATACACTGTGGTGTTAAATTGAGATATGTCGTTAATGGACTATAGTTGAAAAATCTTAATATTGTTTGTAGTAACACTAAAGTATAGGTTAGTGTTTGTTAAAATACAATACAATTATCAATCAATTACCTGAAAACAAGTCATAAAAATATATTTAGCACTTTTGCTGAAGGCTGTGGTTTCTATTAGATTGGACTAATTTCGAGGGGGAGCATTTCTTCAATGTTTTGCAAGCTGAATGTTGGGCTTGGTTTCATAAAGACATTAAAATGACTGTGTATCATCGTTATTATAGCATCAGCCTGGTCAGCCTGTGTGCCACCTAACTGCATGGTGAAAGAAAGATGTACCATGTGCGTTTATCGTGATTTAATTCTATACTTAAAGGAAAAAATTCAGTTTGATTCCCTCCAGATAATCCGCTAAATATTCCTATCATCTGCAAGAACCATGACTTGCCGATACATTTCAAGCAATATCTGCAGTGAAGGCAAAGGTATGCGTTCTAAAACTTAGAATAACAGAGTAAAGATCGTCTTGAATTGTTGTTCCAACCATTACTATATCTTTCAATGAACTATTGTTAGATATTTTAGCAGATGTACCGGTAACAAATACGACCCTCATTTTTGTAGGTGAGCTACTAAGCTTAAAATCTGGATGATGGGGGTAAATAATAGCTTCCACCTTCATTCCCTGACCTTAACCATTTCTCCCATGGCCTCTTACTCATGAAGAAAGTTTGTACTCGTGCTTAAGTGAGGGCTGCCTACTGAAACGCAGTTCTAGTTGAGTTAGTCTTGACATGGCATGATTGAAGGAGTTTCCCAGAACCTGAGGTTTCTGCTTGAGGGGTAAGCGAACTATAAATCTACCTGTAGAATCCCTAGTGGTATTCTCTATAAAGTGCTTTTCTGTGGCTCTCTCTTCTCTTGTAATGACTGGGGATGTAAGCTCTTGTATTTCCCACAACTGCTGTACCTGGGTTCTAACATGTCCTGTGACTTCAAGAAACATGTGATTAGAGTAAGACATTTTTCTTCCCTCTGGTGGTAGTGTCCAGCAATAATCCATCCTAGTTCAGCGTCCTTAAGAATAGGATAATATGGTGATCGATTTCTGCAACCAAGTTTCAATAATGAAAATAAATGTTCTGTGCCTATTAACAACTCATTGTCACCTGGCTGGAAGAACTTGGGGTAGGCAAGCTTCAAGGCAGTGAGCAGGTTCCAATGCTCAATCTGAATATAGGGATAACCACTCTACCCCACCAAGTGCCAAAATTATGGATAGCGGAAGCCTTTACCTTTCACCCTTCCAATGGCCTTCATGGCTTGTACGGAGATGACTTTACTTACCGCATGGCTCTACGGTCCTTTAAGGACCTTGGCCTCCTTGACCACAGCTCTCCAGCCGTCCCGATCTTCAGCATGCCTTCGCCACCTCCTGACTCCAACGGTCCTCACACCAGTCTCCACATCCTCCAGCCATCTCATCCGGGGCCGACGTCTCCTTCTGCCCCCAGGGTGCCATGTCAGTGCCTCCCATGGAAGTCTTCCCTCCTACATCCGTTGCACATGCCCCAGACATTTAATTTATTCTCATCTTGACTGAGGTCACCAAGTCCAGCTCCTTATACAATAATGTTACTTTTCATTTGTTCTGATTCTCCATAAATCTCCCTCCTTCACCTATCCAAATATCTTCCTCAGTACTTTCCTTTCCCACACATTTAATCTTCTCTCTGTGGCCTCAGTCAATACCCATGCCTCTCTCCCATACGTAAGTACTGGTTTAATTATTGTTTCGTAGAGAGCCAGTTTTAAAATTTGTACATCTCAGAAGAGGGTACAGTTCTCTGTAGGATCTGTTGGCAGCCTTAATATGATTTACAATATCTGTCTCAACTTTATTTTCTGATGTTATCACTGAACCTAGATATACTGCTTCAAAGGTGTATTCATCCACTTGGAGTTTTTCGGTGTTCCTTCCACTTCTCTTCGTTACCATATAGGCTATTTAGATTTGGCCTCACTTATATCTAAAGCCAAAGATCCAGCCGCATATTTCAGCTCCCTTAAGCCAGTTGTAAGTGCCTCGTTACTCCTAGCAGTTATCACCACACCATCTGCATAAGCCAAAGCTTGGATCAGTCTATTGTAAATATTACCACCCGGATTAGTAGTTATTGATCTTGCAGATTTCTCCAGCACTATATTAAATAACACTGGTGATATGGGATCTCCTTGCCTTAGGCCTTCATCGGTTCTGAAAGATCTTGACAGACTTCCCTGTACTTTTACGTGACTTCTGCTGTTCTCCAGGGTCATCTTAGTCAATTTTATTAACTTCTGTGGGAATTTAAAATACTTCATTGTTTCCAATAATGTCGATCTCTTTACTTTGTCTAGGCTTGTTTCAAATATATAAACAGATGTCCTAGTCGAATATTGTATTTGTATGTCTTTTCCAGAGTCATTCTCGTGTTGAAAATATGGTCCGTCGTCGATCTTCCAGGTCTGAAACCAGCTTTGTAGTCCTCTATAATTCATTCCGCTCTCTTACTAACTGTCTTTATTATGGCTGTAGAGAGGATTTCGTACACTGTACTCAGAAGGATAATTCTTGCATTGCATGCGTGACCCCTTCTTATGTATAGGGCACACATATATTTGCTAGTGTACAGTCCTCTGGCATTTTACCTGTTTCCCATACCTTTTAAATTATCCCATGTATTCTCCTCACCAACACTTCTCCAGGTTTACCATTTCTGCAATTATGAGGTAATTCCCCGGGGCTGTACTGTACTTCAATTGTTTTATAATTTCACTTATTTCTTCAACCGATGGTGATCCCACATCAACTTCCTCCTCATCTCCATTCTCATCGTTCCTGTCTTCCCCCTCACACTCATCTCTTTCTGAAGTTTCCATACTACCTGATCCTTCTTTTTGTTCATCTATTGGTCTGACAGAAAGTAATGTTTCGAAATGTTTTCCCCATCTTTCCAGAGTTCGTTCTTTCCCAACAATCAGTCTATCAGTCTCATCCTTAAGCATATTCACTCTAGGCTGATATCCCTTCTTTACTTGTCCAACCCCATGGAAGAATTTTCTGCCTTGTTTGTTTTCAAAATTCTTCTGCACTTCATCCAATCTATCCCTTTCTCCTATTATTTTCTTTTTCCTTATCAATGTCTTTGCTATTCTCAGTTTCTCTTTAAAAACTGCCATATAATTTCCAGTGGGTCTCTGTAGCATTCTTTGTCGGGCCAGATTTCTCTCTTCTAGGAACCTTACCCACTTCTTCGTCATATCATTTATTTCTTTTCTGTTTCCTTCTCTCTCCAAGTACTTCCTGCGCTGTTGTATTTATTGCTAGCTTGGTTTTTCCCCACATTTTATTGATGTCCATATTCCCGTTTCTGCCCATCTGTAGTTTTCTTTGCAGCCGGTCTCTATACTCTTCCTCCTTCTTCTCATCCCTTAACAGCTCTACATTATAGACCTTGCTCTGCTCAGCTCTGTCCCTGGGTTTAATTGCCAGGCTTTGTAGGAACTTGATCTTCACTAGTATGTGATCTGAATCACTGTCTGCACCACGCATGCTTCTCACATCCATAATATTGTAGGTATGTCGCACATCTATCAGCACATGGTCTATCTGGTTCTTTGTCAGACCATCCGGTGATATCCATGTCTCTTTATGGATCTCCTTATGGGGAAAACATGTACTCTTAATCACCAGCTCCTTGCTAAAGGCAAAATCAATCAAATTCCAACTGTTCTCATTGGATTCTTGGTGTTTACTGTGATATCCTGCCACTGGCTGGTTTCCTTTCTCTTTGGCTACTTTGGCATTGTAATCGCCTAGGACAACTTAACATCATACTTGGGCAACTTGTCATATACTTGCTCCATTTTTTCATAGAACTGTTCTTTCTCTTCCCCTTCGGCATCCTCTGTAGGGGCATGGACACTAATTAGTAATATGTTGGCAGATCTCCCTTTCAGTCTTAACCGGCACAGTCTGAGGCTTATTGCTTCATATTCAGTCATATTATGACTGATCGATTTCTTGACCATAAACCCTGTTCCTATTCTATTTTCTTCCTCCCCACTATTGAACAAAATGTAGTGCTGTAGATCTGCCACCTCGATTGTCGTCCATCTTATCTCCTGTAATGCTGCCACATATATCTGGTATTTAAGTAATTCCTCCTCTAATTTTCTACTAGCCCCAGCCTGAAAAATACTTCTCACATTTCATGTTCCATATCGTCGCCATTTAGCACGCTTTAGTCATCGTAAGTTTATCTCTATTTGGTTTCTGAACAATATGTACTTTTGTGGTGGTGAAGTTGTTAGCCCCACGCACCAACCCGCAACCTGGAGGACCAGTGTATCACTCTTAACCTGGAACAGCACCTTAGACCTGACCGCCTTGTGTGGCCCTACCAGGAGCATATGCTCCCGCTGGCATAGCTAAGGATCATTTGCACACGTAAGCCTCCAAAACACCCAGCAAAATGTATTTTGCTTCTGTCAAGGTGGTGATACCATCGGGAGGACGGAGATGACTTTGCTTTTTAAACACTAGTACTCATGTTTATTATTATCTTTGTTTATTCATACCCCCTGCTTTGTAATTCAGTGACCATGGAATGGCTCTTGATGTGTAAATTGCCGTATATTTATTTTTATTGCATACTTTTGTTATTATTATTATTAGTAGTAGTAGTATTATGATTATATTATTACATATTCCTTAAAATGCAAATAAACTCATATTTAATATGGGAAATTATGTTTGTTTCATTGCATATTGATATTGCTTCCCAAATAGATTTGTTATACACCCCCATGGATGAGGGACGCAGGCGAAGAATACACCCACGGTATCCCCTGCCAGTTGTAAGGGGTGACTAATAAAAGGGGCGACGAAGGGATGATTGTATTAGAACCATGAAACTACTTGTTATTAGTACCATCACGTGGGGAACAACATGGGTCGCTTTTACTTGCGAGTAGTACCACTATGTTAGGTACACAATAGGTTTGTAAAACGTAAACTCGTGTCCTCATCCTGAGGCGGTGCAGCTCTTTCCAGGCACACCCCCATTGGAGGCGAGCTGCATGTACCATTTCAACCACATACCAGCCCTCCTGCCATTCATAAATTTCTGGCAGTACCGGGAATCGAACCCAGTCCCCCGAGGACTGCACACTTACCGTTACGCTACGGAGGCGGACAATAGGTTTGTGATTAGTAGCAACATAAGGTGAGAGTATGGGTTTTCCAGTACCCGTGATTAGTACCATTGTGAGAAACGCCACGTGTCTGTGCGTTGCCTGTGATTAGTACCACTATATCAGCAGCACCGTGGGAGGAACACCATGGGAATAACTGCGCCCGTGATTAGTACACTTAAGTGAGAAACACCATGGGTTTGCGTTGCCTATGAGTGGCGCCATTATGTGAGAAACACCATAGGTGTTTGTTACCTGTACAAAGTAGAATACTTGTGAGTAGTACAATAATGTATTGAACACCGTGAGTCTACACTATTTTTGATTAGTACCGCACCGTGACTAATACATGGTTCTACTTTACTAGCGATAAGTACCATTATGAGGGGCTGTTGACCTGGATTTTGGACTCCATTAGACAATACGCATCCTCGATTCAGGATTGTGCTTTAGAAGCAGTCGCTTGGTCAGTAATACTATTGTTTATGACAGTTTCTGAACTGGATCCACTGATTGTTTTAAATTCATATCCATAAATTCATTCTTAATCATCATCATGCTTTTTTTATTCTGGTCAGTGGAAGATTTTGTACTTTTAAATTGTCATTACAATGTGTCTCATTTTGGACCATTATGTGCTGATGACCTTATGGAGTCTTGGTTGTAGGCAGCTCCACATCGTTCATAAATAAACCATCCCTCATGGATAATAAGATTTATTTACACCACACACAGTTTTAGTACACCTTTGCATGTGAGATAGGTTACACTGATTACACCAACAAGACACAAACAGGCGTGATGCTCATGCTCACTCCACGCAGCCGAATGACGCTAGTTTAGCAAGCTATACCCTGATGCAATGTTGCATCGTGCACAAGGGTGTGTTCTGTATGTGGGGCGAGTTCATTCTTCCTGATGCCGCCACATCACCCCCCACGGAGAAGGAAAGTTCACAAATCGAATGGACGGGCAAAGCGAACTCTGCGTCCTGATCGTGTTGTGTACTTTCTGGGTGGTGATGACGCATCAGGTAAGTCAGGTGTAAAAGAAGTGCTAGGTTGACCGGATGAAATGGGGGTAGCAGATGTGTCAGGTGTGTTGGTGCGGGTAGGAAGAGCAAGGTTTGTTTCTATGTATGCAGGTTTAACACGGTCTGTACTCACTACTACTTCTTTGTTTCCGATCATTAGCGTCAAAGTCTTCTCATTACGGCTGACTACAGGGTAAGGACCAGAGTATGGGGGTTGCAAGGGAGGCTTCACATGATCAACTCTCAGGAAAACATGGGAGGCAGTTGCCAAGTCTTTGAAGACGAATATTTTCTCTTGACTATGGCGGGAGGCAGGAACAGGTCTTAGTTCGGCCATTACCTTCCTTAGGTGATTTACAAAATCCGCAGGGTCAAGTGGAGTAGGAGAACTGGGCGAAGAAGTAACCATTTCCCCAGGGAGGCGTAGAGGCTCCCCAAAAACTAGTTCGGCGGGGGAAGCTTTCAGATCTTCCTTTAGAACCGCACGCATGCCAAGTAACACTAGGGGTAAGGCTTTTATCCACGTTGCACTATGACACATCAGAGAAGCTTTTAGCTGTCTATGAAGACGCTCCACCATACCGTTAGCGGATGGGTGGTAGCTGGTTGTACGGATTTTTGTTGTACCAAATTGTGTCAGAAGTCTGCGAAAGAGTGTAGACTCGAATTGTCTTCCTTGGTCAGTAGTTATACGAGTTGGGAGACCAAATCGGGAGATCCAACCACTTATTAGCGTATCGGCTGTTTCTTCGGCAGTGATGCTGCGCATCGGCCGTGCCTCTGGCCAGCGAGTAAATCTGTCAACAGCAGTGAGGATATAATTATAGCCTTCGCAGACAGGCAGTGGACCAACAATATCCAAGTGAATGTGGCTGAAACGGTCTGTGGGTGCTCCGAAATTCCCCAAAGGAGATATATTATGCCTCGTCACTTTATTGCGTTGACAGGACAAACAAGCACGAGTCCAGGCACGAGTGTCTTTCTGAATAGATGGCCAAACAAATCTATCTGAGACTAGACGAGAGGTGGCTCGAATACCTGGGTGGCTTAAGTTATGGAGCTTGTCAAAGAACTTGCGTCGAAAAGGAAGTGTCAGGAACGGACGAGGTTTTCCTGTTGATGTATCGCATACAATGGTAGTCGTGGTGCCCGGAAGGGTTACTTTTTCTAATGTCAGCGACGTACCACCATGCAATAAGGCTTTGAGTTCGTCATCGTCCGCTTGGGATCGAGCCAGCGCAGCGTAGTCATCTTCTAGTGAGATGGCTTCAACACGAGACATTGTATCAGCGACAACGTTATCTGCTCCCTTTATATGCTGAATATCAGTTGTGAACTGGGATATGAAGGACAGCTGATTTAGTTGGGCTGGGGATAGTTTTTCTCTGCGTTGAGAAAATGCATAAAGCAGAGGCTTGTGGTCCGTATATATGGTGCAGTGTTGTGCTTCCAGTATATAGCGGAAATGCTGGACAGCCTCGTACACAGCCAACAGTTCCCTGTAATAGGCCGGCCACGTTGTTTGACGCGCTGAAAGCTTCTTACTGAAAAATGCTAGGGGCTGCCAATGGTGTCCAACTTTCTGTTGCAAACACGCTCCAACTTGAGTATTTGATGCATCGGTAAAGAAACCTAGAGGCGCATCTGGCAATGGATGAGCAAGTTGAGTGGTTTGCGCTAGGCTTTCTTTGCATTCGTGGAAAGCACGTTGCAATTCTGGAGTCCAGGTGACAGGTTTAGAACCCTTAAGCTTAGAATTGGCTAGGACGTTCACCAACGGCGCCTGCAATTCAGCCGCATGTGGTAGGAAACGTCTGTAGAAGTTGACCATGCCCAGGAACCGGCGGAGGCCCTGGACAGTCTTCGGTAGAGGGTATTCCAAGAGAGACTGGATTCTCTCTGGTGGAGGTTTTGTACCGTCCTTTGTGAGCCGATAGCCCAAGAAGGTTACTTCACTTGCACCTAATACGCACTTGGATGGATTTATGACTACACCGTAATCAGCTAATCTCTGGAAAAGTATGCGGAGATGGTGCATATGCTCTTCAGCATCCCGTGAAAACACCAGGATATCGTCGATATACGGGAAACAGAAGTTTAAATCTCTAGTGACCTCATCCATAAAACGCTGGAAAGTTTGTCCAGCATTTCGTAACCCAAACGACATATAGGGAAATTCAAACAGCCCAAAAGGGGTTGTTATGGCTGTTTTGCAAATGTCACTGGGGTGAATTGGAATCTGTTGGTAGGCCTTGATAAGGTCAAATGTACTGAAAATGGTTGACCCAGCAATGTTATGGCAAAAATCTCCTATGTGTCGTACCGGGTAGCGGTCGGGTATTGTTCTTGCATTCAATGCCCGGTAATCGCCACATGGACGCCATGAGTTGTCCCGCTTAGGTGCAAGGTGCAAGGGTGAGGACCAGGGACTATTAGAAGGTCTCGCTGTACCACACCTTACCATGTCCTCGAATTCTTTCTTCGCTATCTGCAATTTTTGGGGTCCTAGACGACGAGGTTGACAAGAGACTGGTGGGCCTTCGGTTGTCCTAATGTGATGTACAGTATTGTGTTTAATATCACGTTGGATCCCAGGTGGGCGAGTAATGGACTGAAACTCAGCGAGCAACATGCTGAAAGGTGAGTCGGTGGATACTGCAGCAGTCTTTACGCTGGCCTGTTCGATAGAGGCTACAGATGCCTTAACGTGTAGGCCGGTGGTGCCATCGAGGAGGCATCTGTTACGGCAGTCAGGGAGTAAGTTATAGTAAGCCAGAAAATCAGAACCAATGATGGCTGTGCTAACATCAGCAATGACAAATTGCCAACGAAAGTCACGACGTAAACCAAGGTTGAGGTTCATGGAAAGGCTACCGTATGTCCTGATTGTACTACCGTTTGCAGCGCTCAGCTCATACCCAGAAGCTTTACAAGTGCTTCCCAGAAGCTTACGCGGGAAACAGCAAAGGTCAGATCCGGTGTCAATCAGAAATTTTAATTTGGTATTCTGATCAAAAATAAATAGACGGCGGCCCGATGTAGAACAGACAGTTGCCGTCTTCACTGGCTGTTCGTTCCGTTTTCCGCCTGCCAGGAACAGGGACTAGTACATTTTACAGCTTTATCTTGGAACTTTTTGTGGTACCAACAAAGCCGGCTCTGTGGAGTAAGGGAACGGTCACGGCTTTTAGATCTCCTTTTACTGTGACTCCTGCCTCGGGGCTGGTTACGGGCCAGGGCATCGACTTTACGTGTCAATTCCTCCATCTGGGCAGCTAAAGTATTCGGCGCAGCTGTAGCATGTACGGCCAAGTGGCTATATGGTGGTGTGACAGTAGGTGAAAGTTCCAAGCTCTTGTCTGCAAGCTCTGCTATATCAGCTAGAGGCATTAACTGGGCCGCTAATATAGCCTGCAAGTGCTGGGGTAGTCGACGCATGAAAAGTTGTTTTAATATACTTTCGTCATGAAGTGAGCTACCGGCTAATGACTTTAAGTGACGTAAAAATTGTGATGGTTTCCTATCACCGAGTTCTTCGTCGCCAAGAAGTTGGCGAACTCGTTGCTCTTCGGATACGGAAAGACGACGGACTAGTTCAGATTTTGAGTTTTTCGTAACGTCCTGTGGTAGGAGGGTTAATGACAATGTCTTCTACCTCGGCTATGACCTTGGTGTCAAGCTGTGAAATTACATTATCAAATTTAGTCTGGTCGGCCGTGATGCCTGCGAGCCTGAATTCAGTCTCAACCTGGGCGAACCAAACAGTTGGTCTGTCATACCAAAACGGTGGTAGCTTGGCAGAGATTTTGGCAACTTGGCCAACATTGCTAGATGTAGCATCGGTACCAGTAGACTCATGCTCCTGGAGCCGGGCTAGTAATGCTTCGTTCTGCTCTTGCAAAGGCTTCGTCAAAGCAATAAGTTGTTGGAGTTGGTTCTGCAAGTTGTTATTTTGTTCCTCCAAAGCCTTTAATCGATCCTCAGCCATAATCAAGATGGGTACACAACACAAGGGCAAGGAGAAAAAGAATTCTGAAAATACCGGACAAGGTGACAAAGAAGTAGTCAGAGGTACGATGTGTAGTTGTGTGTGTAAGTGAATGAAGATGTGAGGATGAGCAACACAAGCACAAATTTACAAATGGTTTGAAACAATCTTATAGGTTAGCTAGAAAAGAAATATTATGCAGGTAGGCCTAGCATATGATAAGAGATTCACAAACATATAAACTATAAGTTAACAAAATAATCTTGCAGATGTTACACACTGATTTTGGTTATAAATGAAAATATTAAGCATAAACCGTGGGTTCCAATGTCCATTTTAAGTCTTGAGGAATGTCCATATAATGCAACTGTATGTTATACCTGTAATGTAACAACTTAGAAACCACTAAAAGGCACGATTACGATTTATATATATATAGTACAACAATTCAAGCAGTTGTAATGCATGAGAAGTAGGTTATTTTAAAGTAATTTTACTTGTTTGAACAGCAAATAAGGTAGGCCTATGTTGTGGAGTAGTCTGTATCTTAGGCCTTAATTAGCAAAAAGAGAAAGGAAATTGCACAGAAGATTGCTGGATTACGTACATCAATTTAACACCAAGATTGTAACTATGGTTAGAAAACTAGGTACTGTCCACTGTAGGCCTATACATTTCTTTGTGATGTCCGTACAACTTCACAACGAATTTATGTTGTGAATAATTTGCAATATTCCGGAACAAGTAAAACGTAGGTTATATACATACAAGTTTTTAGATGATATGTTGCGTTCTTGAAGAGTAGCAGATGCGGCGTAACAAAGAGAAGTGGCGTAAAGTTGCCGCGTGCGGACTGAAGCGATGCGTATCACCGACGGCCGTTAGGATTCTGGCGACTGTTTTTGTCGTTTGTCGAATTGGTTTCATACTCGGAAGAGGTGGTAGTTCCAATGAAGTAAACAGTCTAATGCCTCTTTGAAATAAAGTGTGGTAACATACCGTGATCTGTGGTGAAGCACGTGGTCCAAGATAGGTTATGGTATGAGCGTGTTCTCCATACTCGGGGTCACCATTTATGGAGTCTTGGTTGTAGGCAGCTCCACATCGTTCATAAATAAACCAGCCCTCATGGATAATAAGATTTATTTACACCACACACAGTTTTAGTACATCTTTGCATGTGAGATAGGTTACACTGATTACACCAACAAGACACAAACAGGCGTGATGCTCATGCTCACTCCACGCAGCCGAATGACGCTAGTTTAGCAAGCTATACCCTGATGCAATGTTGCATCGTGCACAAGGGTGTGTTCTGTATGTGGGGCGAGTTCTTTCTTCCTGATGCCGCCACAACCTAAATGTTAGGCCCTTTTAAACAACAAGCATCATCGTCATAATCAGATTTGTTATACCTACACCAATTAAACTACAGACTAGGGAAGTATCTTTTACTAAAATACAAAATCTTCTTACATATATGTATAATTGAAGAACTGAAGATCCATATACAGGTAAGTGGGTCACCTTGTGGTAGAAGTTGAAACTGTGTAATTTGGGAGAGGGCAATCCCATGTGGTAGGCCTATTACGCGTCATAAGAAACTGAGTGAACTGGCTGTGCAGTTCGATGATATTGCTGTGAGCTTGCTTTCAGGAGATGGTGGATTCAAGCCCCACAGTCGGCAGGTCTGAAGTTATAATGCCAACTTTAATGGTTCGTTATTGGACATTATACATTTTCCAGCTAACTCATTCCTGGTTGCCGGCGTTTCGCCCCCGTCTGCTAGGTTGGGCTCATCAGTTGGTACCTAGCACACCTACCAAGATGCTGGCTAGCGCATGCCGTGGAGGCCACTGCGTGGGCTACTTGTTGTGTTTTTGTGGTTCCCTCATTTTCATTTTAGGCTACTGCTGTGGCTGTACCTTTATTAAGGCAACAACCGCTTATTTTCATTTTAAGTCCTAGCCCTCTTTCCTATGCCATTCTTGCCTTACAACCTGTTTTCATGTGATTTAAGCCAATTTATTGCACCCTTCAAATTTGGCATAAAAGTAATATTTTAATATCTGTGTGTGTAAGAATATTATTTCATCAGCAAGGGCGGAAATTTTCCCCAACTCCGTGTCACCGAGAGACGAGCTCGCTCGAAACCGGAATTTCCAAGCGAGGGGAGAGCAGTGGATTTTTTGTGTGTCAGACTGCCAGCTGCTTGCCACGTGACCTACAGGGAGACTCCAAGGCCGGCCGATCGATACGATCAAGGTCGTTCTACACCTTACAGTATTCCAATAAAAATATATCAGACTATCAGGTGCAAGTCTTTCACCAATCACAGACGATTACAGCGACACACCCTCATCTTAAGACAATTATATACTGGTGTTTCCCGAAGGAACTGTTTTTTTGATTTGAGCTTTTCTTGGGTCTGCACCTATATCTTCAAAATGAGCTATTTTTGACTGTCTATGGAATTCAACGCCGACGTTTACATTGCAGACATTCTTGGGTTCGATCATTCGGCAGTACAGACTCATTACACATTCTAGATCTACGAATTTAGCAGATTGACGGAAGAAGATACGTTCTATTCAGAAATATCATGCATCGTGTGTGTGTACTGGGCACATCTTAAAACTTATATGTCAGTTTCAGCTCCTTCTACTTGGGAAGAAAGAAGAGGAAGGCTACGTGTGGATCGAGACAAATTCAAGATGCCAATTCATCAGCAAAAGGAAGTCTACTACTATTCCATGTTCATCCTCGCAGTTACAATGGTATTCTAAAATGTGAGGAAACTTCCGACATGGAGGAGACGGCGATCGACGGTTAGTGACCTACCTCATGTCCAGGGTGATCGGCCGAAATCCAGTTTCATCAATCACTTAAGTATAATATTATAATTTATATCTGTTCATCTTTGTAAACACAATGTAGACATAACGCTTCCTTATTCATTTGGCATAATTTTTTTTAGTCTTACAGTAGTTTGCTATTTCATTTTTTCTTTCCACGGTGCAAGGTAGTTGGTTATTGTGTGTGAATGAGTATTGCTTTCTATTAGATAGAGTTGAGTGAGTGTCTTCAATATTTATTCTGACTGTCCCAATTCAACAGTATAGGAGAGATTTAAAATAATTGACCTCTCCGATAATAATGATTTAATTTTGAAATAATTTGTAAATTAATTTTGAAGTCATGTGGGAGAGGTTATCGGCACGTTTCATTACGTCGAATTTCCCTAGACGCTATCACGATCTTTATGTGGATTTCAAACGTGTTAGTGTCATCTGGTAACGTTATCGAACTTTAGCTTACGCGGATTTGTGATCTCGCACATTTCATAATAATAATAATAATAATAATAATAATAATAATAATAATAATAATAATAATAATAATAATAATAATAAAACTTCATCACGGGTTAAATATGGAAATAAGGATCATGAGTGTAAATATTGTTTGTTCTTGTGTGAAATATTAATATGTGCTCTAGTAGAGTAAATGTGAGCCTGGAAGACGGCCGAATCTTGACGGATCATTTATTATATTTGTTATATTTATGGACTTGGGAATGGATCAGTTATTATGTGTTTGACTTGTGAATCCATTTATTGAGTCTCACGTGAAGAGAATATGTTGTTGAACATAATTTCTTCGAATGGAGCACGTGTTAGTTGATAGCCATGATAATAATAATAGTGTCGTAACTCATGAACCGTAAACGCGTACATTTATATTTGACCGGCGTTATGTGCGTTTCTATACGATCATTTTCCGATGATCTCTATCACTGATATTTTCATGAACCTCGTTGTTGAACCTAGTTTCTTTAATTGAGTGATAATCCTAACATCATCACGTTCCTAATTGTTGTAATGGTATTTCTTTAGCTGATACCGTCATCAGAAATTATCCATGACTTAGATCAAAATCTGAAAATAATAATCAAGGACTAGAAATCGTCATAAATATTATAAACTGTTACTGTGTACCCTAGTGTGTATGTTGTATGTGTGATTAGTCATTAATTCTATGAATTGTGATATTTTTCATGACTACAATTTGACTCGATTTCTTGTTCATTGCGTGTGTTCTGATTAATATACAGTTATTTGTGTTGGTCATATTTTATTGAGAAGCGAATCTTTAGTGATTTTTATTCCAAAATAAGATAAAGTGGGGTTTAATGTCTTAGAAAAATGAATAAGCAAGGGTCATGTCCGTGGACAGGAGTCACGAACGATTTATTGTAAAACCTACAAAGCTAAAAATTCTCAATGAGTGTAACATTGAAGAAGGTTACTGCGTTAATTTATGAAATTATTACGGAAAATTTTGAGACAATAATTATGAAGAAATTTTTCATTTTATGAATTTAAAGTCTGAGGAAGACATGTTGAATGGAATTTCGATAGGAAATTTAAAAAAAATTCTCTTTAAACAGAAAGCGGATATTTTAACCGTTGACGATTAGTGAATCAAAGAATTATTAATTAAAAATTTTAATTTGAAATTAATCCTATAATCATTAGAGAAGGGTCTCCTCATAAATTACGTTTATTAATGTATTATATTAGATGATGGCTAATATCATTCTGTATATTTACAGAAACTATATCAGCAGAATTCTGGGAAGAATAATTCCGTTGTAATGAAAATACCGGCAGAGAAGATAATTTAAAATCCAAGATTTTGTTCAATTTTAAAATTTGTTGTTAAGAGTGCTTAGTTGTAATAAATTTTAAAACCTTATATTTAGTGTTAATTTTATTGTCGCTAGTCATATCTATACCTGCCCTTAAAAAATTTGCAAAGCCAGAAAACAAACGGTCTGCGACTGAGTCTCTCGTTCTCCGGCTGAGCCAGGTAAGAAGGGGGCTATATATGTAAAAATCTGGTAATGTTATTTGACTCATTAGCGCCCCTGTACGTTTCCTGGGTTTCCCTAATGTTGTAAGATTGAGATATACCAACTTGTAAGCTGAAAATATGTTTAAAATGCCCCCCATCCCCTACTGCTTATTGAAGAAAGAAGACAACATCCAAGCAAAAGGAAGAACACCGGGCTGAGTGGCTCAGACGGCTGAGGCACTGGCCTTCTGAACTCAACTTGGCAGGTTCGATCCTGGCTCGGTCCGGTGAAATTTGAATGTACTCAAATGCATCAGTCTCATGTCCATAGATTTACTGCCACGCAAAGGAACTCCTGCAGGACAAAATTCTGCCACCTCGGCGCCTCCGAAAACCGTAAAATTACTAAGTGGGATGTAAAGCTATCAGCATTATTATTAAAAGGAAGGACAGATATGTCCTATGCGGTAAGTCCTTGAACTTATAGAAATTGCAATGTATTATACAACCTAGATTCTTTCTCTCTTTCTCCTCCCCTCCCAGTCCCACGAATAATACAGTTTTAGTAATGTGTACATAAGAATAAAGGCAGGAAATGTTTAAAATTAATTTAAGCGAGTGAAGGAGAGAATGTATGACTAGCTCAGGTTGGTGGGTTCGAGTCCGGCGTATATGAAAACGATAGAAGTAGATAGTAGAACTAATATTCACTTCCGAAGCTGACCTAACTTCCGTTCACATATTTTGGCACATTAGTGTTCATATACGGTGGGTTCGAGTCCGGCGGTATTTGAAATTGCTCAAATACGCCAGTCTCATGTCTAGATCTACCGGTACGTGAAATAACTCTTGCGGGACGAAATTTTGGCAGTAGAACTAATAACATTTTTATTTTCAATTCCGCAGTGAACTTGAAAGCTGACCTAATTTCCGTTCACGGAGCTTGGCACGTTAGTATTCCTATATGTTTCCTGTATAAGCCTGAAGATATAACCAGCCTGCAGGCTGAAGCTATGCCCAATAATCTCTCTCCTTACTGGTTATTGAAAAGAGAAGGAAATGTTCCCGCAAAAGAAAGGGAAGTCATTAATTGATGTCTGGAACTTTCGAAAATCACACTGCAAAGACTTATTAAATAAATTGCATCGTTTAACACGCACCTCTTTTCAAGAATATGGTTATAGTACGCCTACTGTATAACAAAATAAAGACAGGAATATATAACATTAATTTGAGTGACAAAGTGTGTTTATTTCCTTAATTCCTCATTGAGTGTCTAAACCGACTTAATTATGAATATTTTGATTTATTTCATCTTAACTTTTATCATTTACTAGGGTAGGGAAACATTCATTATCGGTGCTTACATTGAGGTTAGTTTGTTATGGCTATGTCTGGTGATTTTAATATGTAACCAGGCACGTTGGCAGCAGTGATCAGCCATTACAAAAAAAGAGAAAAGGCGGCGATATTTACTTTCTAGTGTATTGCCTTACGTGGCGATTACTATATGTTGAATTCAGATGGGGAAAAGCACAAAGACAGGCTTTCTGAGGGTGTAAGAAACTAAAACCAGTACATACTCCTGTACAGGAGAATGTGCATACAAATTGCAAATAACATGTGTTCTGATGAGAAATTGTTTCAGAAATACAAAATTTTCAGTGAAACCTCCTTTGGTAGAAATGGATGCTTAACCAAAACTATGACTTGGAAACTATGACATGGAAATATTGTTCAGTCGTGTTAATAATTAAAACTGCCCAACTCGAGTGTGACTGGCAGTAGCTAAGTGGGCCTACCGTAATATTGAAAACTCCCAACTTGATTATGACTGACAGTAAGCAAGACAGACTGCCATTACAATGGACATTTCCTAATCCAGTCTTCACATGAGAAATGACGTATGGTGACTTCCTATTCGCGTTTCTGTGGTTACGTTAAGAGGTACACAATTTAATACAATCTTACTCACAATGTATACACTCCTTAACCTAGAATTCTGTATACAATGTAGAATTCTGTAGCGAATCACGGGAACATTGGCTAGTAAACACATATATACCCCTTATTATATCATCACCATGTTGAATTATGAATGCCTTCGGACATGTGTGTACTGATGTTTGTACAACTGTTACCATTACATCAAATGAGTGAGTTACCAACATCCCAAAATTCACAAATATTAATTTAGTTACTTGGCCATTGAATACAAACCAGTACATACTTCTGTACATGTGGGTGTGCATACAAATGGCAAATAATAGAGGAGAGAATATAACATTTATTTTCTGTGTTCTGATGAGAATTTTTTTCCAAAATACAAAATTTTCAGTGAAATTTCCTTTGATAGAAATGGATGCTCCAAAACTATGACTTGGAAACTATGACATGGAAATATTGTTCAATCGTGTTTACTGGCCATGGTTTTTGTCATGATTGTTTCTTCAAACACCTTAGTGTAAAAACGTGTGTTCATCGGTCCGTATCTACTAGGAAAATTGTGAAGATGATTATGAAAATGAGAGAAACGCAAAATAATGGTCGCATGATGAAGAAGGAGACAAGAGGGAGTCACAAAAAAGGACGCCTCCCTTTACATTAGATGCTGCTGATGACGACAAAGCTTGTTGTTGTTTAAAGGGGCCTAACATCTAAGGTCATCGGCCCTACATTAAATGTCCTAATATCCACGCAATATCGCACGACATTTCCACTTCAGTATTTGGTCATTATCACACAATTCTACAGAAATGATGAGCTCGTATAAAGGAACAGAATATGAGGACAGTAAACCACATGTTTGAAAGGTTCATTGTTCTGGAAAATAACTCCACATTACAGTTTTTCAGATCCTGTTTAGCAGATATGCTTAATGCTGTACTTAATCTCCTTATGTTAATAATAATAATAATAATAATAATAATAATAATAATAATAGGAATAATGCTGAATAGGCTTTTGGGCTTATGCCGTGCCAAGAAAATAAGGTGAAATTTCTTTACTTTTCGCAGAGAACTGTGCTCTGCGTCATCAGAAGAAAATCTCGACTGTCTCGTGGACATTTCACCTTATTTCACCTTCAATAAGTCACTACTGATCTGCATTTAGGGCAGTCGCCCAGGTGGCAGATTCCCTATCTGTTGTTTTTGTTACGGGGTTACCCGTGGACGGCAGAGGTGAAAGAAGGTGCGGGCTGCAATGGGTCTAACTACAAGGCCGAAAGATGTATTAACATTTCAATAAAGGTTATATTTTCAATAGACAACAAGATTTAACAAATTTTCACTAGGTGAAATAACAATAAAAAACACAGGTACAATGATAACTTTACAAAAGAAAGCACAAGTTCAGGGGTCTTTCCAAATTCTGGGCTTCGAGCCCCAATTTCACAATCCTTGAGCAACTAGCCCATCTTTACCAAATCACACATTTGATCAAAGGGCAGAACACCCCTTAATTCAAGGTGCATAAGCCCCAAAAATATATCTGGCCTCCTAGAGGCTCTTTACCACATCAGAAAGAGCTGACTTGCTCTCCATTTTCCAAGATTATTAAAGACAATGCCAGGCTCTTACACATGATTGCCATCAAGACACAACTTACAATGAAACAGGGGTATCTAGTACCCAGTCTACTGGGCCTTAATAGAAAACTAACAGGTTAACGTAAATGGCCCTAAACGCAAAAATAATGGAGGCGTGTATCAGCACTCCCAAATACACATTTTAAAACCTAAGAGGCACTAGGCCGATGACGCAGGGGCTATTCCCAAACTAGGGAGGTGACTCGTATCAGAAAAATTTTAACACATTAAGGAAGAGTAGAAAATCGGTTACGAAAACGTAGTCACCACCAGTCAATTGAAGGGGAGCTCGAGAGGTTAAAGCACTCTCTACCCCCGAATTACAGTTAAAGATTAATGAAGTTTTACAAAGACTGAAAAAGGTTTACATGTTTCAAGAGATAGGTTACATATTAAAGGTTTCGGGCCTGCCCCGCGGGTTAAACTGCTGAGCTAGCAAGAAATAAAGATGTTAAACGGCCATTACCTTGTTGAAGAGCTGCTGCCCGAAGGAAGAGGCGCTACCCGCCCCCTGCTACATTTCCATACATTAAGCTAGATGTTGTTGAAGTGGCGACGAGCCGTGAAAATCAGCAGTTTTTAAACCCTCGGGGGAAGTTCGAGACCTTTCATGAATAATTAAGACACACCCACTCAACTTTATTGGGTAGCTTAGAGTTGCACATCAACATCGAAGAACAAAGATATGACTGGTCAAAAAATAATTATAGAAATTCGGGATTGGCTAAGTTAAAAACTGGCGGAAAGAAAGATTAATATTGCCAACCTATAAATGAAAGAACAAAATTTAGTAAAGACAAAACTTCTGAATACAAAATTTCTTCAAGAAAGTTCATGCACTTCGCATCAGGGTGCATGATCCCAGTTTTACTGTAGAGACATCTATGAGAGAATGTCGCCACTTCTTGATCAATAGAAAACAAAATACATTGAAATCCACACAGTAATGGCAACTTTGTAATCACAAATTTTACTGTAGTGACATCTTCTGAGAAACTTATGAGTTAATCCAGTTTGTAAAGTTCAGAGTTTCTCCTGTAGAGGATTACTTAAAGCGGAAAATTCAAAAGTGCGGCGTAGGGGTGTAACAACCGGTACAGTTTCCCTAGCCTTTTCTTAAACGATTGCAAAGGAATTGGAAATTTATTGAACATATTCCTTGGTAAGTTACTCCAAACCCTAACTCCCCTTCCTATAAACGAATATTTGCCCCAATTTGTCCTTTTGAATTCCAACTTTATCTTCATATTGTGATCTTTCCTACTTTTAAAGACACCATCCAAACTTATTCGTCTACTGATGTCCTCCCACGCCATCTCTCCACTGACAGCTCGGAACATACCACTTAGTCGAACAGCTCGTCTCCTTTCCCCCAAGTCTTCCCAGCCCAAACTTTGCAACATTTTTGTAACGCTACTCTTTTGTCGGAAATCGCCCAGAACAAATCGACCTGTTTTTCTTTGGATTTTTTCCATTTCCTGAATCAAGTAATCCTGGTAAGGGTCCCATACACTGGAACCATACTCAAGTTGAGTTCTCACCAGAGACAAATATGATCTCTCCTTTACATCCTTACTACAACCCCTAAATACTCTCATAACCATGTGCAGAGACCTGTACCCTTTATTTACAATCATATTTATGTGGTTACCCCAATGAAGATCTTTCCTTATATGTGTACCTAGGTATTTACAATGATCCCCAAAGGGAACTTTCACCCCATCAACGCAGTAATTAAAACTGAGAGGACTTTTCCTATTTGTGAAACTCACAACCTGACTTTTATCCACGTTTATCATCATACCATTTCCTACTGCCATCTCACAACATCATCGAGGTCATTTTGCAGTTGCTCACAATCTTGTAACTTATTTATTACTCTGTACAGGATAACATCATCTGCGAAAAGCCTTATATTTGATTCCACTTCTTCACACATATCATTGATATATATAAGAAAACATAAAGGTCCAATAATACTGCCTTGAGGAATTCCCCACTTAATTTTTACAGGGACAGATAAAGATTCACCTACTCTAATTCTCTGAGTTATATTTTCTAGAAACAGAGCCACCCATTCAGTCACTCTTTTGTCAAGTCTAATTGCACTCATTTTTGCCAGTAGTCTCCCATGATCTATCCTATCAAATGCCTCAGACAGGTCAATCACGATACAGTCCAATTGACCTCCTAAATCCAGGATATCTGCAATATCTTGCTGGAATCCTACAATTTGGGCTTCAGCAGAATAACCTTTCCTAAACCCAAAGTGCCTTCTGTCAAACCGTTTACTAATTTTGCACACATGTCTTATATAATCAGAAAGAATGCTTTCCCAAAGCTTACAAACAATGCATGTCAAACTGACTGGCCTGTGATTTTCAGCTTTATGTCTATCAACCTTTCCTTTATATACATGGGCTACTATACAGTGGCGGCTCGTGCTGAATTGTGTTGGTGGTTCTGCAATATGAGCGCCAGTCCATTGCAGTTAGTGTAATAGTGAAATCTAAATTCGCACTGCACACGAGAAGTATCAGCTTATCTCGTGTGCAATCCGTTCTCCAATCCCGCGAATGCGTCTAATGGGCCCCTCTCTCTCCATGTCCTATCAGCTTTGAAGTTCCCGAAAATTTACAGAAAAAATGCAGGTAAACATACAGTACATCTCAATTTGTAAGACTCCCTGACTTCGAGTGGCTTCGACGATATAAAGAACCGACTTGTACAAAAAATACAATGGTTAAAATGTTACAGTCCGCCTCTGTGGTGTAGTGGTTAGCGTGATTAGCTGCCACCTCCGGAGGCCCGGGTTCGATTCCCGGCTCTGCCACGAAATTTGAAAAGTGCTACGAGGGCTGGAACGGGGTCCACTCAGCCTCGGAAGGTCAACTGAGTAGAGGTGGGTTCGATTCCCACCTCAGCCATCCTGGAAGTGGTTTTCCGTGGTTTCCCACTTATCCTCCAGGCGAATGCCGGGATGGTACCTAACTTAAGGCCACGGCCGCTTCCTTCCCTCTTCCTTGCCTATCCCTTCCAAACTTCCCATCCCTCCACAAGGCCCCTGTTCGGCATAGCAGGTGAGGCCGCCTGGGCGAGGTACTGGTCATACTCCCCAGTTGTATCCCCCGATCAAGAGTCTGAAGCTCCAGGACACTGCCCTTGAGGCGGTAGAGGTGGGATCCCTCGCTAAGTCCGAGGGAAAAACCGAACCTGGAGGGTAAACAGATGATGATGATGATGATGCTGATGATGATGATAATGATGATAAACTGTTACAAAAATAAAGCATTTCTTCACCTTACCGTACCGAAAATAATTCTGATCTAGTATCGAACAAAACAAACCAAACCTCAGGACTGATTGGCCTTGGCCCACCACGCGACCGCTGCTCAGCTCGAAGGCCTGCAGATTATGGGGTGACGCATGGTCAGGGCGACGAAACCTCCCGGCCATTATTCTTGGCTTTCTAGACCAGAGTTGCAATCTCACCGTCAGATAGCTCCTCAGTTGTGCTGTAACCACGTAGGTTGAGTGGACCTCGAACCAGCCCTCAGATCTAGGAGGTAAAAATCCGTCCTCGCCGGGAATCGAACCCGGGGCCTCCGTGTGAGAGGTAGTCACGCTACCAATAGACCGCAAGGCTTGAGATCTGTACACAGCGTTTGCAGCCAGCTTTCTTAATGGAGGGGTAAATCGTGTGATGATACTAACGTTCCTATTTTCATGAATACCTCGCCTTCATCTGTACCATTACGGTGAAAAATCTTCACGATTACTTGTAAAGTGATCATTCCGGTATTGATCTAATTACGTTTACGGCTTGTCTCATTTTGCCAGCAGTATTACGTTTGTCGAAAAGAGGACACTTTAAATCCTTGAAATAATTCTTTGCTACAGCGCGATCCAATAGCAAGAGGTAAACTCGGAGCAATGACATTTCAATACAAATCGTCAAGGCCGTCCTTTCCTTTCACATTCTGTAAGGCAAGGTCGTCCCAAAGAGGGTTGAGAGAGGAGAGAAGAGAGGGTGTGATTTACAGCCGCGCTCGGGGAGAAACTGTCAACAATAGTCCAAGTAGTGGCAATTCTCAGCTGCAGCGCTCCTTCGAACAATATTATACCGTACACCAAGAAATGCAAGGCAAGTTTGTAGCTTTGCGAGGTGTTACGGATTCTTCTTTTACATGTGTAAATCGAACCACAGGGCATATTTTTAGTTTTGAATATACACATGCATTGGCCGGGAGTCGAGCTATGCCATCTTGGTTAGATACGGATAATTACACCACTATATTAGCATGCCTTGTACCAGCAACATACGTATAAATAACATTAATTTAACACTGAACAATGAAAACAATTATTTAAACTGTAAACTATTTCTTGTAGATGAATCCCATGCGACGATCTTTCTGACGAACGAAGTGGTCTATGACTCGCTCATTAAAGCTGGGTATACTGGCCGCAAATTCCCGTTCAATAGACAGCATGGATAAAGCATTCAGTCTTTCTTGGCAAATGGTTGACCGGAGAAAGGTTTTTACTCGTTTCAGAGTAGAAAAGCAACGTTCGGCTTCTGATGTAGTCATTGGAGTTGTGATGAGAATGTCCAGCAGTTTAACAGTTTCTTTGAAAGTGTCACACAAATTATGTCTTAAAAAGTAATTTAATAATGGTGTCAGACCTTGGATATGGCTGAAATCCTTTCTCATGTACATTATCTGTTTGTAAACGATCTTTATCGAGCATTGGGTAATTTTGAACGGTGGTATTCAGTTCCTCGGTTGGAAAGTTCAAGGTATACTGTAGGAAGTTACCTGATAAGAATAGTGCTGAAGCTATTAAATGGCCGTTGAATTCGAATCGGTGCTTTACATTTCTTGTGATTACGTCACGAACTTCCAAAGCTGCAGCGCGATGATCACTTACAGAATCGTCTGGGCGCTTACGTTTCGGGTCTTGGGAAACTGATTTCTTTGAAAGAATGTCTGCTTGATTCGTAATTCCATCCATGTTACTTCTTACAGACGATATACTTGTTTCAAAATATCTCAGCGCCCTTTCGATATCATTAAGGTCAGTTTTTACTTTCTGTAGTTGATTGAATAATATATCAACATGGGGCATAACATGATGAAAAATGTCAACCAAAAGATGAATTTGTCACTTTCTAACATTCTTTCTATTGCTGAAGCTTGATTCATGGTCGTCGTCTGTCGTGATTCTTCTTGTATTTCTTGCATACACTCAATAATATCACTGCGGTGTTCGTACACAACATTCACTGTGCGGCTTTTGAAATTCCATCGTGTAGGTGCAGAACGAGGTACCCTTCGCTGTACTATCTTATCCAGCACAGCGGTGCGTTGCGGAGAATTAGAAAAGAACGACGGTATTTCTTGTAAATTGGAAAAAAAATAACTTGACTTGCTTGTTTTGTGACGACGCTTGGGCCATTATTAAATTCAATTGGTGAGCATAACAATGCACAAAATGTGCTGTTGGATACTTCTCCTTGATTTTTGTTTGCACACCCCCATGCCTGCCACTCATGACATTTGCCCCATCATAACACTGAGCAATTAGTTTGTCTGAAGGAATGATCGGTAAAATTTCATTTAACATTGTTTGCGTGAGTGTTTCGGCATCAGAATCAGATGGTAAAATAAATCCACCAAAACGCTCAACTGGACAACCATTTATGACGTACCGGTAAACTAAAACCATCTGACACTGTTGAGTGCAGTCACTAGTTTCATCGGCCATAATAGCAACAAAGAATGCCTGTCCTAATTCATGAGAAATTACATCACGACAAACTGCTAACATACTGTCCAATAATTCATTTTGGATGGTTTTAGACGTACCTTTAAACTGCCTAGAACTTTCTAAATGTTCCCTTAACGTGCTATCCAAATCGGCACATAAATCAATCAAGCCATGAAAAATACCCCGGTTTAGTGAATCTTCTTTTTCATTATGACCACGCAAGGCTAGTTCAAAAGATCCACAGAATTTTATACAATTAAGTATTTTGGATAGAACATACCTATTTTTTGTGACATTCTCATTATGCATTTGAATGTTAATCCAATACGCAGAATCGAGTTGCTGTTGAATGTTCACAGTTCCTAATAGTGCAAGTTCTGTCTGATTGTTCAAATGAGTCTTTGAATTTTCATGCTTCTTAATTTTTCGCTTAGATGTACGAGATCTTTCAATCCAGTTTTTGACCATAAGGGCTCACCACTGAATAAAACGCATGGAAAGCAGAACAGAGCATTGGCATTGTTACAGCCACAAATCCATTTATTTCTATTATATATATCTTTATTAAAACGCCTTGTGTACGCTTTACCTCGACTGGAACCTGACGCTTCTATTGTTAAATTCGGAAGGGGTCTCCCTTGTTCTTTAATTAGTAGTCTTTCCTCATAAGTTAATGCAGAAAATGGCTTCGACAACAAGTTCTTCACGACATCCATATTTAAACATGTAATAATTAAACTTCGCTTGAGATAGTAGGTTCGAATCCCACTATCGGCAGCCCTGAAGATGGTTTTCCGTGGTTTCCCATTTTCACACCAGGCAAATGCTGGGGCTGTACCTTAATTAAGGCCACGGCCGCTTCCTTCCAACTCCTAGGCCTTTCCTATCCCAACGTCGCCATAAGACCTATCTGTGTCGGTGCGACGTAAAGCCGCTAGCAAAAAAAAAAACTTCGCTTATTGGTCTACACAATGCTAAATAACTAACCTACTCTACCTGTGAATTTCTGCTGAGCACTTGCATAAAACTGACACCAAAACAACAATTTCTTAAATATATTTCCACTCACACGCTTTCTTAACAAAACTGCACTGGAAACTGGCGCGAAAAATCACAGCCTGGAACGTCTAATACAAACGAATAAGCCACCTGAGCTGCAAGGCATGCAGTACAAATAGAACCTTATGTGTTTATGGGCGACTCCTAACTACCGTTTTCTCCGATAGGTGGCTAAAAGTGTGGTTCTCATGCTTTCTTCACAGAGCTGGCGTTCACAGTCCCGAACAAGGTTGCCAGATCACCAGATCACTAGTAACCGAATGGCTGTCAGTCTTTGGCTCAATAACAACACAGCATGACAGATGGGATTGCTCATCGCTGTATATCATATCTTTCCACTCAGGTGGTTCTGCAGCTCTGCAGATCGTATTATGGAGCCGCGCCTGCTACTATAGCAACTCTCCATTCATTTGGTAAAGTTCCTTCATGCAAACAAAAATCAAACAAGTACTTCAGATATGGTACTATATCCCAACCCATTGTCTTTAGTATATCCCCCGAAACCTTATCGATTCCAGCTGCTTTTCTAGTTTTCAACTTTTGTATTGAACCCATGACCTTTGTGCCCTAAGAACATTTTGCATAAATTGACAATTCAATTAGAAGTTCGATTCTTGATAGCATGGATTTTACACGTGACGAGGGGGTGATTACCTTCGGTCCCACGCTCTTGGATACGTGACGTCAGTCGCACGTGTCAACGGCGGATGAATCTTAAGTTATTTTTGTGAACTATTTCAAAGCGCGTGTACATGGCGTGCCCCAAGCCAAGTAAAAAAATATATAGTGCCTATCAAAGGAGGTCATTTATCACACAAATCGAACACGTATAAATTTTTAAATGTCCATGAACACTACCGCCAGAAATGTAGCAAGTATGTAGTCACTTTGAAAACTCTTGTAATTACAGTTTAGTTAAGTCAGAAAATTTATTGAAATTTTCTTGGCGGCAAAGGGAGATAAATATGAAGGGACGCCATGACGAAGCTTCCTTCTCCGGCATTTATGGTACGAAGCGGACGAAAAAGTGTTGAGCTGCTCTGTGAAATCAAACAACAAAAGTAGACTAAATTCAACCGCAGATTTTAGCCATTGCGGCTGGGGTCTTGACTCCCTGTGGAGATAGTTTTCTTGAGTGGAAATAATTGTACCAGATAGGACGGTCAAAGTACTGAATAAATTCTCATGTGATGAAGTAATTCGTGTGCGGAAGTAATTACAGTCCATCGTGTGCGATCGAAAAAGTGAAGGGCATTTCTTATTTTATATGCTTTATTCCAGGAAACCTGAAGAAATATAATAATGATCTGTAAAGCCACGAATATAAAAATAGCAAAATAAAAATGCCAGGGTCGCAGGTGAGCCCTATGAAGAACACTGGCATAACTACATAAAGTATGTGACTTTCCATCTTACTACCTATTATATCTTGTTTCATGATCTCTGAAGGTGTATTTGAATGGGGATATACGACGCTGTGGTCACCCCTATTAAGTTTTTGTAAATGTTAGAATACGACTAAAAGAGTCATTTGTTTTATTTTCCACTTGGATAAATTTTTGAAGCCTTGCGAGTGCCGTATAATATTGTATAAAGTTACTGAATAGGGTTTCGAAGTGATATCACGTCCAATGTAGATCGCCATTTCCGTGTGTGTGTACTGCCTATAATTTGTGACGTCAAATTAAGATGTTCATTCGACGTAAAATTTTTCTGTCTGTAATTTTGACGTAAATAATTTAGAAGCCCAAGGTTACTCATTTTCAATCGAGTGGAAGCGCGCTGTCGGGTGAGAATCTAGTGTGATGAATTTGGTCACGGTGAGAAACGTTTTCCAGGCCCATTTTAAACTGTGTCTGACTGACAATAAAAATATCTAGTAGAATGTTTCAGTCATTTTTCGTAAAAATCAAGTAATTAAAAATACGATACCATGTTATGCGAAGCTGTTCATCATTAATGCATTTGCGTATTAGACGTCATGAATTCTAGTAAGGATTTTATTCCAGTTCTTTGTCGATGATAGTTGTGAAGTTGGGAAACAGAGGTTAGTTGTTGTGTGAGTCAAGATGAGATTTGTGAATCAGGCTGAGACCTGTCAAATGAAGCCGGGACATGGAAGCCCGAGGAATATTTTATAATGTTGGAGAATGGAAAGAAATATATAGAAATCCATAGCGGTATTAATTTGCGACGTATATAATTATTGTGGGCATCTTGAAGCATAATCTGTGCATATTGTTGGTTAGAATATCGTATTTGTTTAATTATGTCGGCGGAGTTTAAAAGGGAGCAGTTTGAGAAGCCAGTCAAGTAGAACAGACCAGGTGTTTCATGTTACTGCCAAGCGAACTTGGGGACGAGAGACCTCAGCGGAGAGGGTTTCACCGTAAGATAACGGGACACGCGTGGAATTGAAATTGTATTCTCGGCCGGGGAGAACGTTAACTGTTGGATTTAGTTGAAATTTTCATCCGGTAATAACCTGAGTATTGTGGAATACTGTAAATTTGTGTAATTGGGGATGTAATGAACATTTGAAACCATGAACTTAGAGTATAAAGAGTACTAGTAACCAAATTCAGGGTTGCCCAAAATATAGAGCGACGGTAGTGATGGTTGGTTTGTCTGTGAGGGTGCGCAAACTTAATATATGTTATGACGAGATATGGCATCGTAATTATATGGCGAGTTGCTTTTAATTTGTACGTAGATTATTAGGATATCCAAGTGTTAATACTGGCTAGGATTAGATTAGATTTAAAGTGTGAGGTCATGAGACAAGATATATAAACTGGACATGAATGATGTAGTCTTTTCCAGATAATAGGAAGCAACAGATAAACATCGATAGGATTAAAAAATTGTGAGATCACAATTGGGTAGGAATCTGTGAAGAAACCAGAGTCCGCGGAGATAGAAATTGTTGTTCTTTAAGATTTCATTAAATCATTTAAATTTATTTAATTATTAAATTCAGTGAAACCGCATTTTGAAATAACTTTAATCAAGCGAATAACTTGGAGATGCATTCTGGAAATCTTAGTTTGTTTTCTGAGGAATATTTAAATGGTAAAGTAACGATTAAGGGGACATATCCGAAGGAAATGGATTTTTCTGCCATAAAGTTTGTGAGCATTGCTATTGTTGTGATTATTTAACTTTGATTGACTGAGCAGTGAATGTGATGGAGATAGTAAAGTGGAAACTTTTTTCATCAACCGATGCAATTTAATTGTGTTTAGCCTTCAGCCTAGAAACTTGGATGGTCAGGGGGTCATCAACCTCAGTGACTTAGATTAGGGCCATATGCCACTGTAGCATCATTTTCCTTGCGGTCATCATCCACAATGACTTTAAAGTAACTTAGAAGTTTAGATGTCGGTCCATGACATAGACGCAGGTGACATCGATTCAATTAAGGGTCCATGTTGTATAACCACTGTGTGGCACACACCGATTGGACGGCCTTAATTATACCCAGAGTCCAGAGTTCGTGTTACGAGGGCTGGACCATAACGAATCACTATGATGGTACCTGTGGTCTCACACGGAAGCCGAATTTAAGGATTTCCAGACTTTCCTTTCTTTAATAAAAATGAGACAATGGTTTCTAATAAGAATGCCCATCAGGCAGACACGCCAAAGTCTCACAAGTGTTCTAACCGTATATGTAATATAATGATTGTGGTGTCCAGTGGACACGTGTAATTTCAGTAATACCGTTGACATATCAGAATGCTTCAGAATTTCCTGAATAAAATTGGAATCTTTTAAACAGACCTTTCATTTAAAGCAGATAGATTAGAATTACTGAACCCTACCTTTACCTCAGCAAGTGACGAAGAACCCGATACGACCCAAGAGACAGATCTCATGAACTTTGCTGATAGGTAAGAAAGGTAGGTATCCCTCAATATGGACCAAAAGGGTTCAGTATCTTACTGTAAATGTCATTGCTGTCATAGGTAAATTTTAATACTTCGTTAGTATTAGTAACCTCCTCTATCTGGACATTATCCTAGTAACCAACAATCTTTACATACTGCTGACTGAATAATTCTGCCTTTTGAAGATTCTCGCATACACACTCCCCTTGTTCATTAATGATTCCTGGAATGTCCTTCTTGGAAACTGTTTCTGCCTTAAAGTATACTTACCTATACATACTCTTCCATTTTTCACTAAAATTAGTGTGGCCACCAATTATGCTTGCCATCATGTTATCCTTAGCTGACTTCTTTGCTAGATTCAATTTCCTAGTAAGTTCCTTCAATTTCTCGTTACTTCCACAGTCATTTCTAACTCTATTTCTTTCCAACCTGCACCTCCTTCTTAGTCTCTTTACTTCCCTGTTATAATATAGTGGATCTTTACCATTCCTTACCACCTTTAAAGGTACAAACCTATTTTCACACTCCTCAACAATTGCTTTAAACCCATTCCAGAGTCTGTTTACATTTTTATTTACCGTTTTCCACCGATCATATTTGGTTATTAAAAACTCCCTCATGCCTGTTTTATCAGCCATATGGTACTGCCGAACAGTCCTAATTTTAATCTTTTCCTTTCTTTCACATTTATTTTTTATTTCCACAAAACAGCTTCGTGATCAGTAATACCATATATTACTTCGGTTTCTCTATAGAGCTCGTCTGGTTTTACCAGCACCACATCCAGAATATTCTTCCCTCTTCTTGGTTCCATCACTTTCTGAAACAGGTGCCCTTCCCATATTAACTTATTTGCCACTCGTTGGTCATGCTTCCTGTCGTTCGCATTGCCTTCCCAACTGATATTTGGTAAATTGAGATCACCCGCTACGATCACGTTCCTTTCCTTATCGTTTCCCACATAGCTGATTATTTATCAAATAATTCTGAATCAGCATCTGCGCTACCCTTTTCTGGTCTGTACACTCCAAAGATATCTAGTTGCCTATTATCTTTAGAAATGAGCCTTACCCCTAGAATTTCGTGCTTGTCATCTTTAACTTTTTCGTAGCTTGAAATTCTTCTTTCACCAGAATGAATACTCCCCCTCCTACCTTTCCTATCCTATCTCTACGATACACCCTCCAGTTCCGTGAGAAAATTGCTGCATCCATTATATCATTTCCCAGCCATGATTCAACTCCTATTACAATATCTGGTAAGTATATATCTATTAAATTACTTAATTCTATTCCTTTCTTTACAATACTTCTACAGTTGAGCACTAACAGTTTTATGTTATCCCTACTTGATTTACAGTTCCCTGTTCCCTTAACACCGCCGCCTAGCGCACCCAGTTTCCCTGAATGTACCTCCCTATATCCCTTCTAAGCAAATTTCCTAACTTATGTGTACCACTGCGGTTTAAGTGAAGGCCATCTGAGCGCAGATCCCTATCCCCTACCCACCCATTAGGATCTAGAAATTTCACTCCCAGTTTCCCACATACCCACTCCATAGTCTCATTTAAATCCCCAATCACCTTCCAGTCAGTATCCCTCCTACACACTATTCCACTGATAACAATCTCCGCTTCCTTAAACTACATCCGTGCTGCATTTACCAAGTCCTACACATCCCCAACTATGTTGGTACTTATACCTGCTTGTCTTACGTTGTTAGTACCAACGTGAAACACTACCACCTTCTCCTTTCCCTCCTCCTTCTCTTCTACTTTCTTCAACATCTGCGTTAACCTAATTCCTTATTTTCTTGACACGGCATAAGCCCAAAAGCCTATACAGCATCGTGTCTATAAGTACGGGCCGTGAAAGTAATAATAATAATAATAATAATAATAATAATAATAATAATAATAATAATAATAATAATAATAATAATAATATAGTAACAATATAGAGGAGGCTATCTACAACTTACAGAGTCTTCATTGGGTAGCGGTTAAGACTGGTCTGAAAATCAGCATCCAGAAGACTGAATTTATGACCAATATCAAGGAGGCCCCTTCTACAATTCCTCTCACAGACGCTATACGAAAAGTACCTGCAGTTAAGTACTTGGGAGAATGGATCTCTGCGAATCAGAGCGAGAACCCAGCCATAGATGCCAGATGTACGAAGTTTGAAAGGGCTTATCACTCGTGTCGTAGTATCTATTAATCTAAGTGCCTCTCCAAGAACCTCAAACTCAGACACTACAACTCGGTAGTCAAACCATCTGTTCTGTATGCTTCTGAGTGCCTTGTAATGGCTAGGAAGGGCCCACTCAGAAAGCTGGAATTAAAAGAGAGGAAGATCCTGAGGAGGATATTAGGACCAATCAGAGAGGAAGGAGGCACTTACAGAATCCGCCATAATGATGAACTGTATGAACACCAGGAGGACATCGTCACGTCTATAAGGAAAAGGCGCCTGACCTCTTATAGACACTTGGCCCGTCTGGATTCCAAAAGACTCGCCAACAGGATATTCACAGTGACAGGAAGAGATAAGGCTTCTAACAACAAATGGATCACGTCAGTTAAGTCATATATGGAACAACTAGATATCCCACTGGAACAAACTCATGACCGACTACTGTTCCGTCAAGCCATCCGATACGGAGTTTTCCCAACGTCCCTTACAAGTAAGAAGACTACAGGAACTAAGTAGACCGAGGAGAGAAAGCTGGCTCATTGTCAGCAATTGAAGGAGTATTGGAAGAAGAAGAAAGCAACAACATTACCCAAGAGTAGATACGAGCCCCGTGGTCCTGAGTAGGCCTAAACGACAAAGAAGAGAAGAAGAATAGTAATAATAATAATAATAATAATAATAATAATAATAATAATAATAATAATAATAATAATAATAATACACTGACTGACAGAGCAAATGCAACACCAAGAAGGAGTGGTCAGAACTTTATGCCAATTGCAGGGTAGACTGACGTCACTGAGGTATGCTCATGATGTGAAATGCGCCGCTGTGCTGCGCACGTAGCGAACGATAAATGGGACACGGCGTTGGCGAATGACTCACTTCGTACCGTGATTTCTCAGCCGACAGTCATTGTAGAACGTGTTGTCGTGTGCCACAGGACACGTGTATAGCTAAGAATGCCAGGCCGCCGTCAACGGAGGCATTTCCAGCAGACAGACGACTTTACGAGGGGTATGGTGATCGGGCTGAGAAGGGCAGGTTGGTCGCTTCGTCAAATCGCAGCCGATACCCATAGGGATGTGTCCACGGTGCAGCGACTGTGGCGAAGGTGGTTGGCGCAGGGACATGTGGCACGTGCGAGGGGTCCAGGCGCAGCCCGAGTGACGTCAGCACGCGAGGATCGGCGCATCCGCCGCCAAGCGGTGGCAGCCCCGCACACCACGTCAACCGCCATTCTTCAGCATGTGCAAGACACCCTGGCTGTTCCAATATCGACCAGAACAATTTCCCGTCGATTGGTTGAAGGAGGCCTGCACTCCCGGCGTCCGCTCAGAAGACTACCATTGACTCCACAGCATAGACGTGCACGCCTGGCATGGTGCCGGGCTAGAGCGACTTGGATGAGGGAATGGCGGAACGTCGTGTTCTCCGATGAGTCACGCTTCTGTTCTGTCAGTGATAGTCACCGCAGACGAGTGTGGCTTCGGCGTGGAGAAAGGTCAAATCCGGCAGTAACTGTGGAGCGCCCTACCGCTAGACAACGCGGCATCATGGTTTGGGGCGCTATTGCGTATGATTCCACGTCACCTCTAGTGCGTATTCAAGGCACGTTAAATGCCCACCTCTACGTGCAGCATGTGCTGCGGCCGGTGGCACTCCCGTACCTTCAGGGGCTGCCCAATGCTCTGTTTCAGCAGGATAATGCCCGCCCACACACTGCTCGCATCTCCCAACAGGCTCTACGAGGTGTACAGATGCTTCCGTGGCCAGCGTACTCTCCGGATCTCTCACCAATCGAACACGTGTGGGATCTCATTGGACGCCGTTTGCAAACTCTGCCCCAGCCTCGTACGGACGACCAACTGTGGCAAATGGTTGACAGAGAATGGAGAACCATCCCTCAGGACACCATCCGCACTCATATTGACTCTGTACCTCGACGTGTTTCTGCGTGCATCGCCGCTCGCGATGGTCCTACATCCTACTGAGTCGATGCCGTGCGCATTGTGTAACCTGCATATCGGTTTGAAATAAACATCAATTATTCATCCGTGCCGTCTCTGTTTTTTCCCAAACTTTCATCCCTTTCGAACCACTCCTCCTTGGTGTTGCATTGTCACTGTCAGTCAGTGTAATAATAATAATAATAATAGTAATGATAATAATAGGTGTCTCATGCAGTTTAAATAATTTGTTATTTTATACAACAACTGTACGGTAGGAATTTATAAAAGTCATTATGAATGCAATTAAGAAAAATAGAGTCTGAAACATGCAGATATTAGGCATATTTTGAATTACAACGCTGGATCGTATTCAACATTGAATATGAACTGAACATACTTGTTTTCCACCTTTATGAAGAATTATAATGATGTTACAGGTTTCTTAATGTCTCACTTTTTGGCTATCAGTTTTATGTAGCACCGACTCATGGCGACGATGGAATGAGCCTGAGAAGGAAGCAACTGTGGCTTTTATTAAGGTACAGCCTTAGTATCTGCCTGTCTATTGTGAAGAAGTGAAACCATCTACAAGATTGCTGACAGTTTCATAACCAACACTGCTCAAGCGCAATCTCGCAAATACGTGACCACACTGCACAGACTATTTGAGGGGTGTAGAAGGAAAACTCACATTGTCCATTTTTCATGATTTTCGGTAAAGCGGAAAAAACTGTCAAATGTGTACGCCTGGACGAATCTTGCTATATACGTTTCTGTTTATATCTTGAATGTGATAATAAATGCCGGAGAGCATCTTTTCTTGTGCAAAGTAGACGTGAAGACGGAAAATTACATTTTAATTTTGGAGAATGTGAGTTTTGTTCCACGTATTTGGATAATGCGAGTTATGCATCACAAGGCTGTGGATAATGTAAGTTTTGGTACATTCTTATGTTGAGTAGGCTATATCAAGCGTCAGCGAAGGATGTAAGTGAAGATAGCTCCCGGTTCTCTTGCGAAATAATCGGGAATAAATGTGGTGTAAACAAGAAGCGAGTGAAGAATGGTATCCAGTGTGAAAAGTGTCTAATTTGGTACCATTTTGAGTGTATATGTAGTGCTGGTTTTGCTAAAAATGCAGATACTTGGACTTGTGTTAGCTGTGGCGAGAGCAATTTGAATAGCGGTAGCAAACCTAGGCCTACAACGGTCAACGAATCGCTGGCGTCTCATTACTTGGAGGATGGAGGTAATGATAATGTACTTGTAATTCTCTCTTTATTGCAACAGGATTTACAAGCATTAAAAGCGGAGAATGAGATTTTAAAGGAAAAGGTACGTTTACTGGAATCGAAAGTACCGGTACCAGTAAACACTCAGAACACAGGCGGCTCCGAGAATTCTAGCGCGTGGTGTCAAGTTGCTTCACATTCTAGGAGGAAAAGTGTACAGTTTAATAAGGACAACTTTGTAATTGACACCAAAAATAGATTTTTCAGCCCTGAGGGAAGTAAGCGATACGCAAGGTATCCGTATAGGGAGCAGTCAAACGTATAGCGCAAAATCCGTTACGAGAAGCGGCAAAGTTAGGCTTAAAATCCCACACAGTACACCGGCGAAAGTGTCGAACTTTCTTATATTTGTTGATAGCCAGGCGAGGGGAATTGCGGAGAAAATGGTCAATGAAGATATTGCAGCATCGGCAGTCATCTATTCTGGGGCCCCAATGAAGAAGGTATTGGAAAACACGGAGCAGGCGGCAAGAAATCTCGGAAGTCGTGATGCAGTAGTGATCATCGGCGGGACGAACGACGTAGCTCACAACGACGCTAAGAATGTTATTTCTGAACTTAAATGTACACTAGGTAAGCTGACTCACACTAACATCTTTGTAGTGAACGTGCCCCACAGGCATGATTTGATTAGAGACTCGTGTGTGAACATTGAAGTGGACAAAGTTAATACAGATATGGTTAAAATTTGTAAACATTTTCGTAATACACAGGTAATTGATAGCAGCAGTTTCGAGAGACACTGTTACACAAAGCATGGCCTTCATCTAAACAATTCAGGTAAACGAAAGATAGCAAATATTGTTCTAGATTTTATTAATCATAAGATATGTACTGTAAAAAAGGAAACTCCCTTGAGTTATAATACTGACCAAGAAAACTAGTAGAAAGAGCCAGCTGTACTTCAAGCTGGCTCAGCCAACTAGAAAATGAAACTCAGGAAATTAAGGAATTTCAAGTTACCCAATTGCAACAGTCAATTTTTAGGGAGGAAGGGGGTCTGAGATTGCTCTTTGTAAACTGTCAGAGTGTAGTAAATAAACAATTAAAATTCAGTACATTGATGGAATCTTATGAGACTGATGTGGTGATAGGAGTGGAATCGTGGTTGAGAGAAGGGGTGGGTAATAGAGAAGTATTTCCAGAAGGGTACACAGTCTATCGTAGAGACCGAGGAGATGAAAAGGGAGGGGGGGGTGTTTATTCTGGTGAAGGAAACATATTGTTCACATGAATGGTTTACCGATGAAAGGGATGAAATATTAGGGATAAAATTAATTTGTGATAATATGAAGGAGGTGGGAATTATAGGAACATACAGGCCTGGAAGAGAGGAAAGAGACATGGAAATCTTTGAGAAAATAATAGATTATACTCATAAAAACAATAATAATGATGTGGTAATAATTGGGGGAGATCTAAACTTGCCTGAGGTTGAATGGAATGGAGCTGCAAGTGAAGCCCATGAACAGAAACTGGCAAATAAGTTAATTTGGGAGGGAGAATTTACACAAGTAGTACAAGAACCGACTCGTCTCAATAACTTACTAGATGTATTCTTGGTTAAACCATGGGAAATTGTTGATAAAACTGAGGTAATTGAAGGAATAGGTGACCATAAGGCTGTAATAATGGATGTAGGACTGGTACCAAAAAGGCTTAATAAGAGGGTCACACAAGGCAAGAAATTGTACAGAAAAACTATTGATGAATTTGGGACTTACCTTAAATCACAATTCAGTTGTTGGATAAGTGAAGGGAGTAATGTGGATACACTTTGGGCTAAATTCAAAGGAATCGTTTGGGAAGGAGAGAAGAGATTTGTACCTGTTAAGGAGGGTAAAATGACCTCAGACCCTGTTTATTATACAAGGGAAATAAGAAAATTAAAAAGAAAATGTAGAATAGTAAACAGGAAAATCAAAGAAGGTAGGGAGAGTAGAGAAACTAGAAAACAGCTAATGAGGGAACTGAATAGAGTGAAAAAGGAAACAAAAGAGAAATATATGAATGGCATTCTTCAAGAGCGTAATGACCACAAAGAGAAATGGAAAAAGCTGTATTCATATATCAGGAATCAGAAAGGAAAAGGAATCCAAATTCCTACAATAGTGGGAGAAGGGGGTGAACACTATTTAACAGATACTGAGAAAGCAAACCTCTTTAGTAGGGAATTTAGAGATTCAGTAGATGATTATCAGGAGTTGGAAACCGAAACAGAAGTTACAGAGGGACAGACACAGAGGGAAACAAGAAGCTTCTCGTTCACAAATGAAGATATTTTCAGAGAAATCCAACTGCTTCAGCAAGGAAAAGCAGCAGGAAGTGATCAAATTACTGGGGAGGTGATAAAGACAATGGGGTTGTACATAGTGCCTTATTTAAGATTTCTCTTTGACTATGTCATAAATAATAGTGTAATACCAAAGGAATGGAAGGAATCTATAATAATACCAATTTATAAAGGAAAGGGTGATAAAAGGAAACCAGAGAACTACGGACCAATCAGCCTGACCAGTATAGTTTGTAAAATACTGGAGAGTTTAATATCAAAGTACATCAGAGGGATATGTGATGATAAAAATTGGTTCATGAGAAGCCAGTATGGATTTAGAAAGAAATTTTCTTGTGAGGCACAACTGGTGGGATTTCAGCAGGACATATCAGATCAGTTAGATTCAGGAGGCCAGTTAGATTGCATAGCCATAGATCTTTCCAAAGCCTTTGATAGAGTGGAACATGGAATATTATTAAAGAAACTGGAGGGAATAGGATTGGACGTAAGGGTTACACGTTGGGTAAAAACATTTCTAAATTCAAGGGTTCAGAAAGTCAAAGTAGGAATTAACGTATCGCAGGAAGAGAAAGTTTGGAAGGGAATTACACAGGGTAGTATAATCGGTCCGTTACTTTTCTTAATATACGTAAATGATTTAGGGAACAATATAACATCAAAAATAAGATTGTATGCAGATGACATAATTGTTTATAGGGAAATAAACAACATTGAGGATTGTTCAGAATTACAAAGGGACCTTGAGAGTATCCAACAATGGGTTGAAGAGAATAATATGAAGGTTAATGGAGGCAAATCAACTGTTACAACATTTACAAACAGGAGTTTTAAAACTGAATTTGAATATACTTTGGATGGGGTAGTTATCCCAAAAGATGGCAAGTGCAAATACTTAGGTGTAAGATTTGAAAGTAATTTGCACTGGAAGGGTCATGTGGATGACATTGTTGGGAAAGCATACAGATCGTTACATGTCATAATGAGGCTACTTAAAGGATGCAACAAAGAATTAAAAGAGAAAAGTTACTTAAGTATGGTTCGTCCATTATTGGAATATTCAAACAGTGTTTGGGATCCTCACCAAGAATACCTAATAAAAGAAATAGATAGTGTGCAGAGGAAAGCAGCAAGATTTGTAACAGGGGATTTCAGGAGAAAGAGTAGTGTGTCAGAAATGTTAAAGAAACTAGGGTGGGAAACTTTAAGTAAGAGAAGGGAGAAAACTAGACTTATAGGTTTATATAGAGCCTATACAGGAGAAGCAGCATGGGAAGATATCCGTGAGAGGCTTCAGTTGGAAAATAATTATATCGTCAGGACTGACCACAAATATAAAATTAGAAGGAATTTTAGCAGAAGCGATTGGGGTAAATTTTCATTCATTGGGAAGGGTGTGAAGGAGTGGAACAGTTTACCAGGGGTAGTGTTTGATCCTTTTCCAAAATCTGTACAGATATTCAAGAAGAGAATAAACAGCAACAGAGAAAATAAGTGAAATATTAGAGGGCATTCGACCAGTGCAGGTTAATGTAAATTAAAAATGTGTGTGAATAAATTAATTCCATCCCCTGGTCTAAGGAGTTTGGACAGCCAAAGTAGGAGACTGCCTGTAGGGGTGAAGTACAGTGGGGACTTCGAGGGCCCTGGGACCGCTACGGTAGCTGTGAAGGCCCTTCAGGAACTCTGAAAAGTGGTGGTAAAAGGGGCTCTGGTTAAGACGCAGCAGGTCGTTATGCTACTTAGGTTCCAGAATGGGTAAAGAAAAAAAAAAGTAAATAAATGCAATGTAAATTTTTTATCTTATACCAGTTGTACAGTATCATTTGAAGTAATTCCACGTACTGTATATCAGATGACTGTATTTGTAAGTAGTACAGGAGATATAAGTAGAATTTTGTAAACAAGGTAAATTTATTAAGGATGAGCTGTGTGTTTAATAGAAAAAAATGTTAGCGTAAATTATATAATATTGTATTATAGGAAAATTTTATTATCTTGTTAATTTAACACTTAGTGCTTGACAATAATGTATTTTAGTGTACCATTTGCCACCGAGGTAAACACCTCATTTGCAAATAAAGAGATTTTGATTTTTGGTTTGAGAAACAGGATTCAAACGGTGATCAGAAGAAAATAAATAAAAGAAAAATGGACACTTGTAGGAGAATAATAATAAACATACAGTTCTTTAAACAGTAATGCACCGAGATCGATAGCTGCAGTCGCTTAAGTGCAGCCAGTATCCAGTAATCGGAAGATAGTGGGTTCGAGCCCCACTTTCGGCAGCCCTGAAGATGGTTTTCCGTGGTTTCCAATGTTCACACCAGGCAAATTTCTGGGCTGTACCTTAATTAAGGCCACGGCCGCTTCCTTCCATTTCCTAGGCCTTTCCTATCCCATCGTCGCCGTAAGATATATCTGTGTCGGTGCGACGTAAAGCAAATAGCAAAAATGTAATGCATCGTGATAATACATGTTTATTAAAACGGAATTATAGTACTGTGCCTCAAGATGTAACATGAATGACCTACATTCCCACAAATCAAATCAGTTCGGAATCATTTAATTTACTAGCGGAATAGATACACTGAAAGTTCTTAAACTATTTAAATGAACAGATGCGGAGCTTCTCCCTGTGGCTGGCAATGAAGAAAATTATCTTTTTGTTGATCCTCATTGACATCTGCATTTCCATCTACAATGCGTTTATAAAAGGAATTATGTCTCCCTTATGGTTTGGAATGAAATATTTTGTCCTACAAGACTGAATATTGTATCTTCCTGTGGAGGGCCTCTTTCTTTTCGTGCCTACAGTCTCCGTAAATTTTAAAACATAGTTGTCTTGGGAAACTTTGTCCTTATGAAAATAGAATCTCTCCTGAAACCTGCGAAGGTCTTGAGCTCCAATTGTACGACATAAGAAGTATCCCTGACTGTTTTCGCATTCTGGAAACTTTGGTAACCTCTTTGCAGAATATCTGGAAGAAAACAAATTCAAAACATGTAAATACGAAAACATGGAATAGCAAAACCTTCTCTTTATACTCCACCTCCAGAGCAAGAATGTGCACACCGAACTCACCTCATTTGTTTAGCCTTGTTTCTTTTCCAGTTAGATTGATCTCTACTCGTCTTCCGACCTCTTTCCTCTGGAGGACATGGTTTCACACATTCTTCCATTTATAACCCTTATTGTGGGGAACTATTTATCTTAATTAAACAACTGATGTACTGATGAAGCCTTCACCTAACAATATGATATAATCCGTAACCTAATGTAACCATGGGATACTAACAATGCACGCGGAAACAAGTGTAACAACATGATTGGTGTAACCGGAGAGTGTAACGTTTGCTTCGTGCTGGGAAGTGGATAATGTGAGTTTTGCAACGAATCCTGAATTTTAGAATGATTTTATACAAGTAAAATGTTAGTTTCGCTACAAGTGTTTCATTGGAAATGATGCCTATTAAGGTAGAGAACATGCCTTCACACAGAACTCAATATGGAAAAAAAATGGAGAATGTGAGTTTTGCTTCTACACCCTCATTTGCTGGGTGTTTTGTAATTCAAAATTAAATATATTAATACACAATCATTAGTATTCACAAATTGAAATTGTTGAATTTGAAGTCTTCAGTAATATTTAACCCACATATCATGAATGAATTTGGACATATGTAATTATAGGTACGGTACTGAAGTCTATACAACTGTTTCCATCATAAGGTAAGGGTTGTTCTGCCCGAAGGCAGGTCGGAACCTCCGCAGAGGCGTTCCTGAGCCGGAGTTTACGTGCGGTAGGGTGGCCAGTTCCTTTCCGCTCCTACACTCCCTTACCCCCACGAACAGCGCGTGGCAACCCATCCAACTCCTGACCACGCCCAATGTTGCTTAACCTCGGAGATCTCACGGGATCCGGTGTTTCAACACGGCTACGGCCGTTGGCGTTTCCATCATATGATATTAAAAACTTACATCACAAATTTAAAAAAAAAATATTTGGAAAATGAACACATTTCACTGAGTAGGACATGCTTACAAATTGCAAACAGGGGAAGGGAGCGCATACTACATACTTACTGGACTCTGATGAGAAAATGTTTCTGAAATACACCATTTTCAGTGAAACCTCCATTGGTGGAAATGGAGGCAGTGGTGGCGATAAGGACCCCGCAGACCCCACGGGGCGGGGAGGCTCATTGCTTGTGAGGGGCCCATGACCGTGTCTTAATTCAGTAGCTGAAGCGTGATTTTACATATTGATAAAGCCACATCACACAATACAGTATTACCGTATTTGTATTATAGAGGGTTATTCCAAACTTAGGCCGTGCAGAACTTCGTTCATCAATAGGAGTACGGTAAATTTTTGAGAAAGAACGTGGGTTTCCCAGGCTGTTACAATAATGACCATCCCTTGCTGCCACTCACAAAAATCAACAGGGCTCTTGAAGTAGTTCGCCAGTTCTGAGAACCCAGTAGTCAGCCAAGATGCGATAACATAGACATCCTTCTTATCTAAACACCAAATACGGAAGTTTCGAGCCTATTTATAAATCTCGACAGTCAGTGTAGCTAAGAAGGCTAACGATGGACGGTTAAATTGTAAGTTATTTGGTCCTAGGAACGATATTGTTTCTTAAAATATTATGACGATCAGCGTATTTTGGTTACTATAATTGGAATATGCAGTTCTTGTGTGTGTGCTCGTACAATAGAAGTGTATTATTTTAATTCTTTCGGATTTGAAAATTAAACCTTATTATTATTATTATTATTATTATTATTATTATTATTATTATTATTATTATTATTATTATTATCATTGCGTCGTTGTTGTTCATTGTAGTAATATATAACCCTGTACTACGATATAATCTTGTAACTTTTCCTTTTCAATAAACGAGGGGCCCATTTTCAATTATTGTGTGTGTGTGGGGGGGGGCGAGCTTCTTGTCGCCGCTACTGAATAGAAGCTTAACCAAAAACTGTTGGATCTATTACACATGTCAATCTAAACATGGGCTATCAATGCGATCTTGCAGGCGAACTTGTCATTTTCCATATCCAGAGTAGAAAAACTTCCGTTAGAATTCCGCAATCATTTCCACAATTTCCTGCACAGTGTAAGGATACAATTACGGGATCACGCAACTCAGCAACTCTGCTATCAATATGTTGTTCCACTTCGTGAAGTAGAAGCACACATCGAAGGTGGATAGAATCTTTAAATATTAGCTATTGTAATAATAATGCTATTGTTTTACATCCTACTAACCAATTTTTGACGATATTTGGAGACGCCGAGGTGCCATAACTTCGGCCCGCACAAGTTCTTTTACCTGCCATTAAATCTATCGACACGAGGCTGATATATTTGAGAACCTTCAAACACTACCGGACAGAGCAAGTATCGAGTCCGCCAAACTGGGGTCAGAAGGCCGCTGACTCAACCATCTCAGCCACTCAGCCCAGCATTCTGTATTGTTTTCTCTCCCATATTCTCCTCTCCCTTTTTGGTGAACAATGAAGTTAACACACATCATTTACGCACCTAACCTACGCTCTCCATCTAGAACAGTGATAGAAAGTGTGTGTATGCTACGGAATTGGTTCCACGAGGAAAGATATTCCAGATCTCAAGCCAAATGCATAGAAGATACAATGAAATTCTTTACTATGGAGAGTTTTCTACTAATCAGATTCCAGCTTGAACCAAAAATTCTGTAGTTTCTGAAGACAGAGAAAAAATGTGTTCCCGGCAATGGAACATTTTAAGGAAGAAAGGATACAGTCTTCATGCTAGAAAGGACGAATGAGAGAGGGAGAATACCAGCATATGTGAGTTAGCAGTAGGTAGAAGTTTCGGTAAGGTATGTCTCCTATCAGTGTTTAGACAGGGTTTTAAATGACTCAGTTCCCTCACCAATATTCCATGAGATGCAAACTGAACAATAACAACATTAGCACATACCATACCAATTATTGAAACAACAATTACAGTCCACAGGCAAAAGGGAATACAAATTTATATCAATAAATCTTCATAATAACAACTCTTTACAATGAATAACATCCAGTCAGGAAGGAAATATTTCTTTCTAAGGGACATACATAACTGTCAGCACAGAAGATCGATGGCTTATTAACAATTCAATCAATTTCACTTACGAATTTCATTTTTCAACATGATGATGAGACTGTGAATTGTTCCATAAGGGCAGAATGGACATGGCAGTATTATCATAATCAATATTAGCAATTTAATGGAAATGAAGGTGGTTTCTTCAACTCCTCAGCAAAAGAAAATTACTTTAAATCAACTTTCTGTGTTATAACTTCTTAAATTTATTTACCACTTAGCAATGGAGGATTTCATACCCGGCGTTACAAATCATGTCAATGTTTTCCGCGCCTGTAGGCTGTGGTCCAGGGTCGTGTGTTGGTCCCGACGTTTCACCGAAGACTGCGTTCGGCATTATCAAGTGTTCCAACCTACTTCGATAGCCACGGCAGACCAGAATAAGCAACCGGTGATCAGTTGCCTGTCTTTGCCAAGGCAGGTTGACGTACATCGGGCTCCATAATGCTTCAATCATTGGCCGAAACACAGCCAATCAGCGACTGCCTCTCCAGCATTGCGGACCAATAGGCTAGCAGCACACCGTAGACTGCACGATATAATTAGGAAGGTGGAATGGCAACACCACTCCATTCCACTGTGAGCTTCGTTGCTATCGAAGTTGGTCGGAATACTTGATAATGCCGAAAGCAGTCTTTGGTGAAAAGTCGAGACCAAGACATCCTCTTGGACGACAGCCTACAAGCCCGGAAAAGACCGACATGATTTATTTACCACTGTTTTCAATAAGAAAGATTCGTTAGAAAAATGTATATTGTAGGTAACTTAACATTCTCTCCTTTTGAGAAAAGCTATATTACAAATGCTGTATCCTCCTCATCTTCTTGCAAGATGGATTGAACCTCTGTGGAAGTGTTCACCCATCATTAGTGTGACTGCGAAGAACTAAGTTCTTTCGCTTACGGATATGGCAAACCCACATGAGACACATGAGTGCTACCAAATCTGCCACCACACTGGTGCAATGTTCAACACATCCAACCTCGTTCCATTCATATTCCGGGAAGACGTATGCTTTCACCTTCTTCAGAAGACGAGTTTCATGTGCCATTTCCTCAAGCTTCATCAACAACATTTCTGATGCACCAGAAACATGGGTGGTAATGGTGGGAGAAGGCAGCACCAGCTTTGGATCTTCCAGGGCATTTTCCTTCAGCTGGATGAAACTATGTCCAGAAAGAGAGGAAGAAGAAGTCAACATAGATGTATAAACTGTGCACGGATATTTACGGAGAATTTTCTGTGCAAGACAGCCAGCAGTGGCGGTAGTAGTAGCAGCACAGGAGAGTGTAGGCGGTGGGAGTAGCAATTCCGGTGGTAGTAGCAGCAGTAGTAGCAACCGCAGGAGTGGAGGTGGTGCCAGCAGTAGCACCGGTGGTGGTGGTAGTAGTAGTAGCAGAAGGAGTGCAGGTGGTGGGAGCAGCAGCAGCAGTCGTAGCAACTGGCCGAGGACCAGACTCATATCAAAGCACATCTGTATGAAAAAAATACTAAGAACGGTATACATTTTCCCTCCCCTACTACAGTTAATACAGGGTATTGATTTTCAAATTTCATGATATCATCATTCATTCATTCATTCATTCATTCATTCATTCATTCATAAACATGTATGATTCTTATAGTCTTCCTATGGTCTGTAAGGTAGGAAATACAGGAATAAAATTACATTGAGATCATTGTCCACACCTTAATTCGTTAAGCACTTGAATATAATATTAACTCTACTGAGAGATGTTACAGGACTGTTTTTGCTCCGTTCATCTTTGATTGAAATTAATGAAGAAAATCTTATTGGTATTGCAAATTTGATATTCACTGACTCCAAAAGATCCCCTACATGCCCAGAGGAAGTTGGACAAAAATTATAAATGGTACATACAAATGTTAGGATTCCCCGCTGGCTGGCTCACCTCTCCTTAGCCAACCTGGTTACTCCAAGCTCCTCCAGGATTACCAGTGTAGACACCAAGTCAACGTAGATCACTGAGCACCAGAACTCCCGACCTCAAACCATCCCCTAAGCGAAGAGTGGACGATACGGTTCTGCACATAATGAAAGCCATCAATATAGTGGAAAATGAAGTGTCTGTACTTCTGGGAGGTGATCTAAATTGGAGAGTTGATAGACCGGATCAAAATACAATGATTATACTAGAATTTACTAAATAATGAAGGATACTATGTAATCAACAACTCAATGGAAAATACGTACTGTATATAGACATGAGCAGTAAAAGTATCATCGACCTAGTCTTTGTACGAATTATAGAGCAACAGATTATGTACACTGATCCAGGAAACTTGATGTGTCTGGATAACCCATTAAAGGTAATAATAAATAACGTTTTGTCACAAAACAAATTAAGAATTCGTGATGGCAAAACAACGCCAGATCCTACTAAAGAGTGCAGTGGAGTATTACAGGGTTATCCTATCAGTCCGCTTGTATTCTATATCGCCACAGAAGACATTAGAAAAATTATTCTTAACTCAACCAAATTGTACTTATATGCTGATGACCTAGATACAGGTTATAACAAAGACGTTCTTCAAGCAACTGTGGTCAGGCTTGAAAAATAATTTGAAGATAACAAACTTAAAATTAACCTGTACTAAACAGTGCAAATTTTTTTCAGAAAAAGAGGAGTTGAGGATAGCGAGCTCCTTTAAATACCTTGGCATCACACTTCAGCCAACGTCAACGTCATTTAAGATCCGTACAAGGGAAAAGCCATTGGCAGCTATTAGGAGTGTCTATGACATACATGACCCTACAAAACTGTCTTTAACCACAGCAACGCCTATTCCAAACAAAGGTTGTTCCAGTAATCACTTATGATTTGGAAATAATCTGGGATTATCTTATGTAAAATGATTTACATTGCATAGAGAATGTGAAAGCCAGATTTCTCAAATGAATGGCAGGCATTTCAAAAATGGCACAATCTAGAATGGCATATGTAATGGCACATGAGCCTTTTCTTATAGAAAAACTTAGACTGCAGCTACCTTCTTCCAAACAGGAAGAAGAATTCCTACAATTCAGAAGAAGACAAAGAGCGGAAATAGATCTAACCTTCTACTCCACTTAATCCATGATCAATCAGTGGCGGCGCGTGACTTTCGTCACTGGGGGTTCAACAGAAGGAAGAATTCTTGTGCCGCCCCCCCCCCGTCCTTCGCCACCACATACTACCACTCCGACTTTTGTCCAAGTCCCTTCCCTTTCATCACTCACAAAAAATAAACAGGGAAAACAAAACATCCTGTTGGTAATTTCGCACCCACACATCCACTCGATTCTTTTGCATAGGGACTATATACATTCTAAATTTACGCACGATTTCGCTACTTTTAATCTGCATCGTTATATCAAGGTCAGGCAGTGGGCGGCCGGCATTCTTAATCTCAAGTTTGCGCTCAAGAGAGAGAGAAGAAAATTTTGTCTTTCTAGGTATCTGGACACTGTTCATACTCATTTTGTAGCTCCTTACCTTTCCCGGGCACAAAGATTGTGGACGCAAGCACAATGCACAAAATCACACACGGACATGAGATTGTAACTTCTTTATGTTCTAAAAATTAAGTTTCTGTATGGCACAACAGTACACTGACACGCATGAACAGCGTACAATAATATAACGAATGATGATAAATACTGCAAAGTTTTATAAACACTAGTATCACATTTAAAAAACAGAAGGAAACTTACGGGATGTGTGTTCGCACTGTTGACAACGTTGGTAACTTAATTTTACTAACTCGTGTGGGCTAAGCAGTTAGCATATTCATTGGTATTATCTTCTCGCTATTTTTTGCCTCAATGATTTTTAAGTTAAGTTTCTCTGCAAGCAGTAATTACTCCAAAGAAGGCAAATTAATAGATATTCAGTAAGTATTAGTAATATATTTGGGGCAAAATACCAATCGGAATTTGGCAGTTTAATGTGACTTTTGGTAGTAATGATGCTTTCCAACCCTTGTGTTAACTACGTACTATTCTTTGCTGCCGTAGTTAAATTCCTATAAGGGCAACAGATGGCAGGCATGTACTAGTTTTCTAACCCCAACAACACGACTTGCGATTACGAAGACGGGTGAGAGAGAGTGACATACTGCGCATGCGTAAATCACGGATATTCTTTTCTGCAATATCCTGGTCTTGTCTACGTGTTGGTCGGCATCTCCCCGCACCTCACCACACCCTTCACTCAGGTGCGGACGGAGATATGGCATTGCATAGGGGGTGCATTCCAGACGAGTATCCAGCCAGGACTTCGCGCGGCTCGCTTGAATTGAAAGTCAGTACGAGTATATTACGGATAGATGAGCTTAGCAAAGGCTTAGAGATTAACAAGGCAGTTGTGAAAATTAAGTAGTTAAGTACAATGTGATATAAACTGGAGGTTCATTGCTCTATTGCGCTATACCAGAAACCGCCACTGTGATCAATAGAAGTTGGACCGGAACGAATGACGACTTAAGAAGCCCAATAAACAGACTTGGAATTCACGGTTTTCCACAATAAATTATTCACGCAAAAAGGTTTCCATGAGCCCTCTATAGGCTGTATGCGCATCCTGTGCGGTATACTACGTGAACGATAACATTTCAGCAATTGCGCAAAAAGAGTAAAGCCATTGATGGATTATAGCAAGGAATAGACTTTGCACATTTGTGGACAATTCTGTTAATAATAAATGTTAGGAATTTCAGCTACACTCTGCCTCTAAGGGATGTAGGAATTTCAAAGTACAGGTAAGACAAGACTAGATATGACGGCCATTATAGTAAATTTCATTATGAGAAGCGAGTTTCACCCTCGTCTACCACTGATTAATTTAATAATTATTACCTCTTTAGAGCAATTTGAAAAGAATCACAGAAAAATTAGATAGGTTACAGTACTGTGAACAACAACAACAACAACATCAATTACTTACTTCTTTCCGGGATAGCGTCTTTATACAGCATCCTTGAGAGCGGTCGTTGATAGCTGGAGCGGCGAGAGTGACTCGAAAGCACATGTGGTTCCTCACCTACTTCGAAGGAAGCTGCCGCACCTTTCGATGCCCACGACGTCCAACCACTCGTTGTATATATCAGGTCTAGCAACAGGGTAATAACGAAATAAGATTCTCTGATGTCGCACCTCTTCGCTATCTGAATAAATACCACACACCTGACATTTCTCGTGCTTGGTTTGAGACATATAAAGAAATAGAAGAAAATAATTAAGGGCACTGGCATCAGTTTATATTTTTTTGCTAGGGGCTTTACGTCGCACCGACACAGATAGGTCTTATGGCGACGAGTTTATATTTTTACTGCTAATTTCAGTACGCTCAAAACGATAGTGGGTTATCGGGAATAACATTACATCAACTGAATTTTAAGGTGTCTGTTTCAAGTAGGCTTATACAACTCTCATATCAACCAACATGCAAAAAGGCAATAGAAAACGTGACAGACAAAAATATATTTTTGGTAAGAGAAGCAGCTATCAATCATCAACTTAATAATTTACTTAACCTCCTGCGGCCTAGTATTCATTTAACAGGATATTGTTTAAAAATGGAAACGAATATCCCGCAAAATGTATTTAAACAATGAAATAAAATAAATATAAAATTTAGGCCTAGGTATTTTCGTTCCAATTTATCGGAAATTCATTTAACTTGGTGTGGTATGTTTTTCATGTTCTAGTCTAAGGAGGTTAATAAAATAAGAACAGTAAGGATTCTTACCACAAATATCATGTACTTCTTCAAACAAGAAAACGAAGATAAGAAAGAAGGAAACAAGAAGGTAAACGCACAAAAAGCACAAAATGTGTCACACGTCGTCCAAGTTGGTCATACTAGCCGGATGATGCAAAGGATGATACAAGCGGTAAACGGCACAATAAACCGGGAATCGAAATCGAAATCGACCAATAGCAATCGGGAGATGTTTCTACCAATAAGAGCTCCGGTATTTGTCACGTGTGGTTCGGTGAGGTACAACGGCGCGCTGGGCGAATGGAGTCCTGAAGTACTCAGTCTGAGCAGGGCCGTCGGAAGCATAGGATCTATGCGAGTTACAAGGTCCTCATTCTCTTTGACCTGTAGGGCAATTTCAAATAGACAGAGGCATGTACAGTACAATAATGGCTTCCATCTACGCAATAAACTGATGCATGCAGCTCATGTTTAAAGATGATTTCAACAGCTGGACACTTTGGAGTTTTATCGAGAAAATCTAACCCTCTTATCGCATCACCTTTATGTGAAAGGAGAATAGACACTTCACATAGTGAAAAACAAGATTAGGTAGCATACACAACACATGATCACAGCATTCCAATTCCTACGACTTCACTTCAATAACATATAAACTATCCAAAGACTCAAAAAATATATCACCCCACAAACTCTTAGCACACGATAGCTTTTCCGCAACAATATTTTCCACTCGCAGCAGCAAATGATAAGCAGTGCGTCATTTTTGAAATATTTCCGGCTAAATGATGCACTACGTATTCTTTGCCAAAACTATGCTTACTTAAGTCAAACAAATGTTTTCCCAAGTTTTGCCAGTGTCATCTGTGCAGCGGTCTACGATAACTCCCGGAAAGGGCACTCTTGCTCATCTAAACATTGCGGTCACAGCCAGTTATCTCGATCATAACCATAGAGGATATAATATCATAGTTGCGTAGGCGGTTGTTATTTAAAACAGCGTACTATGTAGTCTGATAGGTATGAATGTGCTAGTGTGTTGATGTAACAGATTAGGTGAAAGCGTGATCCAGTGTATCCAGGTACTGTAAAGTTTATTTTCTAGAGTGAATTTCTATCTGAATAAGTGTCATCTTCGAGTTTCACTGTGTAGTGGAGTAAATACAAACAAACGACCACTTCACCATTATTTTAGTGGGCAGCCATACTGGTTTGCTTTGTAACCTCCTTGCGGGTGTTTTCCTAATGCCAGGGAAGGACGACATCGAGAGTATAGGAGACAGTTCTCCGTGCGGAGAATTTGGAATACAGATAACAGAGTCCAGTGCTGCTGTGGGCTGTTATAGTAGCTGCCGCAAGTGGTTCCACAAGGAGTGTTCCGGGGTAAATGCGGGTGATTTCGCGACTGTCATAAAGCCTAGCACTACATTATTATGGATGTGCAAGATATGCAAGGATGATTTAATTAAGTTAAGTCTTGGAAAGGATGAATTAAAAGCTATATGAGAGGAAATAAGAATTCTTAAGGAAAGTATCAAGCAAACTGTTGCGGAGGAGATAAATAAAGCGATGCCTAAACAAAATGAAGAACATAAGAACAGTTCTAAAGGAACTAGTACTTCTGTCATAGTTCAGCATCCTCGACTCTTTCCAGGAAAAAACGGCCCTGAAGCCACCACAAGTGGAGTCAAGCAGCCGCGAACAGAACATTCAAGTAGCCGAAGACGAGGAACCGTCATCTGATAACACAGAGGAGCGCACTTGGACGGAGGCTGTGAAGTGAAACCGTCCTCGTAGACAGGTAATTATACGTTCGAGATAGGCTGATGAAAATAGCAACCTAAGAACGGCTAAAGGAACAGCCTGGTTGTACATAGGCAAACTTCATCAGAACACGGAGAGAGAGAGAGAGAGGATATTGTTAAATTCCTTCGAGATATCAATATATCTGATGACATAATATGTGACCAATTAGACGCAAAAAGTACAAAGAAGGCGTTTCGATTTGGTATTTGTTTTGACCACCTAGAAGAAGTAAACAACCCAGAATTCTGGCCAGGGATTATTTTGGTCAGGCGGTATAATTTTCGACCCTATAACAGCTCGGGTACAATGCTCAAAGCCAAATCCTGATAAGGATGACAATATTTCACCTTCATCAGAGATTCAGCTACTGTTATGGAATACTGAAGGACTAATGAGCAGGACAAACACATTAGAAGAGATGATACAGGAATTTGATGTAATAATCCTAGTGGAAGCGTTTATAACGCGTGCGTGGCAAACTAGTAAACACTATTCAACATTCGTCATGGCAGAAAAATATCCAGTAGGGAGGCCCAAAGGAGGTATTTCCTGTCTATTTTCAGATCAATTCTCACCATTTAGTGTCCAATACAGATCCACGAATGTTCTGGTAGTTCGAACCAAGCCGTGTGTTTGAGTATCTGTATCTTCCCAACCAAATATGCCATCAACTGAGATTATTAAGGAAGTTCGTAAAGCTTTAACTGTGACTATTTGAGATGATGCAATTACCATTGCCAGATACCTAAATTGTAGCATTGATATTGTACCGGTCACGACCTGTACATGCCGTATTTTTTATGAATAATTGTATTCAATCATTACGCAAGACGTTCAGAACTAACTTGATTTGTTTACGTTCGGAAGAGCGAGCAGGCTAGCCGCCGACAGCTGTGTGTGTGACGTGGCTGCAGGGGCAAGATAGACTACCCGCCTGACACCACGCGTAGCCTGCATGGCCTGGTATGTTCTGGATATGAACGTCACGACTTCGCGAACATTCGATTGAAAAAAGTTTAACACTTCTCTAATAATTATCGCAGAGTCTTGAGCGATACGTCATTTTGAAGAGGATAACATAAACGTCTCAAATTGCGAATCCCAAGGAAATCCGTCGAGGGATGTGCGAGATAACCAGCCTCAAGAGATTGCGTTATATGATGACGTAGGAGCCCCAAACCGAATATAAGGAGAGCTCACTTTACTCAGATCAGACAGTCATAGCCGAGTGTTCAGCCTGACTCTCCACGCTGCAGTGTTCTTCGAAGTGCTGAGAGAGTCTACCTTCAAATATTCAAAGTCTTCATATGGGACTTAAACTCTGACAGTCGTGTTGAACTTATCAATTGTGCGCGTGTGAACTCTAAAGTATAACAAAGTCTTTATAATGGACTTTGAGTCTATCAATCAAGTCGAACTTATAATCTTTGCGTGTGTTGGAACTCTGTTTGTGACAAGTCGTCTATTGGACTTGAGTGCAGTGCTCCAAGAGAGAAACAGACTTCCTACTAATTATTTTATACCAGTTCTTCAAATAATCCCTGAAAATGATTGATTTTCAATCAACGTAGTAGTGACAAATATTACGGTGATGTGTCTCAGATCACATTTTTAATGAACATCCTAAAGCTGCTCTTTGAAGAATGAGGGGATCCTTCACTCACCTAATTTTTGCGGTAAGGTAGGATACCAGACAACTGGAGAAAATCTATTCTCAAAATGCTATATAAAGACAAAGGTGACACTGCAGATCCCAACTCATATAAAGGAATCGCGCTAAAATGTACTCTACTAAAGACTTTAACTGCACTAGTTGGCAAACGTCTCATTAAATTGGGGATAATAACCTACTGGAGTCGCAATTTGGATTTAGAAAGGGAAAATCAACGACTTTAGCTGCCCGCTGTCTCCAACCTGACATAGAAAAAGCCTTAAAGAAATTAGGGGGTAAACTGCATGCCACCTTTATAGATTATTCTAAAGATTTTGACACCATAAGGAGAACCATACTATTAGAAAAATTGGAGAGTATTATTGGTAGTACGAACTACCTTATACCGCTGACTAGGAACCTACTGCTCAACAACTCAATAGAAGTAGATGATGGCATTACCAAATCTAATATTTTGGAACAAACTACCGTGGTATTAATGGGAGACCCATTAAGTCCTCTGCTATTCATCATTGCAATAGCAGGTGTAATAGATTTGGTGAACCAGGAAAACGTCAAACTATTAATGTACGCTGATGATTTGGTCTTGACATCAACGTCAGAGAAGGAACTCCAGGAATATCAACCTAATAGTAGGTTGGGTAAATAAAAATGAGCTCAAGCTGAATGTACAAAAAGAGGTTTCCATGACGTTTAGAAGAGGGGGGAGGGACTCATGGAATCTTCTTTTTTGGAGACCAAGGACTTAAGTCCGTAAAATATTTTAAATATTTGGGTGTAATTTTTAAAACCCAAGCTAATGTATTTACCCTCCATCTCAATTATGAAAAACCGGGCGAGTTGGCCGTGTGGTTAGGAGTGCGCAGCTGTGAGCTCGCATCCTGGAGATAGCGGGATCGAGTCCCACTGCCGGCAGCCCTGAAGATGGTTTACCGTCGTTTCCCATTTTCACACTAGGCAAATACTGGAGCTGTACCTTATGTAAGGCCTTGGCCGCTTCATTCCCATTCCTAGGCCTTTCCTGTCCCATCATCGCCATAAGACCTATCTGTGTCGGTGCGACGTAAAGCAACTGGCAAAAAAAGTAGCAATTATGAAAACAATATCTGACATTAAGCATCTGAGAAACTTGTCTTTAGAAACAGCCATAAAACTCTTTCATCTTAAAATCACTCCTCTGCCAACATATGGCTTGGAAAACATTTGGGAACATTTGAGTATGAAACAGCTGGAAAAAATCAAGAAGTTGAAGGCAAACTACTTGATACGTGCCCTGTGCCTCTCCAAATATTCTCCTTCCCGGCTTGTGTATGAGTTATCCGGAGAGGAATTTTAGTGGAGGAGCTAAGAATACAGTTGTTACTTCCAACAACAACATCCTATATACATCTACTTCGACACCTACGGTCCAAGAAAGCCGACATCTGGCAAGATTTCACTCTACCGATGCCATGATAAATCGCGAGTGGGTTCAGGGTGGATATGAACTGCGGCACCTGCTGACAAGTTTCTCCGTTCATGGCTGTCATTATGAATTATGACACATACAGCTTTATCATGAACCATGTTTGAACTGTGTATGTTCAAGATGTGGCGCACACTGTACTAGGTACCATGTGTTAAGTTGCAAACAGCGATCGGAATAACTCCTGAAATTTTATAATGAAGATTGATGTACACTGACTGACAGAGCAAATGCAACACCAAGAAGGAGTGGTCAGAACTTTATGCCAATTGCAGGGTAGACTGACGTCACTGAGGTATGCTCATGATGTGAAATGCGCCGCTGTGCTGCGCACGTAGCGAACGATAAATGGGACACGGCGTTGGCGAATTGCCCACTTCGTACCGTGATTTCTCAGCCGACAGTCATTGTAGAACGTGTTGTCTTGTGCCACAGGACACGTGTATAGCTAAGAATGCCAGACCGCCGTCAACGGAGGCATTTCCAGCAGACAGACGACTTTACGAGGGGTATGGTGATCGGGCTGAGAAGGGCAGGTTGGTCGCTTCGTCAAATCGCAGCCGATACCCATAGGGATGTGTCCACGGTGCAGCGCCTGTGGCGAAGTTGGTTGGCGCAGGGACATGTGGCACGTGCAAGGGGTCCAGGCGCAGCCCGAGTGACGTCAGCACGCGAGGATCGGCGCATCCGCCGCCAAGCGGTGGCAGCCCCGCACGCCACGTCAACCGCCATTCTTCAGCATGTGCAAGACACCCTGGCTGTTCCAATATCGACCAGAACAATTTCCCGTCGATTGGTTGAAGGAGGCCTGCACTCCCGGCGTCCGCTCAGAAGACTACCATTGACTCCACAGCATAGACGTGCACGCCTGGCATGGTGCCGGGCTAGAGCGACTTGGATGAGGGAATGGCGGAACGTCGTGTTCTCCGATGAGTCACGCTTCTGTTCTGTCAGTGATAGTTACCGCAGACGAGTGTGGCGTCGGCGTGGAGAAAGGTCAAATCCGGCAGTAACTGTGGAGCGCCCTACCGCTAGACAACGCGGCATCATGGTTTGGGGCGCTATTGCGTATGATTCCACGTCACCTCTAGTGCGTATTCAAGGCACGTTAAATGCCCACCACTACGTGCAGCATGTGCTGCGGCCGGTGGCACTCCCGTACCTTCAGGGGCTGCCCAATGCTCTGTTTCAGCAGGATAATGCCCGCCCACACACTGCTCACATCTCCCAACAGGCTCTACGAGGTGTACAGATGCTTCCGTGGCCAGCGTACTCTCCGGATCTCTCACCAATCGAACACGTGTGGGATCTCATTGGACGCCGTTTGCAAACTCTGCCCCAGCCTCGTACGGACGACCAACTGTGGCAAATGGTTGACAGAGAATGGAGAACCATCCCTCAGGACACCATCCGCACTCTTATTGACTCTGTACCTCGACGTGTTTCTGCGTGCATCGCCGCTCGCGGTGGTCCTACATCCTACTGAGTCGATGCCGTGCGCATTGTGTAACCTGCATATCGGTTTGAAATAAACATCAATTATTCGTCCGTGCCGTCTCTGTTTTTTTCCCAACTTTCATCCCTTTCGAACCACTCCTTCTTGGTGTTGCATTTGCTCTGTCAGTCAGTGTATATTAATTCCATGCACATTGTGCGCATTAAATTATTATATAAACGTTTTCCGATGGATACGTATGATATGTGCCGCTCTGTGTAGACCAATAATTTTATATAAGTGTTAACGAAGCAGGTACCGGTACATTATCAGTCGGATTGCCGTGGAGGAATGGTAGGCATAATTTACAGTGCGTCACTTTTGATTTATTTCCGGCTAAATTATGCACTACGAATTCTTTGCCAAAACTATGCTTACTTAAGTCGAAAAACTGTTTTCCCAAGTGTTGCCAGTGTCATCTGTGCAGCGGTCCACGGTAACTCGTGGAGAGCGCACTCTTCCTCATGTAAACGGTGTGGTCATAGCCAATTATCTCGATCATAACGTGACTCATTCTCTTTGATCCACCACCGTCTCAATCTCTATATAGTGCCTGCTCTGTGCCGCGAGATTTGCGTTTACAACGACATTGCAGATGACAGCAATTAGCGCACCTAGAGAACATGTTGTTTAAATGAGAGTTCGTATGTAACACCAATATAAAATGAAAAATAATCCTTAGCATTGTGCCCTACTGCACTATAAAGTTCCGTCCAGGCGAAGGCCGGTCTCGAACCTAGAGTACAGTAGTGAACGAACTCTCACAGACGTGAGCTGGTGCACATAGTCTTACCTGAACACTGTCCTCTTCAATCAGCCGGGAGAGCGCTCTTCTCAGGGATAATATGGGTATAATGGGGCAACATAAAGCTCAAACACTAGGACATGTGCCTACTCAGGTAAGAATTCGACTAAGTAAAAAGAATTAAAATAAATATCTAACAGAAAACACCGCTGCATTCAAATTTTAACAAATAGGGATTTATTACATAAAATTGAATTATTTACAAATAAAATATCATTTTAATATGAGATGGAAAAATGACGCTGAGCCGATGACTATCAGTTCACTGCCTTCACGAGAATCCGTGAGCTGCAACAAGCATGTAACCATAGGGTAAGTAACGAAGTTTAGAAAGATGGATATCTGCTTACTGACACAAACACAATGATTCCCATAAAAATTTACAATGCCTCGCGCCGTCGAACCCCGGTGCAAACAAAATCACTACAAAATTTACAATGACCTGACTGGGTCACGAACCCTAGTCCTATGACAGGTAAGGCGTCCAAGATACCTATGCAAACAATATAAAAGGATCCAATCAACACCTACAAGGGTGTCAGTCAAAAAACGGGCCAGTGTTAAAAGATTACGTAAAACAAATAGGACATAAAACAAATCTCTCTCTGCTCTCAAACCATGAAGGTCGTTTCTTCCCCTTCTGGCATACTTGAAATACTGCAGACGACCAACACACCCGCCTGTGACGTCAAGCTCAATGACCTCCATTCTCACCCCACCACTGGCGGCAGTCCCCTAATTTATGAGCTCTACCGGGGAGCCAGGCTAAAATCTTGCCTTTCAAAAGAACACTTCACGTAGTCAGCTGCTAAAGCCCTCATTTAAATATACCTGGGCGATCTGCCCTCGTCTCGATACCTTCAGCAATCTCGCTCATCTTACTTATGCCTCTCATGGGCTAAATCCCAGTGCTACAAAACCCTAATCATTAAGCGATCGTCACATTGCCATCCTAGGCATTTCCAAAATATATTCAATAAACTCTCAATGGTTGGGCTCTCTCAGGCCGACTGCAAATCTTACTTTTGCCTCTTATGGGCTCAAATCTCTTAAATACCTGGACTCGCTCGCTCTATCAACGAATCTGGGTGAATTACTGGTCACGGCTTGGTCACAACTTGGTCATAATTATACACTTCTACGTCTGCAGAAACAAATGCCTGAATGTGATCTAATAAAAGTACCTATCTGTAGATTAACCTCCTATGACAAAATGAGTTCAATCAGACCCTTACAAAAACACGTACTTTAAAATAACGCAATCAAAATGAACTATAAATACGCTAACAAGGACTCTACCAATAACATCTACCTTAAAGTACGGGGTTCGAGTTTGAGGCCTAGCTCTAAATTACAAGGGAAAATTCTCCTATTCCCACAAATTTCTGCTGACTGACGGCCCCCATATACCTATCTAAATTTAAATGACATGCTTGAAACAGAATTGGAAAGCTCTGACCTTAATTTAGCATTCTGGAGAGGACATAGCGGAGCGGCCATCCCTGTGGACCACTGGATCTACCACATTCTGATAGACTGCAGAGCTTGCATCAGATACTGTTGACCACTTGGAGACATTCTTGCTGGTGTGGCGTCTTCGTACAGCTCCCTCTGTAGTCGGAAGGTGTCCTCTTCGATGTTGTGCTGGTCAGGTGCTCCCAACGTTCCTGGATCGATGCCCGTTGTTGTGTTGGCTTCAGCTCCTGGTTGTGGCTTCTTTGGAATGATGCTGTCAAACACTCGTTCTGACTTGATGCTGGGGTAAATCTTTGCAGAAATAGCAGTACAGGTAGTCGGTGTAGCTTGAAGACAAAGCGTTGTTCTCAGCACCAACACGCAGTATGACGATTCGTTCCCGCAGCCTCTCGTTCCACGAATGACTCTGATCTGCCCTGGCGGCCTTAATTTATAATTCCGGGTAGCGTCATCAAGCCACTTGGCTGCGTGCAATCTTAGCGTGCCCGGGAAAATTTTCCCGCATTAATTATCATGAGCGCAACTTAGCGAATGCATTAATTACTGCAGCCCTAATGCCTATCAAAATAAAGCAGATATAATACAGGTTGCAATTCTTGTCTCAAATCCAATGCAACTCTTCTGTAACCAAAGATATTAATTTATTTCATTCTTCCCTCCTAGAATAAGTTTAGCCGGGAACTGGAACGCGTCCCCAAGCTTCATCAAGAGGCTTCGCTTGGGACATAACTCCTTTTAATGAGTTCTGGAGATTTCTCATAATGACGCTCGCGCTCACTTCACATAAGAACGCTTCTTCTGGACCCCTTTATGACATATCCTGTAAGACATCGGCTTCGTGGGTGGCCTAGTATTATTCCAATATCCAATACTCAAATTAATACAATTGCTCCAATGAACAGAATGGTTCATAGCCCCCCGTGAACGACAAAATAAAATTTTGTCAAGAATTTTATTTTCCCAAATTCCAAGATCATTTTCTCATTGCAATTAGATCTGCTGTCAATATTCAAAACTTCAGGGCATGGGACTATCTTCAGCGACAGACATGATAGCCTCCCTATCCTTCCTAACTTGGTAATAGGCATCCAGCAGAGCTAGAAATCTCCGGTGGTTATTCTCGCAGTCTTGACACTCCGTTTCTTTGCGCTGCTCAGATAGCTGTTTCTGGTTGCCTGGAGAAATCATATTCACTTCTTCTTCTTCTTCTTCTTCACCATTGGGTATCTCTGGTTGTTCTTCTTCGCTGTCGTTTCCATCTTCTTCCGGAATGATAACCTCCTCTCTGGCAATATTTTCGGTCTCTTCGTCCTCAGGTTCTTCTTCCTCTTCTTCGCCTCCTCCTTCTTCTTCTTCTTCTTCTTGATTGTCTAATTGATATTGGCCGGGTTGGAAAAAGGGCTTAAGGTTTGATGAGTTAAAGACCTTCGTCACTGTAGCGTCCAAGCTTTGTACCTTGTATGAGTTATTTTCATAACTATGAATTATTCTATACGGTCCAGTGTATAGCTCAGCGAACTTATGGTAGTATCTCTCTGTAGGGTTAGAAACAGTGGGTGTCTTAACTAACACTAACTCGTGATCTAGTTGCGGATCCCTGTTAAATTCATCTTAAGTTCTCTTCATTCGTCATGATGTTCAATTAATATAATTCATAAAATAAATTTATAACTACTGGTTATCATCAGTTTTCTATTTACAATACTACTTATATACAGTGGTGTTTATCTAAATGGCTCTTCTATTTGCCAAACTTACAGAAGTTCCCTGTCTCACGGCCATTTCGCAACTTTCTTCATACCCTGTCTCATTCATGCGGCCTTCTAGCCTGCAGAGTTTCCTGGCACTACATGTTTGTTTCCTTCTGTAGTTAGAGAGGTTCCCTCTCTCTGTTCCGCTCTTTCTTTTGTGGAGTAAGAGACATTCCTTTCTCTCGGTTTTCCAGTCACTTTTCTTCCGCCTTATTTCACGACATGCGGAAAGCCACCTCTTCGCAACAGCACGTTTTCTCCTCAACTGTTCCACGTAGCTTCTCGGTTCAAAAATTCGTCCCTCTTTCATATCTTCTTTTCGCCGCTTCTTCTTCCTCTTGATGGTTCCACTCTTCCACCTACGGCGTATTCTCACTTGTTTCCCGAACCAACCAAACTGGTATCGGTCTTTTTGTTTCTTCTTGCGTCTCTTGTATGACTTAGTTCTCTTTCCTTCATTTCGCTTCGAATGCTGGTCATACCATTGATCGTCTCCTTCATTAACGGCTGCTATTTCTTGAAGATATTTTCCAACCGTTTCCCTTTGATTATTTTGTGCGTCCCCGTTCGGGTCTCCAATTTCTATTTGTCCAGAAATCCCATTAACGTTGTTCGCTATTTTCCTTCCTATATCATCGGCCTCGACCTTGGATGCTGTCACACATTCCTGACTCTTTTCTTCTACCGCAGAATTTACGAGGTCTTCGCCCTCAGACGTCGTCGCGTAGTACTTGAGCTCGGCCCCTTCTGACAGGACTATGGCTATGTTGCCAGATCTCTGCACAATGTGATTCTTGAACTGCTCTTCTTCTCCTTCCTGTAGCCAAACCAAAGTTGCCGTTTCCCCAGCTTCCTTGCTTGTTGTGTCATTCAATCCTTCTTCTGAGGCTACGGTAATATTCTCGTTTCCTGGTGTATCTTCCCTTTCTGCTTCTGCCTCCTGAACCATTGGACTGTTTGTATCAGATTGCTCCATTCGCATCACTTCATTTTCGGGCGGTTCAACCGGTGAATCAGACTGCTGAACTTCTGTGATAATTTCCTCCTCGGGCACCTTATCGCCGACTTTACCTTCCTTATTCTCTTCCGTGGTTTGCTCTTTCCTCCCAACTCCTTCTCGAGTCCTCGCCTCCATACTGTCTTCTACTTTCTGCTCTACTTTTTCTAGCCTCTCTTGGGTATAATCTATGCGATCTATTGCTGCTACCAGGTCTTCTTTAACGGTTCTCAGTTCGGACTGGGTCTCCTTATCTTTTTCTTCCATGCGCTGTTCTATTCCCTCGATACTATTCTTTACTTCCTGAATTTGCTTCTCTACCGTTCTGTGCGATTCTTCCATCTGCTGACTCAACTTCTCGGTCGTGGTAACACAGCACAGCCGTCCATTTTCTATCTTGGTATCTAATTCTGCAATGGTATCCCTAGTTGCTTCATTTTCAGAGGCCAATTGCTCCAAACGAATGCTAGTGTGTTCCTTTAGCTCAGTGAGTTGGTTAGCTACCCGTGTTTCGGTGTGTACTACTCGTTCGGTCACCTTTTCTTCGCACTCCTCGATTTTCTCCGTAAGTTGCTCGGTTACGTGTACTTTAAGTTCTTTTATCTGATCCGAGTTCCTAATTTCTTGTTCTTTAAATTGAGCACTGACTTGGTCGTTCAAACGTTCCCCGTTCTGAACCAAGAGCTCACTATTCCTATCCGCTTGTCCTTTAATAGCTCCTACCTCCTCTTTAAGCGCCACAAATTGTTCTTTCATCTGCTCTTTATCCCTAGTCTGTTGTCCTTGAATAATTCTTAGATCCTCTCTAAGCGCCACAAAATGTGCTTCTCTTTTGGCACCCTGTTCTTTTATCTGCTCGCTGAGTTGCCTCAGCACCTCCCCTATGTCTACCGACATTCAACTCACTTATTATAAAGTCCGGCGGGAAAAAACCGCTCCGTATGTCCTCGATTAAATTTCAAATACTATAAATTTCCTACTCTTTCTAATTTATCAAAATGTTCCTACTGTTAACTCTCGAACTTTCAAAGCCTAAATTGGCTACCTCAATCTAATATCATGTCATTCAAACATAGGGTAACCGTCAGTACAACACTATGATATCAAAATATATACACAACACCAACAAAAATTCTCCCACAAAATGTCATAAACCAGCAAAAACTACCACATGCACAACTCCAAGCTATCCGATTATACACCTGTAAAACACAACACCTTGCAGGTCAAATCCCCGCACGAATATCATCCATCACTTCAAGGAAACCACAAAATCAGCACATCCTCGCTAAACACCACCAACAGCAATATCCATAAACTAATGGTAAGATCAAAGACAGAACATCACAAAATATCTCTCTGAACTGGCAGTCATTCAAGCTCACAAGTTTAACAACATACTCCAAATATATCACCAAGCTAACAGTACAGATCACAGACCAAACTTGGTATACCTGCCCCTTACGTAATAGAATGCAGCTGTCATAACAGATGCCTGAAATCAAGCCTTGCACGACCTTTATTTATCAAAATATCAGGTCCTGCCTTTATAGACACACATTATGACCTATAGCCCTATTTTATGGGGAAAATCAACAAAATACCACTTGGTTGTGTGAGCTCGTTTACACAAATATCAAGCATCACCTGACGGCATAATCAAATAAGCTGTATGACCCTCCTTACTGCAATATCGGGTCCTCAGTTAGCCACACCAAGTTCACAATGTAGACAAAGGCGCTCTGGTCCCTTTTACTGAAATATCGGGCCATTCGTTACTCGTCGTCATAAACTATGGCGCTATGGCCCCCTTTACGGAATTTCGGCCACCACGTTCCTCGGCGCCATTTAAACTATGGCGCTATGGCCTAATGAGCCCCTTTTTACTAAGTTATCGAGCTCCACGAGTATTGGGCGCCAATTATACTATGTGCCCTACTGCACTATAAAGTTCCGTCCAGGCGAAGGCCGGTCTCGAACCTAGAGTACAGTAGTGAACGAACTCTCACAGACGTGAGCTGGTGCACATAGTCTTACCTGAACACTGTCCTCTTCAATCAGCCGGGAGAGCGCTCTTCTCAGGGATAATATGGGTATAATGGGGCAACATAAAGCTCAAACACTAGGACATGTGCCTACTCAGGTAAGAATTCGACTAAGTAAAAAGAATTAAAATAAATATCTAACAGAAAACACCGCTGCATTCAAATTTTAACAAATAGGGATTTATTACATAAAATTGAATTATTTACAAATAAAATATCATTTTAATATGAGATGGAAAAATGACGCTGAGCCGATGACTATCAGTTCACTGCCTTCACGAGAATCCGTGAGCTGCAACAAGCATGTAACCATAGGGTAAGTAACGAAGTTTAGAAAGATGGATATCTGCTTACTGACACAAACACAATGATTCCCATAAAAATTTACAATGCCTCGCGCCGTCGAACCCCGGTGCAAACAAAATCACTACAAAATTTACAATGACCTGACTGGGTCACGAACCCTAGTCCTATGACAGGTAAGGCGTCCAAGATACCTATGCAAACAATATAAAAGGATCCAATCAACACCTACAAGGTTGTCAGTCAAAAAACGGGCCAGTGTTAAAAGATTACGTAAAACAAATAGGACATAAAACAAATCTCTCTCTGCTCTCAAACCATGAAGGTCGTTTCTTCCCCTTCTGGCATACTTGAAATACTGCAGACGACCAACACACCCGCCTGTGACGTCAAGCTCAATGACCTCCATTCTCACCCCACCACTGGCGGCAGTCCCCTAATTTATGAGCTCTACCGGGGAGCCAGGCTAAAATCTTGCCTTTCAAAAGAACACTTCACGTAGTCAGCTGCTAAAGCCCTCATTTAAATATACCTGGGCGATCTGCCCTCGTCTCGATACCTTCAGCAATCTCGCTCATCTTACTTATGCCTCTCATGGGCTAAATCCCAGTGCTACAAAACCCTAATCATTAAGCGATCGTCACATTGCCATCCTAGGCATTTCCAAAATATATTCAATAAACTCTCAATGGTTGGGCTCTCTCAGGCCGACTGCAAATCTTACTTTTGCCTCTTATGGGCTCAAATCTCTTAAATACCTGGACTCGCTCGCTCTATCAATGAATCTGGGTGAATTACTGGTCACGGCTTGGTCACAACTTGGTCATAATTATACACTTCTACGTCTGCAGAAACAAATGCCTGAATGTGATCTAATAAAAGTACCTATCTGTAGACTAACCTCCTATGACAAAATGAGTTCAATCAGACCCTTACAAAAACACGTACTTTAAAATAACGCAATCAAAATGAACTATAAATACGCTAACAAGGACTCTACCAATAACATCTACCTTAAAGTACGGGGTTCGAGTTTGAGGCCTAGCTCTAAATTACAAGGGAAAATTCTCCTATTCCCACAAATTTCTGCTGACTGACGGCCCCCATATACCTATCTAAATTTAAATGACATGCTTGAAACAGAATTGGAAAGCTCTGACCTTAATTTAGCATTCTGGAGAGGACATAGCGGAGCGGCCATCCCTGTGGACCACTGGATCTACCACATTCTGATAGACTGCAGAGCTTGCATCAGATACTGTTGACCACTTGGAGACATTCTTGCTGGTGTGGCGTCTTCGTACAGCTCCCTCTGTAGTCGGAAGGTGTCCTCTTCGATGTTGTGCTGGTCAGGTGCTCCCAACGTTCCTGGATCGATGCCCGTTGTTGTGTTGGCTTCAGCTCCTGGTTGTGGCTTCTTTGGAATGATGCTGTCAAACACTCGTTCTGACTTGATGCTGGGGTAAATCTTTGCAGAAATAGCAGTACAGGTAGTCGGTGTAGCTTGAAGACAAAGCGTTGTTCTCAGCACCAACACGCAGTATGACGATTCGTTCCCGCAGCCTCTCGTTCCACGAATGACTCTGATCTGCCCTGGCGGCCTTAATTTATAATTCCGGGTAGCGTCATCAAGCCACTTGGCTGCGTGCAATCTTAGCGTGCCCGGGAAAATTTTCCCGCATTAATTATCATGAGCGCAACTTAGCGAATGCATTAATTACTGCAGCCCTAATGCCTATCAAAATAAAGCAGATATAATACAGGTTGCAATTCTTGTCTCAAATCCAATGCAACTCTTCTGTAACCAAAGATATTAATTTATTTCATTCTTCCCTCCTAGAATAAGTTTAGCCGGGAACTGGAACGCGTCCCCAAGCTTCATCAAGAGGCTTCGCTTGGGACATAACTCCTTTTAATGAGTTCTGGAGATTTCTCATAATGACGCTCGCGCTCACTTCACATAAGAACGCTTCTTCTGGACCCCTTTATGACATATCCTGTAAGACATCGGCTTCGTGGGTGGCCTAGTATTATTCCAATATCCAATACTCAAATTAATACAATTGCTCCAATGAACAGAATGGTTCAGCATGTTACTAATTGAGAAGATAATGCACATATGTAAACTAACCTTTTCACATTTGAGCTTGGCTTAAGGTATAGATATATAAAATATATAAAATCTTTCCAGTTACAGTAGATATATTAGGATCATCCCACTGCTGCATGGCAGATACAAATTTCAGAATTTTCTCGGCACGAATAACGGAGTACCTTTTCAGTCCTTTGCTTACTGTGATTTACCAGCAGTGGACGCAAAATTTTTTATATCACTATTTCGCTGACCCTTTGTTCATGACCAGATTTCAGGATACATACTGCAGTGCGTGCAGAAAATCGTCTAGTGAGAACAGAAAAGAACGCATTTTGGAAAAGATAAGACACATATTCCACTATAGATTTCACAGTTAGCAAGACAGCATCTGCCGCCTCATTAGTCAGACACTTCAGTTTTGTACGTTTTGATTCCAACTGAATTATTTTAACGTACTCGATGAAATCATCATTCAACCATTACAGTATTTTATCTGCTGGTGAATAGAAATGCACCCAATCTGGATTGTTTTGCGGAATGTGCTGAGTTCTGTCAATGACGTCGTGGAATGTGAATTTAAAAAAATTGTTTCCTTGAAGCGCACCGTCGATTCCAGTTCTGAAAAGTCTAAGCATGTGTTTATAAACGGGCATGGTTTTCTTTCACGAAAAGAAAAAGCAGCAGTAACCGTTAGGAAAAAATTTGTATAGCAGAACATTAATATTTTCCAAATTCCTCTGGCTTTTCGTAACACCGAACAGTCTTGAATGTCAAGTCTCTCTGGAGGCGATAAACTTCTTTCACATAATTGGAGGTGATGGGGCCATTGTTGTCATTTTCCTGTCTAAGAACTGAGATCCCACATTTTTTATCACATGGTAATAGTCAAAACTGGAAACATGTTTACGACCGTGATCACGTGGATGAGTCACACAGGTTCTCATTTTTCCCTCTCCAGAATGTTTAAACATAGAAATATTGGTTCTATGATTGTCAATCAACGTCATCAATCATTTATGAACTGAAAGGAATAGATCGGAGTCTTCTAAGCCTTTAACGAGGAAGTAGGCAGCAGGAATAGGGAACTTTTTTGTAAGTCCGTTACAACAAAACACAACAGTTTCTTCGCGAGAGCGGGAGATTTTCCAATAACTGTGCCGCATATACCTTCAACATTGACCACGTAAAAGAACTTGTCACTGGTTCGGTCGTAGAGGAGCCGTACCTAATTAGCCGTTTAATCGTCAATCACTGTTACACTCCCCTCTGTTGTTCTGAGTGTTTTATATTCAGCTTTCCTCCACTAATTGGGCAATCCCGACAACACACTCAACATTTCCCAGTTAGACTACCTGTCCAGAGTACTTTGTGATGGAGCTGACGCTAGACAAGGAATCCTCCCATATTCATAACCGTTTCGGTACTTTTCTCCACGCCACACAGTACCGTGTGATTTTTTCTGACCACGCGGATTTTGTCTTGCGAAAATTATGCATTTGATCTAAAAGACAAACGGTCTTTAGTTCATTATATTTAGCTGCTTCCTTTACTTTATACAGACGATCAATTCCTGCGCTGTCTTCGAAATTTCTCTGTAGTCTTTCAAGTTAATTATGGTTAGTCATCAGCTTTCAGCGCAGTTTCAGAATTCTCGATCGAAGCCTATAATGTATGATTTTATGATGACTTCTGTCATTCTTACTCCTTGGAATGTTGACTTGGATTGAGACATCATTGTTCACATGAATTTCGCACTCGTCATCCAATATCTTTCCTGCGGTTGAAGAGCTTGTTTCATCATAGATTTGTTCCGAAGAGATTATCTTCTCGCTGTCTGGTACTTCGTGGAGCTAATTTTCTTGTTTGAGGGCAATGGAGATAATTCGAAAACCTACTAAGCACACTCTCTGGCTTCAATATATTTTTCTTTTCGTCTTATCTTTTATTTCCATCCCTACACTTCAGGCCGCAAACACGAGAATAATCGGATGGAATCCATTGGCTACCCTTGGTCGATCTTTGTCCTTATATACCGTTAAGCCAATTTCCCCAAAGTTCTTTACTTGGGGGGACTTCGAGAAACCTCACACCTGAAGAATTTTTTTTTGCTATGATGTGCAGAGAGGAATACAACAATTCATCATTTTACAACCGAAGACACACACATAAATACTCGATACAAACGGACGGGAACACAGCAACGTGGGTGCGGAGATAAATTGGGTGCGTTAGCTGGCGCCCCTAACGGAGATCTGTGACACTAAGGGTCGTATTCATGAACGAGACTTTGACTTTGACTTACGTAAGTTCACTTAGTTGAGTTTCGTGGAAGTCTGTTTCATAGACGCAACTTTTACAAAGTAGACTCTGGCGTAAGTAGACTTTGGTAAGTTACGATGTGAAGAATTAAATATGAAGTTGGCAACGAAAACAATGGAAGAGCAGTGCAGCGTCTTGCGTCACTCAAGGTTGTTTTCGTAATAAAGCAGTAGAAGAAGAAGAAAGTCAGCTGTTTCCTGCGTTATAGGTTGCATTGGACTCTAAAATCAATACAGTTAAATTTCTATTTCTCGGCAATGGATGGAAAGAAAAAATTGGCAGCCTTCAACAACTATGAAAGGGAAGTGTTATTAGAATTAGTGAAAGAGAAGAAAGATACAGTCGAAAACAAAAAGACAGACAGTGTAAATATGAGGGAAAAATTAAAAGCGTGGGAGGATATTAGTGTAAAATTTTGTAGTGTAGCTAACACGAGCAAGAGAAGTGGAGAGCAGTTAAAAAAGTGTTGGAACAATATAAAATTTAGATCTAGGCAACGCAAAATGGAGCAAAGAAAGGAGAGTATTGCAACTGGTGGAGGCCCTAGTGCAAAAAGTGACAAGGATGACAGTTTTCTGGCAATGGTGGAAAGTGTAGTACCTCGCCTTAATCTGAGGATTCCGAGTGAGTTTGACAGTGATGGATTCATGGGTGAAGAGGAGACGGAAGAGGAGGTGTTGTATGATGAAGTCACTGAAGTACTGGAAACATCCGGAGCTGAGAGTGGGCCTACATTACTGGCAGAATCATCAGCCGAAAAGGAAGCCACAGAAAGAAGAAAGAGTACAGGTATGTCCAAATGTGTGAATAGACCACGAACTGAGGCAGTGTCATATCTGCAAGCCAGGAGGGAACTTGATGTAGAGCAGATGAAAGAGCTTCACAAACTAAAGATTCAGCAGGAGAAGGAGTTCCATGCAGCGAGGATGAAGTATCAAGAGGAGGTGCATAAGTTGACTATTATGCAGATGAATGAACTCCATCAATTAAAAAAACTAAATACAACTAATAATGTATATATACACTGACTGACAGAGCAAATGCAACACCAAGGAGGAGTGGTTCGAAAGGGATGAAAGTTGGGGAAAAAACAGAGTCGGCACGGAAGAATAATTGATGTTTATTTCAAACCGATATGCAGGTTACACAATGCGCACGGCATCGACTCAGTAGGGTGTAGGACCACCGCGAGCGGCGATGCACGCAGAAGCACGTCGAGGTACAGAGTCAATAAGAGTGCGGATGGTGTCCTGAGGGATGGTTCTCCATTCTCTGTCAACCATTTGCCACAGTTGGTCGTCCGTACGAGGCTGGGGCAGAGTTTGCAAACGGCGTCCAGTGAGATCCCACACGTGTTCGATTGGTGAGAGATCCGGAGAGTACGCTGGCCACGGAAGCATCTGTACACCTCGTAGAGCCTGTTGGGAGATGTGAGCAGTGTGTGGGCGGGCATTATCCTGCTGAAACAGAGCATTGGGCAGCCCCTGAAGGTACGGGAGTGCCACCGGCCGCAGCACATGCTGCACGTAGCGGTGGGCATTTAACGTGCCTTGAATACGCACTAGAGGTGACGTGGAATCATACGCAATAGCGCCCCAAACCATGATGCCGCGTTGTCTAGCGGTAGGGCGCTCCACAGTTACTGCCGGATTTGACCTTTCTCCACGCCGACGCCACACTCGTCTGCGGTGACTATCACTGACAGAACAGAAGCGTGACTCATCGGAGAACACGACGTTCCGCCATTCCCTCATCCAAGTCGCTCTAGCCCGGCACCATGCCAGGCGTGCACGTCTATGCTGTGGAGTCAATGGTAGTCTTCTGAGCGGACGCCGGGAGTGCAGGCCTCCTTCAACCAATCGACGGGAAATTGTTCTGGTCGATATTGGAACAGCCAGGGTGTCTTGCACATGCTGAAGAATGGCGGTTGACGTGGCGTGCGGGGCTGCCACCGCTTGGCGGCGGATGCGCCGATCCTCGCGTGCTGACGTCACTCGGGCTGCGCCTGGACCCCTCGCACGTGCCACATGTCCCTGCGCCAACCATCTTCGCCACAGGCGCTGCACCGTGGACACATCCCTATGGGTATCGGCTGCGATTTGACGAAGCGACCAACCTGCCCTTCTCAGCCCGATCACCATACCCCTCGTAAAGTCGTCTGTCTGCTGGAAATGCCTCCGTTGACGGCGGCCTGGCATTCTTAGCTATACACGTGTCCTGTGGCACACGACAACACGTTCTACAATGACTGTCCGCTGAGAAATCACGGTACGAAGTGGGCCATTCGCCAACGCCGTGTCCCATTTATCGTTCGCTACGTGCCCAGCACAGCGGCGCATTTCACATCATGAGCATACCTCAGTGACGTCAGTCTACCCTGCAATTGGCATAAAGTTCTGACCACTCCTTCTTGGTGTTGCATTTGCTCTGTCAGTCAGTGTATATATTAACCTAACCTGAAATGACTAACATTAATGAACACACTATTATTATTATATAAATGGGCACAATTATTATAAAATAGAACTTAGAGCATTAATAAAGCAATTTTATGAAGCAAATGATATTACATAATTGTGGTAATGCATTTATGAAAGGGTAATGTTGTTATTTTAGGTAGTTATTTTAGATGCCACAGAACACTTTTAGTTAAAATATCGTTCTATGATGCGTCTTCTGGCTACAGCTCCCAACATTTGGGGTGTAGGTCGGTCATGATGTTCACCACCGTCATTCCCTTCATCAGGTTCTTCCAGGAGACCACGATCTGCAGCAATGTTATGAAGTACAACGGTAGCCACAATGACCGGAGGTATGTTGTTTAATTTCAATGTAAACTTTCTTGATAAACACTGAAATTTTTTCTTCCAGCTTCCGAATGTTCTCTCTACTACGTTTCTAGCAAGAATGTGAGAAGCATTGTATGCTTCTTCAGCTGGTGTTTGAGGATTAATAAGGGTGTCATCAAGAATGGCCTGCACGCGTAACCGCTATCTCCAACGAGTAATCCACGTCGCTGTCCCGTTTCAAATTGTAAACAAATCCTGCTGTTGTTGAAAATTCTATTATCATGTGTAGAACCCGGCCAACCCGTCACGAAATCAATAAACTTCATCTCGTGGTTGACTATGCCCTGACAATTGAAACTAAAAATTCCTTTCCTATTACGGAAAACCTCAGCATGGTCGCCCCCTGGACTTATTATTGGTACATGGGTGCAATCAATAGCTCCAACCACTCCAGGGAATCGGGATCTTTCATACACACGACGCGCATTATTTCGACATTCAGCTTCATTTGGGAACGAAACAAACTGTGGTCTCTTTCGGGCAATCAGGATCGATATTCTTCTGATTATTCTACATACTGAGGGCTAGCTTACTCCTCGTAAATCAGCGGAGTCAATTTGGAAGTTACCTGAAAACCATGAAAGTGCGAAAGGCTATTGTAATTACCATTAGAATGCATTAATCTGTACTGATCATCCCTTAACCTAACTAGATAACACAATGAGTAGAAAGTGCAAAAGCTTTGCACTACAGTAACAACAATTTTACTCTTACCTGTAGCATAATATCTTAACGAAATTAGCAACTGTATTATTGGAGGTATGGGTGATCCTCGATTATTATATTTCTGTAATTCGTCTTCAAACATCGTTAGTACATCTAATACTGTACGTTTGTCGAATCTATATCGTTTTCTGAACTCATTTTCTGTATAAAATTCAACTGGGTTCTGTGCATCTCTCATAATACGCCGAGGATTAGGCACAACGTACTGAATAATTTCCTGGATCTCTTCGACTTCGTCTACAAAATTAACTACATCAGCAATATCTGCCATTTTATTATTTTTCTTATCTCAGAGTCTACTTAAGTACGGAACATCGGCGACTTGGAAGTAAGTCGCCATCTAAGTTTACTTACCTCCAAGTACCGATTATGAAATGGAAATGGCGACTTACCGCCTCCTAAGTCTAAGTCAAAGTCTCGTTCATGAATACGACCCTAAGGAGCTCACGCTGAGCAGCATGTTAACCGCATAGCATAGAGCAGGCAGTATATAGGATAGAGACGGCGGTGCTTTGATCATAACCAAAGAGGATATAGTAGCAGTTGCGTAATTGGAACTGGGTGTTAGTTAAATACAGAGCCATAGCAGTGGTTTAACAGCTGGATTCGGTGTTCGGCTGTTGTGCAGTGCACACGTCTCGCTCCGGTCACTGGTGCAGCGGCTTTTTCCCGTCTGTAGATAAGTAGAGTGTTTTATGTTTGTGTTTGTTTCCTAGTACTTTTCTTTTGTGTTTATACCGGTGCTAGTATAGTGTAATCCCCTTTTGGAATACTATGTCTGTAGATAGTGGCGGTGGCCCTTTAGGACGACCTCCTGATATTGGTAAAGATGCCGTGCGTGAGGATTTACACATGGACGCTAGTAATACTGATACCCAACGTGACAGTTCTCAAGATACAATACGTGACATGGATCGGCGTCCGCCCGTTCCTGTACCTACCTATTCTAACACTCATCTTGGCCCTTATATAGTATTTGTCGAATCGACTGCATCTCAAAATAAAATAGGACATATTCACCCTATGACTCTGGGTCGGATTTTCTATGAGAGACAAATTGGTGACGTCAAGGCCATCCATAGGAAGGGTAGAAATAGAATTCAAGTTACTTTCATGTCTAGCAAGGCTGCCAATGCCTTTCTTTCTCATCCCATTCTTACAGAAAAGAAATTGACAGCTTTTATTCCGTCTTCGAATATTCAGCGAGTAGGGGTAATACGGGGAGTAGACACTACTATTTCCGAATCCGACATTCTCACCTATTTAGACTCACCATATCCTGTAGTGAAAGTACAACGTCTAAATAGACGTTCCTCCAAAGACGGACAAACTGAATATATCCCTACAGGTACTGTGAAGGTTGTATTCGAAAGTCAACAACTTCCGAAAAGTGTGTCCATTTTTAAAGTCATTTTAGAGGTTCAGGCCTTTATATTCTCTCCTTTATTATGCAAACGATGTCAGCGGTATGGACATACCACTACTAATTGTCGTTCTAGGGAGCCGAGATGTGGAAAATGCTCCCTTACTCATTCTACTGAAGATTGTACTCACCAAGTCGTTAAATGCGCTAACTGTGGCGGAAATCATCCTGCGGGAGCAGAACATTGTGAAATCCACAAACAACAAAAATAAATTAAACGCATTATGAGTGTTGAAAACAAATCATATTTAGAAGTGAAAAACTATTTTGCCCCATTACAGTCCCTATCCAACCCCCTTCTGATGCCCCAACATTTTCCTCCTTTACCCAATAGACCTTCTCAATCGGACGAAACTCTCCCTCGAAAGCGTAAATTTACTATGGTGGTTAGTAACCCTTCCCGCCCACCCGTTAAACCAGGTTATGACAGGGCATCATATCTCAATTTGATAAGTAATCCGAAGACGGTTCCAGAACATTCTGGTACTCCAGTCGTGCGTTTGATACCTGCTACTTCTAACGAGCCTGCATCTACATCACGGCAGTCAAGTCCCCACGGGCAACCTTCGGATTCCCACGCACCAATTTCAGCATCTCCCTCTGTCCCGGCTGTACACGGTACTTCCAATGTTACTTTTATCGACCAATGTCGCACCTTATCTAAGGCAATTGACGATTTAATAGCCCACATGGGACAAAATGTCCGCTTGAAGCAGTTGTTAAAGTCATTACAGGAAGATGTTCTTTCATCTGTACCCTCCCCTCCTTCCAAGTAAAACATACGGCTATTGTAATAGAATTGTAGGAGCACTTTCCACACATCCGCCTCAATCGTGTCTGTAAGCTTACACATCTCTCTTGCCTTACTTTTTTTTGACAGTACCTTCTGTCCATGTGGCCGAGTAGTCAGTACTGTAACTCTCATATTTTTTTTTTTTCACTCTCCGACATATGAACATCACCGTCGCGAATGCCTAGGTAAGCTTTTTCATGAGGGTTACCAACTGTCGTTAAATGTTTCGTGTTTCGTGTCCTAACCGACTTTTCACGTTGTGGACTTAATCATCAATGTTTTTTGTTGTATGTAACACCCCTTTGTAACCTTTTCCTTTCATCTGGGTACGGACTTGCACATACTCACCCTTATATGTGGTCCGGTTTTTGTTTGTTTGTAGTAAGACGTCGTGGCAGACCACACAGACGTGAAGAATTAGAACCTTGTGTCCCAGTGTTTTTGTGTTCTTCCCTGATCGTTTAGCCTATATATCATTGGTATTTTCCTAAGTTTCATCATTCACCGTTGCAATTCGCTTTTTTTACATAGCTCTCCCTCCTCTTTCGTAGTGTACTACTTTCTTTTACTGTTGGCATCTCTCCCCGACATTCATTAACCCGCAAACCAGTGACTGGACGTAGCGTCTTACGACGATGTCCAACAACTAACCAAGAAGAAGAAGAAATACAGAGCCCAACCAAACATCAAGAACACTGCCTGCTCGATCTGCATCCGATGGCTGCTTAAACTGCCTGCTCATTCCATACTCAAACGTGTAACACGCCTTACAAACAATCTGCCGCTAGATGGCAGCACCAAACGTACCCATTTACCGCGTGAATACAACTAGATAAGCATACCATCAAAATTTAAAATCTGAAAGTAAGAGAAATATTAAAGAATTTTACGTATAAAGTGGTGCTCTAGAGAGTTATAGCTTCAGCACTTTTCGAGAAAGAGGTTTCGACGAACAAGAAAACCTGGAAACTTTGTCTGTATGGTACTTCCCTACATTACTAAGTAGAGGTTTCACGACTTTGGCCAGCACAGTTCCTGACACAAGTTCCTGGTGCTTATTGTTACTAAAACACTTTAAAAACTTACATTGGCACAAAGAAGGTAGAACATAGTTTTTTATAATCTGGAGCAGACTTGCAGATTTCTTGCAGTACGGTAGAGCCGCCTCAACAAATTTCTGAAGCCTCATAATTAGGCCAATAAATCGTTACTAGGGCTAGCGCAGCTATCAATGGGGATGAATTAAATGAGGTAGAAACGTTATTCAAGCACGTGCTGCATTCTGTTTTTTCTTCGATTACACGCACTAAATAACCACACACCAATCCCTGGTAAGCAGTTTCCGAAGTGACACACACTGGCTCAGGGGGCTCACGAAAATCTTCCAGTAAATCAAGTACATACTCAGGGAATAATAATAATAGACGGCCTATTAGGCGACTTGCATATCTGTGAAGATGAAAGCCCTACCTAGGATGATTTCTAATGCTGAAGATGCCACACACACCCCAGCCCCCGAGCCACTGGAATTAACCAATTAACTAAATAGGTCCTACTTGCGTAAATAATAATAGTAATAAAAAGAGCAGTATATTGACACGATATTATACTGCTAGCAAAAGACTCGTAATGGAATCTTAATCTGCTTACCCTCCAGGGTTGGCTTTTCCCTCGGACTCAGCGAAGGATCCCACCTCTACCGCCTCAAGGGCAGTGTCCTGGAGCTTCAGACTCTGGGTCGGGCGGATGAAACTGGGGAGGATGACCAGTACCTCGCCCTGGCGGCCTCACCTGCTATGCTGAACAGGGGCCTTGGAAGGGATAGACAAGGAAGGGCGAAGGAAGCTCCCGGCATTTGCCTGGATGAGAAGTGGGAAACCACGGAAATCCACTTCCAGGATGGCTGAGGTGGGAATCGAACCCACCTCTACTCAGTTGACCTCCCGAGGCTGAGTGGACCCCGTTCCAGCCCTCGTACCACTTTTCAAATTTTGTAGCAGAGTCGGGAATCGAACCCGTGCCTCCGGCGTTAGCAGCTAATCACACTAACCACTACACCACAGAGGCGGACAATGGTATCTATGACAGCATATTATTCTGTTTTGTACCTTCACATTAACAGTACAGTGTCCCAGATATTATATTACTTAGTATGTAATACTTCAAACCTTACGCTTACCATTTTCTGCAATGGTGTTTGAAGAGCTCTTGTTAGACATCTCTGTGCTTGAATCCCTTCTCTTAATCATCGCTGAAATTAGCGGTTGTTTATAAGCTGGTTAATCAGGGAAAGGGCTGGGTACAGATCCTGTTTTTAATTTTCGCGTTTTGCTGGTCACTTTGAAATCGTCATTTACGAAATGTAGACTGCAAACCACGGAATAATCAGAAGGAATCCATTTACTTCCCTTGCTGTTTCCTTCCCTGGATATAATACTTAACCACTTTCGACGCAATTGTGTACTTGAAGGTATATCATGGAATGAAATATCACGGCATTCTGGTTTCCCTTTCTTTGATTTGCAGAAAGGCACGCAGCAGTACACCATTTTCACTGAAAACAAGTACAGTCTATCCTATTTCCCGCTATTTCATTCCGACAGGTCTGGAGCCGGTTAGTGCTGCCACCTGCTGTGGGTATTTGTAAACGGAGTGTTTCATTTAAAAGTGCCATGTTAAAATGTTGTAATGAGCAGGCAGTATAAGCAGCCATCGGATGCAGATCGAGCAGGCAGTGATCAAGAAGAAAGAAAGAAAGCAGTTGCGTAAGCGGTTGTCATGACAACCGGTTAAGCTCAAATTTGAATAACTTGAAGGAGGTTGTGTTCAGTCGTTATAAGGATTATTATCAGATTATAATAAGTGCCAGAGTTGCGATCATGTGTGAATTTATTTTGTGATTCTCTTAGTATGTTTTCTTTAAAGACTTGGAGTTTGCGAACTTGCTTGTTTCTCGATACCACGTACAATTCTGTCAAGCAAATAGTTCAGGGCTGATCTGTCTTGTTAGAATGTCTAGGAAGGATTTGAGTGTGACTGTGGAATTAGATGTTCATACAGTGGGTGTTGATAAATAAGGATGCTACTTACAGTAGTAATTTATTTTACCTGTGACGTTTGGTTAATTTTGATTTTCATCCGTTATAGGTTAAATGTCAAGGGGTCTGGTTATGTCCCAAAGGAGATGTTACATTGCGCATTTGCACATTGGAATGCACAGCTAGAACGTCAAAGAAACCTCCTGTGTTTCCGATTCCTTATAATGAAAAGTTCGTGTTCCAGAAGGTAGGCTATTAAGGCTGTATAGAACTTAAACAATGTTTGCCGCTCTACTGTAGCGAAATTTTGCAATTAGGTTACGATTAAGTAATTGCTTGCTAAGCTACGTAAATACGTAATTAGGTTTTTTTTTTTTTGTGCTACTCTTGTAGGTTCTTTTTAGGATGATATGAAAACAAGCTAATCCTGTATCTGTGTAGCAGCAAGAGTTTGGGGGAAAGCAAGCACTCCCTTAGTAACTAAGTATTTTATTAGAATACAGTTCGTCATGTCACGTTAGTTGTGGAGTGATTTGCTTTTATAACAACATTTATCCATGAGGCATGTTTGTTGTATTTAATTTTCCTCAGTATCAAATAATTTAGTGGTGCATTTTATATGAGGAAGGGTCAAGTGTTCAGCGAGTAGACAATAAGGGAACTAGTGTAGTCATTTAAGTTATAGAAATGATCAAGAATTATACTCCTTACATTTAATAGCCATGGACATCATTACTGTGATTAATTTAATTTCCAGTAATCGGGAGATAGTGGGTTCGAGCCCCACTGTCGGCAGCCCTGAAGATGGTTTTCCGTGGTTTCCCATTTTCACACCAGACAAGTGCCGGGGCTGTACCTTAATTAAGGCCACGGCCGCTTCCTTCCACTTCCTAGGCCTTTCCTCTCCCATCGTCGCCATAAGACATATCTGTGTCGGTGCGACGTAAAACAAAATAGCAAAAAAAACCACATTAATTTCGTCCATCCAAATAATTTTAGCACTCTGACTTTATTTTCAGTCAGTCATGGTTTCGATTTTAATAATACTTTACATAGCACTTTACGAGCATAGATGTAGGTTTAGGAAGGAGAAAACAATGCAAAAATGATGTAAAACGATAACTTAAAGAGCAGAAGAGATATCCTTACTTTATGCTTGCCAGTGGCAATCCACCCACCTCTAAAAGTATTCTTTTACAGAAAAATTCAAACTGAGACCATGTCAGACTGGGAAATCTAACTGTTTTCTGTGTTCATATGAGCTGAATATCAGTTTGCTGTTGGCTGTGATAGAGCTTACCCACAGCTGCCACATTCTGTGAAAATAATGAAACCGCAAATTTTGAAAGTGACTTGTCATGGCATGTGCCGGTTGTAACTGCAGTATCTGGTACATTAATATATTAAGTGTGCAGTAAGCGAAATTAACCAATTTTTTAGTTAGTCACTGGTTAATTAAGTGGCAGGAAGGGATTCAGTTAGGTGAAAATGTCTATACTGACGACTTGGTCTTAATGGCACATTGTCCTGAAAGCCTGCAGTCTAATATCTTGGAACTTGAAAATAGGTGCAGTGAGTATGATATGACAATTAGCATTTCCAAGACTAAATTGATGTCAGGAGGTAAGAAATCCAAGAGAACTGAATATCAGATTGGGAATACAAAGCTGGAACAGGTAGATCATTTCAAGTACTTAGGATGTGTGTTCTACCAGGATGGTAATGTAGTAAGTGAGAATGAATCAAGGGTCAGTAAAGCTAATGCAATTAGCTTGCAGTTGCGATCAATAGTATTCTGTAAAAAGGAAGTCTGCTCCCAGACAAAACTATCTTTACATCTGTCTGTTTTCAGACTGATTTTGCTTTACGTTAGTGAAAGCTGGGTGGACCCAGGATATCTTATTCATAAGTTAGAAGTAGGCTAACAGACATGAAAGTAGCAAGAATTATTGCTGATACAAACATGTGGCAATAATGGCAGGAGGGTACTTGGAATTAGGAGATAAAGGTTAAGTTAGGAATGAATGCAAGGGATGAAGCTATACGGATAAACAGGCTTCGTTAGTGTGGTCATGTCAGGTGAATGGAGGATGATAGGTTAACTAGGAGAATGATGGACTCTTATGGAGAGTAAGAGAAGTAGGAGACCAAGATGACGATGGTTAGACTCGGTTTCTAATGATATAAAGATAAGAGGTATAGAACTAAACGAGGCCACAGAACTTGTTAAAAGTGGAGGATTGTGGCAGCAGTAAGTAAATTCAGAGTCTTGCAGATTGAATGCTCAAAGGCATATCACCTTTTAAATCGTTCTGACCCTTGCTACCCAGCATAGACTACAGCCGCTTTAACCTGGAGAACAGACGCTGCTTTATAGATTTAGGTGGCATTTCCTTCATCCTGCGGACCATCACTCCAGCTAAAGGGACTAATCTTCCCGAAGCTGTTGGTCTCTTTAGAAGGTTGAGTTGTTCACTGCCGCTAGACTCTGTGTTGAGTCGCCGGTTGTACGGTCTACTCCATTACTGTAGCAGGTTACCCTGGCCAGACATATGCTTAACTTTTGCTTTATTTCATTTTTGTTGCTTATTTATTGAGGATTGTTTCCGGAACTGGGACTTTGAATAATGGTTTGATGTCTTCATGCTTCAAGACTTCGTTTCTGTTGGTAGGTCAAGTAAATACTCCAGGTGAATACAATTACCTGCTAACTGAAACATGAAACCTTCAGCAGTTTTACACAGCTAAACAATGATGGAATAAATGACACAACTGTATTCGATAAGGAGATAGATTGGAGTGACTCAGGCTAGAAGTTTGATCGACACAAGAGGAAGATGCATCTGTCAGCTACTACGCTTTTGGCTTGCCTACTTGTCATAAAGACAGTCAAAGTGCAGGAGATAAATGAAGGAAATAATGTTTCCTACAGCATTAGCAATACACATATTTAGATTTATTGGATTATATTGATATTAATATAAATAGATATTAGCACATTTGGTTCTCTTTGAGTTCAGATCTTCCTCTCTGCCTTCCTTCCCTTTCATGTGGGCTGCAAATTTTCTGTACATAAATCAAGTACTGCATTGGTTTAATATTAAAAGAAGTAGCTACAGATCTACAAAACCTTTGAAACTTTGCCGGGATGATCTCCTTACCAACACTGTGGAATTAGCTGTTGTAGGCTACCAGCCTTGAACCGAACTATCACTTACCATGTTCATGATTGTGTATGTATATACCCTATATATATATATATATATATTTGTTATATTGGAAGCAAAACCTTTTCAGTTTTGACTTAGTTTACCTAAAACTGTTTGTTTTTCAGTCTGTCAAAACTAATTCCGGATAAAATAAAATTTAGAAAATACCTGAAAAAGAAAACTTTTTGCTACAGATTATGCCTGAAGAAGACACAATTTAATTAAATAAAAGGATATGTTTCGTTCTTGAAAGAGCATAATCAGATTCTATCAAATCACACTTTCAATTATTATTAAAATGTTAAAATCCTGTGTACATTCTTCTAGTAATTGTTGAAATATTATCTTATTGAAGTACCTACTCCTCATTAGTAAGTTACAACATTTCAACACAGGATTTTAATATAATTATAAAACATAATATTAATAATGATTAAAAGTGTTTTTTGATAGAATCGGATGATCTTTAAAGAAGGAAGCATCATTCATTTAATTAAATTGTATCTTTTTCTGGTATAATCTGTTGTTAAATGTTTTCTTTGTCAGGTATTTTATTCAAATTATTTTTGACAGGCTGAAGAACCTAACAGTTATAGACGGATCATATTTCAGTCGACCCCTCAGGGTTGTAAGATTTTGTGGCACGTAGGTGGACAGCCTCTCCCTGTCACTGGCTTGAGATGATGTACTAGTTTTCTGGATCTCTGCTGCCCTCTGCAGTTCCACATCTATTTTACATTTGATCTCTTCATTCTGGTGTAGAAACCAAGTGAAAATGAAATCCTACAACCTGATTTCCAGTCTTTGACCGGGTCAGGGATGTAATGAATGAATCATATATAGGCTATTAGTACGATGGAGTTGCCACTCCCAAAGTGATTCATTAATGACTGATAGATGCTATGAAATGAGAATGGAGAGTGTTTCTGGAATGAAAGATGACAGGGGAAAACCGGAGTACCCGGAGAAAAACCTGTCCTGACTCCGCTTTGTCCAGCACAAATCTCACATGGAGTGACCAGGATTTGAACCACGGTATCCAGTGTTGAGAGGCCGACGTACTGCCGTCTGAGCTATGGGGACTCCTTAGAAACCAAGTATCGGGTTAATATTCAAGAAGTATGGAGATACAAAGCATTTAAAAAGTTGTCATTATGAACTCCATGGGCCGGCCCCATGGTGTAAAGGTACCATGCATGCTTTTTACCCAGAGGCCCTGGGTTTGATTCCTGCCTAGGTCAGGGATTTTTACCTGGATTTGAGGGCTGGTTCGAGGTCCACTAAGCCTACTTGATTACAGCTGATCAGCTATCTGACGGTCAGATAACAGCCCGGGTCTAGAAAGCAAAGAATGATGGCCGAGAGATTAAATATATTGTAATGTGTTGGCAGGGTAGGTAAAATAAGCACAGAAATTGGTAGTGTTCTACTTCTAAAATTTATTAACAAATGTCTTATTCTACACATTAACACAAAAGGTTTACTGAAAACACACACTCGTAGAACAGGACACACATTTATACGGTAAGGCCCCCCCCCCCGCTCTCTCTTTCATTCTCTCTACTGTTCATTCACATTAATACAAATAAACTACAGTCACTAGTATTACAGTCTTATTCACCCACTCAGCTACTTCGTTGCCATTGTCATGGTTTACAGTTTACAGCCCATACACGCCAGACTCGCAGTTCGGGATGGTATCTGCTGTCTGCACACACTGGTGGAACTCCGTTCACAGCCCCATGCTGAATTCTGATGTTCTCTTCGGCAACTGGTCCAAAAGACACACCCATGACAACAGGCATACAGAAAAAGTCCACAGTTCGACAGACAGACACACCACAGACTGCCCCACTCAACTCAGGCTGTTGCTCACATCCGACTACTAACTGGCAACCCAACTATCACGATGGCTCACTGACTGAGCTTGTACTGACTCCATCCATAGCCCTCCGCTCCCCTTCGCTGACTGAGCTCCTTGCTAATTCACGGAGTCCACTCACTGAACTGAATTTCCCCCCCCCCCCCAGGTGCCCGTGCCTTATGTACATCTGGGCCAGTCATTCCAGAACAGTCTGGAGGATGGATGTATCAAGAAACCTTGCAAGGCGGAAAGCTCCAAGTTATAATACCAATATAATGGTCCGTTATTGGACATTATGCCCAATAACGGACCATTATATTGGTATTATAAATTTACTCATTCAGGACAAATGTTTAAGGTTCCCTATGTGAATCAACATCTACATCAAGCTCCAAGTTGTCTCATAATATTCATAGTCCTTACGCTCTGCTGCCATGGACGGAAGAGATAGGGGATCAGCCTAGCACTAAGCCCGACTATGAGTGGTGTGGCTTGAAGAGGTGGACAGGCCCAATGGTGACGTCACCTGCTGGCCCTGCCCAATACCGGCGGTTGAAATGGCAGGTGTAGAAGCTGCCCATGCTCCTCTGCTCCCCCCCCCCTCCTCCCAAGATATGATATGGCGCTGGGCCATTTGATTGGACTGCCACCACCTTCCCATGGGGGATCCGCTGGGTCCAGTCGATGGTCTCCTCGTTTCCGTTGATGACGATCCACAGGTCCTTGCGTGGCAGCCAAAACTACAGTGGCTTTCAGTTCATCCACACCCCCAGGGCCTGAGCGCCTTCGTAGTCCTCCGGTATGTTGCACGGGGCTGGCTCACGTGTCTCAGATTTCTTCCAAAATGCCAAATTCTATGTTAGTAGCGGCATATAGCTTCGTACCGGGACAAAGGGTCCTGGTCGGGTGGCTTCTTCATTCGTTAGTTGTTAGTTCGGGCTCTATTGGTGCTCCTTCTCTTAGAGGGGAGTCCCTCCATCAGTGTCATTGCCATTGCTGCCTCCATCTCCTGGGATGTCGTCGGAGCCCCCTCGTCATTTTGCTTCACACCGAGCATCCTCCCTAGATGGATCTCAGTGCCGCGGAGGATACTGTAGCTGTCAACCGCCTCGTGCTTGGTATCATAACTGGAATGGCCCGTCCACAGTCTCGTCGTCTACTTGCTCGGTCTCGGTGTCGAACACCTGTGGCGTTCTATTGGCCCGCTGAGTCCTCTCCTGCTGCTGGACTCTTTAGACAGCTCTCGGTTGGTGGACACTGCTGCGCCCATTGAATTCTTCCACAGCCTCCTTGTAGGTCGAACATGACTGGGGGCTGCGTCATGCTTCCAACTTCTGTCTACATAGTCTGGCGATTGGGTTCTCGGCTCTCTTCTCTGAGGTCTATTTGGTCTCGAACTGGGTCCGGCATGTTCGCCAGGAAGTGCTCCTGTGGTCCCGTTGGATTTCTACCATCACGACGCCAGAACCGCTGTCACTACTAGTAGGCTTCCTTTGTGTCTTCGCAGCTGTCGTACTCTCACACAGGGCACTTGCTTCCTCCGCTGGGCCTCGGAACTCCGGACTCCACAACCGCTAGCATTACTGTGGACCGCTTCTTATCTGGCATGACGCTGCACTTCGACTCTGTTTTGAGAGAGTGTACTTAGTTTACTGACTTAAACTGTCCGCATTTCAGTTCGCTTAAATCAGACTTAAGTTCACACTTACATTCCTCCTGACTCAATACCAGTTCACTACTGAGTCTGTCGTGGCTGGGTTTAAGTTGACTCTTACTTTCATTCTTGAATTCGACTAGACTAGACTACTATGAAATTCCTCTAAATTCATTCGCAAATTCTTCTAGAGTATGCTCATATTCGTCCAGCTTATTTAGAGGATTCATAAACCGATCAGAATTCATCTTCTACTCATGGAAATTTCTACCAACTATGAAATACGCTACCACATTCTTGATTCTGATGCCAGTTGTAATGTAATAGATTATCTCACTAGTTCATCCCTCTTCTGATGCCAGTTGTAACATATTGGTGGAGTAGATAAAATAAGCACAGAAACTGGTGGCATTCTACTTCTAAATTAACTAATTGTTTATTCTACACATTAACAGGTTAACTGAGAACATACTTGCACTCATAGAATAGGACACATTTACACAGTTTGTGCTCTCTCTCTCTTATTCTCTGTACTGTTCATTCACACTAATATACACAGTTTACGGTGACTAGTAGTACAGTCTCATTCTGTCAGTCAGCTACTTCGTTGTTGCTGTACCGAGCGAGTTGGCCGTGTGGGTAGGGGCACGCAGGTGTGAACTTGCATTTGTGAGATAGTGGGTTCAAACCTTATGGTTGGCAGCCCTGAAGATGGTTTTTTCTGTGGTTTCCCATTTTCACACCACTGACTTAATTAAGACTATAGTTGCTTCCTTCCCACTCCTAGCCCTTTCCTATTACATTGTTGCCATAAGACCTGTCTGTCGAAAGCAACTTGTTAAAAAAAAAAAAACACCCACGACAACAGGCATGCAGAAAGAGTCCACAGACTGCCCCACTCAACTGAGACTGTCACACTCGGCCACTAATTGGCAACCCAAGAGAGGGCAGGCCAGCCTAGCACCTAAGCCCGACCATGAGTGGTGTGGCTTGATGGGGTGGACTTGGCCCAATGGTGACGTTGCGCGCTGGCCCCGCCCAACGCCAACGGTTGAAATGGTGTAGAGGCTGCCCTCGTTCCAATATATATATTGTACTGTTCGTGTGTGATAAATCCAGGAAATTGGACTAAGCTGTAGATGTACTTTGTGTGTGCCCAACCCTTGTCCCATTTCTCTATGGAGTCAGATATGAAGCGAGATGAATCTTCGTAGCAAGTTTTTACAACCAGATGTGCCTCCTGACATCAACCTCAACATTGGACTTAATGAGATGAATGATTGATATAGGATATTAGAAAGGGAGAAGGTGAAGCCCAGTGGCAGCACATAGCCTTCTTCTGTTGAATAGCACCAAGGGGTCTGCTCAAGGCTTAACGTCCCCATGCGCTGGACACATCATCATTAATATATGCCTTCACTCCATGGGAACATTGTGGAGAGGTTTAGAACTGAATTCAGGCTATTGACATGCAATCTAGTGTTTAGAAATTGTGTACCACCACCTCTTACCCTACCGGCCAACATTCTGTTCGTGAAAGTTTTTTTCTACCAACATTTCCTGCAACATTTTCTGTACCACTGGCATCAATAGCCAATGCCATTGGCTGAAATTTATACAATATGGTGTCATTCCTAAAATAAATAAAAAAATGTTATAACTGTTAGGTTCTTCGGTCTGCTGAAACTTTGAATACATAAATTTATAAACTATCTGCAAAAGAAAATATGTAGTAACAGAATTATACTAAAAATTTATTTTGCCAGACTGAGGAACCTAACAGTAAACTGAGTCGACACTGAAAAAGAGATGGATTGAGATATTTAACACTAGAACTGCCAGAGCGGTCAAAATGACTGCCACACATTTTCCAAACTCGATTTTGACTACAGTTTTTATTGTAGGATATTGAGCTGCAGTGACTTTTCCTGATTAGTGGTCAAGAAAATCCATATTAAATATAATTAATTTTGCATCAATGGATGAGGCGTTAGTAACGGGTAAACCTACTACCGCCGGAGCGGTCATTTTGACCGCTGTATTAATTATTGTAATACCGCTCGTTGAGATATAATCATCTGCTCATAATTATCCTATCAACAATGGTAATGTTAAAAAAATAAATATTTAACTGGGATATATTACGAATTGTATGAACATTATTTTCGCTGCATCTCCGATAGTGTTGTCTTTCGTCAGCTTGTCACAGTACAGTAAACATGCCTCGTAAACCATCAGTTGCTGAGTCTATCGCATGACATTTCTGAAGATATGTCTGCTGTAGAATGTGGTCCAGATATAAAAGACCTAAAAAGTGAAAATGCATACGAAGATTACTACCAATCAAATGAAAACTGGGAAAGGGGACTCCACAGAAGTCCCAGTCTCACTTATGGCTGTGACGGTATGGAAGCTGCTGAATAATGATGTTCGGAGACCAGCTAGTGCGTCTGGGTATTATGAAAGTGCTATTTAACCGGCCAGTATTGCTACAATAGCACTTTCTGGTCCAATGAGTAAAACAATGGCAAACTATTTCACTCCTCATCATGCCTTCCCTTCTTCAGATCACGGTGAAAACCGGATTTTTCACATCGAAGGTAAGTTGATATGAGTATTATTATAACTATCAGCATAACAATATCGGTGAAATTCCTTGATTTGTACCGTATTCAAATTATAATGTTGCCTCACATAGGTTGAGTACTCACGAGTTTTCAATTATTATATTACAGCCATAGAAACAGTAACCCATAAAGCATGGTATCATAGGTGATGCGACGACCAAGGTGAAAGCCTCCCATGGCCAGATAATGCGTCATTATGTACTGATGGCTTCACGGAGTGGATCGTAGCAGACTTTAGGAAGTCTACACTTGGTAGAATTGCTCACCATACCCCCTCGAAAGAAAATCCAGGACTTTCAAAACGGCATGTTTGTGACGACAGTGTAACTAGTGCCTGGCGTCTTTTTATTGATAAATCAAGATTAAAACTCGTAAAGCAGTGTACAGAAACAGAGGCAAAACGATAATAATGAGGAACTCTGCTTACCGAGAACGAAAATAATAATTTCAATAGCGGTCATTTTGACCGCATCGGCGGTTCAAGGTATATAATATATTCCGGCGGTTCTAGTGTTAAAAAAAAATCTTAGAAGTCAACACAGATGTTATTACCAATGTCATTTTCTTTTCCCTGGCCGAGTATCACTCAGGGTTGGCTCTTCTGATCTTTTGAGATTATTCTATTCATTTCTGTATCTGGGCAACAGGGATGCCTTGAGGTGGTTTCAGCTTTTTGCCACCATGTTGCTTTTGGGCATCCTTGGCCTCTTCTTAGTTCTGCGACTGCAAGAGCTTTTTGTACAGGATGATCATTACGCCGCTTGGCATGCTTGTACCAGCATAGTTGTCTCTTCTCCTGTTTCTCACCAATAGCAGTGATTCTGAAACACCCTTGCACCTGCTCTTCATGCACTCGGCCGTTTCGAGTAATACTCCCAGACCACTGCAGCATTCCCATCTCTGTGGTGTGCATTTGCTGACCGTGCTCCTTCTGCCTTGCCGAGTAGTTGGAACCATACATGATAATAATAATAATTATGTTATTTGCTTTACGTACCACTAACTACTTTTACGGTCTTCGGAGACGCTGAGGTGCCGGAATTTAGTACTGCGGGAGTTCATTTACGTGCCAGTAAATCTACCGAGACGAGGCTGACGTATTTGAGCACCTTCAAATGCCAGTGGACTGAGCCAGGATCGAACCCGCCAAATTGGGGTCAGAAGGCCAGTGTCTCAACCGTCTGCGCCACTCAGCCCGGCGAACCATACATGAGGCCAGGTCTGACAATCATGAACTTTCTGTATAAGCTTTGTGGGCATCCTGCTGTCGCACAAGACATCTTTAGAACCATGGCATTACCATCTGTAGTGCAATAAAACTCCTAAACCAATGGTGATAAATTAATATTTACACATGCACCTAGAGAAAGTCTTGCCATCTATGAGAAAGTCTTGCCATCTATGCTTCGCTTTGCTCAGCATGTATGATGAAAATGTGATAAATTAACCCACATGCCTAAACAAAGTCTAACACCTTATGCCTTGCTTCGCTTGGCATTTATGCTGTAAAGAAACCAATGGTAAAGAATTATCTACATCTCGCAGCCTGTGCACACATTTCCTCACTTGCTAGCAGTTTCTATGGACTAAGTAAATCCCTGGCAACAAACGAGCATCATACACTGGTACGTGTGGGCCAGTGAAGGCTGATGTGCACTTCATTAAGTTTTACCTTTTAGTGATTGTGAAGAAAGTTCAGTATTATCCCTCAGATCATGATATTTAACTTAGCATGTGAAATCTTATACATTTTACCTCATATGATATGTAGAAGAGATGGAAGTTTCGTTGCCACTGCCGAGGACCAGCTACCCTGTCATAGGAAGTAACTTTATTTTGTAGTAAAATATTATGTAACTCGAGACATTTTCGAATATAGGCCAGTGAAGGAACACTGCTATTGTCTGAATAATTCAACATAGCATCATTCTCATAATTCAATACAGATACTTACCTATATTCATGTAATGGCTAACTACAGCACAGTAAAATTTCCTGAATCTCATTGCTGGGCATATGATCTCGCAGAGGATACTAGAGACCTGTGTGCCACTTTGCGGCAGCAACCGTCCCCAAACTCTCTTTGAAATGTCATTCAATGTTCATTAATTCAAATTTTGTTCACTGTTGAACATAGAATGTGCTGCAGTGCTGTGTCATATGATCTACCCTCTCTTCCGGAATTTACCTACTTAGGTGTAGCATTGTCCCAGCAAGTGACATACCCGCTAGCAAGCCACATAGCTGCTAACAACATGAGAGCATCGTCCTCCGTGCTTCTGCACGGTTTGGTTGGGTGGGGGGGTACTGAACATCTGCTGTGTTTGTGTGGTACTGATTTGTTTGAGTACCAATAATTGGCTGTTCAGTACTGGTGGTTTAGCTGTAAGCTTGTATTTGGGAGATAACAGGTTCAAATCCCACTGTTGGAAGTTCTGAAGTTGGTCAGATGTATCTTACTTAAAGGTACAGTCGCAATCCTCATTCTCCCCGTCCCATCCCAGCATCGCTGAAAACCTACATGTGTTTGTGTGGCAGTAAACCACAACACTTAATCTATATCTCTGTTCGGAATGACTAAAGAGTTATTAGATTAACCCAATGGACTCTCATTTAAATACCCCTGCGTGTCACACTGACTCAGATTTAAATCCCAGTGGAGAAGCTGTTTATGCAGCACAATGGAAAATATATTGTTAAAAGAAAACTATACAAGATATTAATGTGAAATTTTGTCATAAGGTGAACAAATACATGTATTCACCTAAAATGATATTTTTGTGTGATAGATTAGTTGTGGAGGCCTGACATGAAGGTTTTGCTCATCATCACTCTCTGAGTCACTGGTGATATATACATTTCCTCACTCATTCACGCTATTTACACTCAACAATTCCTCACACAAATTATCGTCTTCTAATTCATGAAGATCTTCACTTACACTATATTTGGAATCACTATCTAAAACACTGTTAATTAACTTCACTAATTCTTCGTATTCAGAAACAAGCGTGCTGCTAGTTGCCGTATTGACTACTAGCTTGAAAGGAATTTGAAATATTTCTGAGTCACTCTACACACGTGGTGTGAAGGTCAAACAAGGGCAAATTTCGACATACCCTCGCGTCAACCTTCTCGTATGCGAAAATCTTAACGCAAGAGCCATCTGTTACAAACTGAGTGGACTATACAAATACACTGACTTAGCAAATGTCATGGGATAGTCACTTAATAGCTTGTGGGACCTCCTCTGGCCTTGCGAACAGCAGTGAGACGCCGTTGAAGTGAGTCGACAAGTCCCTGGTAGTCCACTGGACGCAGCTGACACCAAATCGTTTGCAGAGCGGCCGCCAATGCTGATGTGTTCGTGGGTGCAGGATCCATGGCACAGAGCCTGCGTTCCAGGACATCCCAGATATGCTCGATAGGGTTCATATCGGGACTCCTGGGTGGCCATGGCAGTCGTTGGACCTCCGCTGCATGTTCCTGGAACCATTCCCAGGTGACGTGGGAGCGATGTGGCGGTGCGTTATCATCTTGAAACACCGCAGAACCGTCAGGGTGCTGGAAGGCCAAAAATGGGTGGAGATGGTCTCCGAGCAACTCAACATACCGTGTACCACTCAGTCTCTTCCAGAACAACTAGGGGGCCCATTCCATACCAGGAAAATGCACCCCAGACCATAACAGAGACACTAGTGCCCTGGACCATACCTTCGATGCAGGCGGGATCCATCGCTTCATGTGGTCTGCCGCATACACGGTGCCTCCCATCGGCATGGTGCAGTTGAAATCGTGATTCGTCCAACCCTATCACGTTACGCCATTATTCCAGTGTCCATCCCTGGTGACTGGCGACAAATGTGCGTCGTTGTGCCTGATGACGTTGGGTTAACAGTGGCACCCGTGTACGGCGCCGGCTCCCATACCCCATAGAACCCACGTTACTACGGATTGTCCACTGGGAGACGTGTCTAGCATGGCCTGTGTTGAATTGAGCCGTGATTTGTTGCACGGTTGCCCGTCTGTCACTATTGACAATCCGTCTCAGATGTCGCCGCTCATGGTCATTGAGGTTGGCTGGACGGCCGGTCGTTCGTCTGTTGTGGACGGTGACATCCGCATTCAACCATTCACGATACACCCTGGACACGGTTGATCGTGTGAAGCCGAATTTCCGCACCACTTCCGAAATCGCACTTCCCATCCATCGGGCACCGACCACCATACCCTGTTCAAACGATGTCAGACCACGACGATGTTCCATGTTACACCTGTCACATGCACAGCCACTGCTCACAAGGTCTCCTATACAACTGCTGCTGGCACAGGGGGCGTTTGGTGCGCAGACAACACACCTGCGCATCAGTGCTCCGCTATCCCATGACATTTGCTCAGTCATTGTATATCTGGGCATTGGCAATGCACGGACCCAAGTCATCATCCGAGTTGTAGGCCATTTGCATGCAAGCGGGCATACCTCGTCATCAGAGTTCATTGGGTTAACCAGAACTGTTACAAGAGAAGAAATGGCAGTACACCTACACTTCTTTTCACTGGCAGGACAGGGCCATTTCCATTACGCTAACTTTGTTACATCAGCTCCATGCAAACTTTTGTGATGTAATTTTTGTTTGTAGCTATTTGTTGATTGTGTTTGGACAAGATATAAAAAGAATGGCTTATGGTCGAATACACTTACAATTATGTACTCAGATAAGTAAAAATTGAAATAACAATTTAGAGTAGAAATATACTCCAAAATTTTGACACCAGTCTGACTAGTGTAGTTGGCACAGGCGATATGAGCAAGGAACTGCAGTTTAGCGATGTAAACAGTAAAGAGCATGGACACCTTTACACTGTGAGTGCCCAGCATTTAACAAGATGCTTCATTAACAGGAGACTAATCAAATTTCAAAATCCAAATCGCAGTTTTGCGCGAAGCGTTTTGCTGAAACCTTTCCAGAAGTCTTACGTGGTAAATACAGATTAGCAAGAGAATAGGAAAAAGTGTAAAGACTATCAGGAACGTACAACCACTTAGATTTGCTCAACACTTGTATATTACAAATACCAATAAAAATATGGTTACATAGGCAAGTTTTATTGTATAAGTTGATTTTTACAGAGTAGACAACGAGAATTAATTGAAACCAAGAAACTAGAAATTTCAACACCATAAAAAGGGACAAATTCATAACAGTATAGATTCCGTCTGGAAGAGAAGGGAATAATCACAAAATTTAATATGCAGGACAAATATAAAATTTAGATCCTGCAAATCATGACTAGATTGCAATATGACTAACACTATTTTAAGTAAAAAATAGCACTATATTTAGAAGGATGTATAAAACACGAAGGTCACTGTGTAATAAGAAAACCCCCAGGGTCATCTAGAAAGAGAATAAGGAGCAATAGGAGAGAAAAAAAAAAATCAAAGGGCTGGCGAGGGGAGGGGTGAGGAAGATTTTCAGCCTGCATAAAAGTTTCCAGAAAGTAGTTAAGCCACGCACACCATTAGGCACATACACTGTTCCATAGCCAAGAAAATCACTGATATTAACTCTTCAAGCATCTGTACATGAAGTAAGTCTAGTGGCAATAACAGTTTAAAAATTATAAATCAAGTTCAGAATGAACATATTCTTAGATAATTTTAGTTGCCACACAAAATGTAATAGGCCTACTGCGAATCCAGCCTGAAGGGCATGATGGAAGAGATTAATAGTTCCTTATTTAGGAGTTGAAAGCACAATATGATAAATTTTTTTGCTCACTCAGCCAGCTGTTGAAAGTTCAGATGTGATGTTGTAGTTAAAATCAGATATCGCATACGGGCCAGCCGTAATGCGAGTGCGAACGCCTCCCTCCACACAGTTTGTCACTGAATGTCTGACTGCCTGTTCGAGGCCAGGGCAGGCATTTATAGTGGAAGATAGCGGAGTCCAGAAAGTACGAGAAATAAACGTGACGTATACATGCAGTGAAAGAGGGGCGGGGACGGAGGGAGAGCAGCAGTAGAGTGCATAGTGGGCTGGGTAAGCAGTCGAAGCACACGCTGTAGTAAGAGCAGGCCGGAAAATTTGACAGATGGTAAAGTAGCAATCTTGAAGTAATAAATACGTAGGGGAGCACGTTACACTTTCTGTGAAGCTTGCTTTAATGAGTTGAGGCAGTGCGTGTAGGATGTAATTTTCTTAAATACTTCTTATTGGATACTACTGATCAAAGATAAGTTTTGCAGTATATATTATGGATTGTTATCAAATCAGTGGAGGGTATGTTTACTTTTAAAAGTGTCCTAAATTGTTCTGGAGAATATTGAGGACAGAGGGAGAAAATGTCTTATTTACCAGCCATTTAATATTGAAGTTAAAAATCTCTGCCAGTTAGTAATTGTGAAATTTTATTTAAAATTAATCATAGTTGTTTCACCCTCCTTAAGGGCTTTTATCACTGTAAAATTCTTTTAATCAGTGTCATAACATTTTGACATTCAGTTCAAATGTGAACAAATCTAGGGCAACATTGTTCTCCCCAGAAATTTTCATCAGCCGGGTGGCAGGAATGAGTAACCGGGCAGGGAATACAACGTAAAAGATGAATAGTAAAATGTCAGTTTATTCTCCTCACAGGGCATTACCAATAATATTAGACAGGTAAACATTAACTGCAAAATTGGACTATTTTAGTGTAGAAATGATAGACTTTTGGGTTTATGCTGTTTCAAGAAAACAAGGTGATTTTCTTTACGTTTTGCAGGGAACTTTGCTCTGCGTCTTCAGAAGAAAATCTTGACTGTTTATGAGGAAGACTTCTATTTTAGTGTTATTATCACGAACAAGATATAACTGAGTATTTTAAAAGTCTAGCGTTCTACTTCTCACTCACAATCGCGTAACACTGGTGCTTACCACTCTGTTGCTGTGGAATGCCATACGGGTTTGTGACGTCAGGTGGAATAGAGTGCTTGCATACGATTCCACGCTAATCCACACACCGCTCGCGCACGACACTAAGTGATATTCAATCTAAACATTTAAACTCCGATGTAATTGATACAATTATGCTGACAATAATGAAGAATTATCATTTAAATAAATAGTTTTACAGTATTTAAATTTTAACTTGGAATACTTTGACTCAAATACAGTTGAACCTCCATTACTCGAATTTTCAGTATCTCGAAGTAACTCAGATTTCCCGGCAATTTGTCCTATTCTTCACTTGTATTTATTTCTCTATTACTCGAAATTCGATGACACAAATTTCTCGAAGCAAACATTTCCCCCCTTGAAGGAAAAAATTACTTCGTAACTGAAATTTTGTTCAACATTAACTGTGTAATATGGCATTTGCGGTTTTTGAGGGACAGTTAACAAGTAAAGAGAGGTTTACAGTGATCCTGGGAGCTAATATGATGGAAACCGAAAATCTAAAACTTCTAATGATTGCTGTTGTCGGGAGTGAATTAATTACTGGTCACGTGCGAAAGCAACCCCCGAAGCTACGGATGACAAGCTCCAATTACCAATCTTGGTTGTGTGGTATTGATGAGAAGTTTCAACGTGAAAGTAGAAAAGGTTAACAGTAACAAACAGAAGAGACTTAACAGATGTTTTCCCAAACTGAGTTATGTTTATTGTTTCAGTACTGTATGTACTGTTATCCTGTCTTCTAAAAAGTTACTATAATAAGGGTTATAGTTAAAGTAATGCCATAAAATACAGTTTGTATATTTTTAAATATTGTTAAAAATAATGTATTCAGTATAAGCCCATAGCTACATTGATTCAGTTATGTGCTATACATGTTCAAAAACGGTATTCTCTATATCTCGAAATTTCAATAACTTCAAATAAAATTTAGCTCCCGAGGTGATTTGATATATCGAGGTTCCACCGTATTTGTATTACGTAACTAGCACATAGTCCGCCTCTGTGGTGTAGTGGTTAGTGTGATTAGCTGCCAACCCCCGGAGGCCCGGGTTCTATTCCTGGCTCTGCCACGAAATTTGAAAAGTGGTACGAGGGCTGGAACTGGGTCCACTCAGCCTCAGGAGGTCAACTGAGTAGAGGTGGGTTCGGTTCCCACCTCAGCCATCCTGGAAGTGGTTTTCTGTTGTTTCCCACTTCTCCTCCAGGCAAATGCCGGGATGGTACCTAACTTAAGGCCATGGCCGCTTCCTTCCCTCTTCCTTGTCTATCCCTTTCAATCTTCCCATCCCCACCACGGCCCCTGTTCAGCATAGCAGGTGAGGCCGCCTGGGCGAGGTACTGGTCATTTTCCCCAGTTGTATCCTGTGACCCAATGTCTCACGCTCCAGGACACTGCCCCTGAGGCGGTAGAGGTGGGATCCCTCGCTCAGTCCGAGGGGAAAAACCAACCCTGGAGGGTAAGCAGATTAAAGAACTAGCACATATCTAGGTTATATTAGCCGGTCGGTCTGTAAATCCAGCAGGGCGGTGCACCCATTGAAAAGGTCCTAGGGAGAACACTGGGCAATATAAAGAGTAACCATCATAATCTATAAGTTTCATTTCTGTATTGATTATATTCACAAATATGAAGATTTGAAGCTTCCACCTAATCAATACATATATTTATGTATTATTGTTCTACGGTACCGGTTTCGACCTTGTGAAGGTCATCTTCAGCTGGCAATCATAACATACAATTAAAACATCACAATAAGAATGTCACATGGTATGGGTGAAAACATAGTTATTACAATTGTTCTAGTTTAAATAATCGTCTACAATAACTGATATAATAATTAAAAAGTTTACATTACTATATGTACATGAATGATGTATGTTAAAATAAGTTTTCTTAAATTATAAAGGTGTCACATAGTATGGATAAAAACCTTATCAAATGTTTTTCGTCTTATCTTTGTATACGTTAATCGGTATGAGAGTTAAAACTTTGCACTACTATTATGTGCACAGGTGATATATGTTGAATATACAATATTCTTGAATTGTGAAGTGTCCCATGTTCCACATTAAAATTTATGGCTAGATGAATAAAACATTTTGAAGTACAGATTAATTCTTGCGGCGTGTTGTATATGCGACTATCTTATGTGATCAGCTGTGTTCGTCTACTGGTGGTGTAATAGTATGAATTTCTTGAAGTAATATGAACACCAGTAGACGAACACAGCTGATCATATAACATAGTCGCATATACAACATGCCGCAAGAATTAATCTGTACTTCAAAATGTTTTATTCATCTAGCCATAAATTTTAATGTGGAACAGTGGACACTTCACAATTCAAGAATATTGTATATTTAATATATATCACCTGTGCACATACTAGCAGTGCAAAGTTTTAACTCTCATACCGATTAACATAGACGAAGATAAGACGAAAAACATTTGATAACATTTTTATCCATACTATGTGATACCTTTATAATTTAAGAAAACTTATTTTAACATATATCATTCATGTACATATAGTAATGTTAATTTTTAATTATTATATCAGTTATTGTAGACGATTATTTAAACTAGAACAATTGTAATGACTATGTTTTCACCCATTCCATGTGACATTCTTACTGTGATGTTTTAATTGTATGTTATGATTGTCAGCTGAAGTTGACCTTCACAAGGTCGAAACCGGTACTGTAGAACAATAATATATAAATACTAGCAAGGTACCCGTGCTTCGCTACGGTATTATACTGAAATTTATAAGTGAATGCTTATTGTTTTAGATATATAATCCGCCGTATTTCGCGATCTGACTCGTTTTCTGTGAGAATCCGCAAAATTTCGCATCTGACTCGTTTTCTAATAGATTACGGCAAGTTTCCCCCCATTTTCCAATCTTTCTTTCCAGCAATCGATTTTGTACTTCCCGGGCTAGGTCCAGGTATTCCACCCGATCAGTTGGGTCCCTAAATCTTTGCCATCTTTTCCTATAAGCATTTTTAATATGGATCAAATCCTGAAGGAGATCCGGCGTGGTGTCGTCTTGGGTGCCTTGGCAGTACTGAACCCGCAGCTGGACTGTATTCGTAGTCATTACCAGGCCAGGACCCGTTTCCAGCGCGGTCCGCACAATTTGACGACAGTACAGAACATTATTATTATTATTATTATTATTATTATTATTATTATTATTATTATTATTATTATTAGATGTTCTGGACCCCACAGCAAGATGCAAGACCGCTATTTGGCAGTAAATTACATCTGCTGCCACTGTCATTGTTAGGTAACAATGTGACCAGCACCATTGTAGCGCGTAGGCAAGTGTGCGGGATATCTGGCGATACGAATGAGATACTTCCGTGCATTATTGACCTTATTATAGAGGTGAACAATTAGACGGTCAGTCTCATATCGTTTATTTCAAATGTGTTTAAATTTTGATTTATATGCCATGAGAGTCTACTGTAATGTATGAACATTCTCCGAAGGAAAAGATGGCTGTTGAAAACGAACCTAGAAAAATTAAAAATGATCGGTTTATGATCAAAATAAGTACATCGAAAATCTGCAGCCTGTTTCCAGTCATTCGACAGGGTCAGGAATGGAATGAATAAAGCCTCATCTACCGGCGACAATTGGAATTGTGCCAGCTGCCGAAGCACTCCTCTGGGGCAATGATCGATGAATGACAAATGAAATGAAATGAAAAGAAATATTGGACAGTGTTGCTGGAATGAATGATGACAGGGAAAACCAGGGTATCCGGAGAAAAACCTGTCCCGCCTCCGTTTTGTCCAGCACGAATGTCGCATGGAGTGACCGGGATTTGAACCACGGAACCCAGCTGTGAGAGGGCGGCGCGCTGCCGCCTGAGCAACGGAGGCTCCTTATAAGTACATTATGAACAGTAAAATCAATATTGGTTTCACCTCCTTTTACACCCCACTGCCGTTAAGTTTATTTACCCCCCCCCCCCAAAATTAAAAAGAAGGCGTGTTTCTTTATGTTTAAAAGAGATTCCAAACACCATTGTTCACGTCTATTACCTTCAGTTTTGAGATATAAGTATCCCCATAAGAACAATTCACTTTTTTTCACTTCCTTTCGCACTCCTCACCCCCCCCCCCCCCAAGTGAATTTTCTGGCAAAAGGTACTTGTTTCTTTAATAGTAAAGGATCTTCTAAATACCAACTGTCACAACTCTAACTTCTTCAGTTTTTGATTTATGTGTCCTCATGAAAGGAAATCAATTCCTTTTCACTCCCGCCCACCAGGATGGTTTACCCACCAAAACATGTTTTTCTTTGTTTTTAAAGGAGATCCAAATACCAATTTTCACGTCTGTAACAACTTTAGTTTTTATTGTATTCTCATACAATTAAGTCAATTAATTTTTCAATTCTTTCACCCCCCCTCCCCCTACCTCCTTCATTGGATTTTTCGAGAATACGTGTTTCTTTACTTTTAAAGCAGATTCCAAATATCAAATTTCACGTCTGTAACATCTTCGTTTTTGAGATATCATTAGCCTAATTAAAAGAATTCAACACCATTTTCAGTCACTTTTAACCCCCCCAAGTGGTATTTCTGAAAACTAAAAATACATGTTTCTTTATTTTTAATAGAGGTAAAAAAATACCATTTTTCCCTTCTGTAACATGTTAAGTTTTTTGTGATATACTGTAGACATTCTTATTTTAAAATTTCACCCCTTTTTAGTTCCCCTTAATTGGAATTTCCAAAAACAAATCACCTATGTTTCTTTACATTTACAGGAGATTCCAAATACCCACTTTTTAAGTCTGTAACATTTTAAGTTTCTCAGATATTCTGTAGATATAGTCTTTCAAAAAATTCACCCTAATTTGTCACTCGTATTTAACCGCCATTAACTGGATTTCCCCAAAACAAAAAAAATACGTGTTTATTGTTAAAGGAGATCCCATATACAAATTTTCAGTTCTGTAATATTGTAATGGGTTGGCGGGGTAGATAAATAAATGAGTACAGCACCTGGTAGCAACCTATTTCTAAGATTTATTAACTAAGCACTACCACTACAGATTTACACACACACAGAGATGATAGCCGAGCTTACAAGTTACACAAGTACACTTACACACTTACGGTTCGCGCGCTCTCTCTCTTTAGTTTCTCTTGGGTTCCATCTACAATGACACACACACACACACACACACACACATAGTCATCGATTATTTACAGTACACTCTCTCAGCCACTCAGTCAAACTCGTTAGCGCTGTCACGGTTCACAGCCTACACGTCAGCCTCGCAGGTCGGGATAGTATCCGCTGTTCACTCAACCCGTTGAACTCCGCAGTCTTCACACGTCGTCTCGTAGTGTTCCCTTCTTCGCCGCTCCAGGACACTCCAGGTTCTCCTCCAGCAGCCAGCCTCAAGGGACACACACACACGACATCAGGAAAACAGGAACGAGTCCTCGGCTCCACAGGCAGATACTTCATCAGGCTGCACTTTCTCAGGCCATCACTGACTGCGCTCCAGCGAATTCAATCTCGCTCCCACTCACTCACTAACTAACTCTCACTCTCCAATTCTCACTGACTAACTCTGTAGGCAAGTAACTGCTCTTTTATACCTGCGCCAGCCCTTCTGGAATAGTCCGGATGTTCGATGGATCGAGGGACCTCGCGAAATAGAAGACTCCAGATTAGTCTTCCAGTCGTTTCTGTAGTTCGCTGCGGTACAACCGCAGATAGAAGTGAGAAGGGCCGGCCCAGCATTTGAGTGTTGCTCGGGTATTGGCGCGCTCGAGCGTAAGCGTGGTGGGGCGATGGGTGACGGCCCCGGTGCGTAGCGAGTTAGCATGACGGACCCGACAACCATTACAATATCTTCAGTTTCTGAGATATATGTATCCTCATTAAAGGCATTCAACCCATTATTCACCCTTCTACACCCTGCCTATTGGGATTTACAGAAAACAAAAAATACGTGTTCCTTTAGTTTTAAAGGAGATTCTAAATACCAATTTTTACATCTGTAAACTTTTAAAGTTTTAAGATGTAGACACACTCATTTTAAAAATTCACCCCCCATTAATTGGGTTTTCCAAAAACAAAAAAATATGTGTTTCTTTATTTTTAAAGGAGATCCCAAACACCAATTTTCAGGTCTGTAATATCTTCAGTTTCTGAGATGTAAGTACCGGAATCCTTATTAAAGGCATTCAACCCCTTTTTCACCCCTCCTATTGGGATTTTCCGAAAACGAAAAAAAATTACGTGTTTCCTTTTTTTTTTTTTTAAAGAAGATTCTAAACACCAATTTTTACATCTATAAACTTTTAACGTTTTGAGATATAGTTACACTCATTTTAAAATTTCACCCCCTTAGCGACGGAATATCCAAAAATCCTCTCTTAGCGAGCACCTACATCTTAATATGAATATACCCCCAAAATTTCATTTCTTTATGTCCAGTAGTTTGGGCTCGGCGATGATGAATCAGTCAGTCAGGACAAGTTATTTTATATATATAGATATGTATTGATTAGGTGGAAGCTTCAAATCTTCATATTTCTAAAGAGTAACCAGCAAAATGTGTATACATTTTTGACTAGTTAAGTGGTATCAATAGTAATGTTACTTGCTTTTTCCGCTTTAACTACATTTTTATGGTTTTTGAGACGTCAAGGTGCCAGAATTTTGACCTGCGGGAATTCTTTTACGTGGCAGTAAATCTACTGACACGAGGCTGACGTATTTGAGCACCTTCAAATACCACTGGACTTAGCCAGGACCGAACCTGCCAAGTTGGGCTCAGAAAGCCAGCGTTCTACTATCTGAGCTACTCAGACGGGCAAGTGATATAAACTGATCTGGTTTAAATCCTTCACTCTCCTATTTTAACTGTTTTTGTTTACATTGATTTTTAAATGTTAATAATTTTAAAATACTTTTTTATGGTTATTCTTTGTTATGGTTATTTAAATGTGGTTTGGTGGAAATGTTTACATACATACATACATACATACATACATACATACATACATACATACATACATACATACATACATACATACGCCATTATGACCCTCCTGACCTGGGAGCATTTATTGCTCATGGAGTGCAGAAAGATATACGTGACATGCTGGCATCATGGTATATATAGAGCGGGTCTACATGCTCGCTGTTATCTGTGTCTCCAACGTCAGAATGGAAAGTGGGTGATCCCTCCAAATTTGATAGAGGTCGAATTGTGATGGCACGGCACCTTTGTACCAGCTGAAATAGCACGGCTTGTTGTCTGCTCTCATGTCTGTTGTGAGTATATATTGCGACTGGTGCAACAGTGGCAAACGATGACACGTCATCCAGCTGTGTGTTGATAGTGGCTCATTGATGCCGAGGCCAGAAAAAAAAAAGTTGCATATTGTTCAGAGCAACAGCAGGGCCACAGTTCAAGAAATTGTTCAGAGGTAAAAGTCTAGTGTCCAGGGCAATGTTTCGCAGCACACGATTCAGCGAACATGGGACTGCAGAGTCGAAGACCCAGTCACATCCCAGTTATGACCGCACTCCACTGTCATTACATAAGGTAGGTAAGCTAGGCACAAAATCGAGACTGGACTGTTGATGATTAAAAAAAGGTTGCCTAGTCAAATGAATCCAGAGTCTTGTCTTATCACATAGAGAGCCAAGCATGTGTATGCTGCTTATAATTGGAGGCTATACCAACTGGTTGCACTGTTGGATGGAGACAGGCTCGTGGAGGAGGTGTGATGGTCAGAGTGTATTTTTATGGGACATTCTGGAGCCCATTTTCTGGTACATCAATATCTGACCTTTGTCTGGTTGTTGTTGTTGTTGTTGTTGTTTGAGTCATCAGTCCATAGACTGGTTTGATACAGTTCTCCATGCCACCCTATCCTATGCTAACCTTTTCATTTCTACATAACTACTACATCCTATATCTTCACTAATCTGCTTGTCATATTCGTACCTTGGTCTACCCCTACCGTTCTTACCACCTACACTTCCCTCAAAAACCAACTGGACATGACCTTGGTGTCTTAAGATGTGTCCTATCATTCTATCTCTTCTCGTCAAATTTAGCCAAATTTTTCTCCTCTTACCAGTTCGATTCAATATCCCTTCATTCGTGATTCTATCTACCCATCTCACCTTCAGCATTCTTCTGTAACACCACATTTCAAAAGCTTCTATTCTCTTTCTTTCCGAGCTAGTTATCGCCCATGTTTCACTTCCATACAGTGCCACGCTCCAGACGAAAGTTTTCAAAAACATCTTTCTAATTTCTATATCAATGTTTGATGTGAACAGATTTATTTTCTTAAGAAAGGCCTTCCTTGCTTGTGCTAGTCTGCATTTTATGTCCTCCTTACTTCTACAATCATTAGTTATTTTACTACCCAAGTAACAATGCCATCTACTTCCTTTGCGACTTCATTTCGCAATCTAATATTTCCTGCATCGCCTGACTTTGTTCGACCGCACTCCATTACTTTTCTTTTTGACTTATTTATTTTCATCTTGTATTCCTTCCCCAAGACTTTGTCCATACCATTCAGTAATTTCACCAGATCTTTTGCCTAGTCAGATAAAATAGCAATATCACTGGCAAATCTCAGGGTTTTGATTTCTTCTCCTTGAACTTTGATACCCTTTCAAAATTCCTCTTTGATTTCCTTTATTGCCTGTTCTATGTAAACATTGAAAAGGAGAGGAGATAAACTGCATCCTTGCCTCATTCCTTTCTGGATTGCTGCCTCTTTTTCAAAGCCCTCGATTCTTATCACTGCAGACTGATTTTTGTATAGATTGTAGATAATTCTCCTCTCTCAGTATCTGATCCCGATCAGCTTCAGAATCTCAAACAGCTTGGTCCAATCAACATTATCGAATGCCTTTTCTAGATCTACGAACACCATGTGTGTGGGCTTGTCTTTCTTAATTCTGTTCTTCAAGATCAGACGTAAAGTCAGGATTGCTTCACGTGTTCCCACATTCCTTCTGAAGCCAAATTGATCTTCTCCCAACTCAGCTTCAACTTATCTTTCCATTCTTCTGTAAATAATACGTGTTAAAAATGTTGCAGGCATGAGATACTACTGGTGCGGTAGTTTTCACACTTGTCAGCACCGGCTTTCTTGGGAATAGGTATAACAATGTTCTGCTGAAAATCAGATGGGACTTCTCCTGTATCATACGTCTTGCACACTAAGCGGAATAACCTCTCCATGCTGGTTTCTCCTAAGGCAGTCAGTAATTCTGAGGGTATGTCATCAATTCCTGGTGCCTTGTTCCTACTTATGTCTTTCAAAGCTCTGTCTAATTCTGACCTCAAAATTGGGTCTCCCATGTCATCAGCATCAACAGCGTCTTCTTGTTCCAGAACACTATCATCTACTTCTTTACCTTGATACAACTGTTGGATACGTTCCTACCATCTTTCTGACTTGTCTTCTTTCCCTAGAAGTGGTTTTCCATCTGAGCTTTTAATATTCATACACCTACATTTCCTTTCTCCAAAGGTTTCCTTGATTTTCCTGTATGCAACATGTAGCTTTCGTAGGGCCATGCAACCTTCAACATCCTTACACTTCTCTTTCAGCCATTCTTCTTTAGCAGTCCTGCACTTTTTATCTACTTCATTCTTTATTTGCCTGTATTCTTTTCTGCCCTCCTCATTTTATGCATTCTTGTACTTTCGTCATTGGTCATTCAGGTCTAGTATCTCTTGAGTTATCCATTGTTTCTTAGGTGATCTTTCCTTTCTTCGTAACTTTTCTTCAGCAGCTTTACTGATCTCATTCTTCATGACTGTCCATTCTTCCTCTACTGTACTTCCTTCAGCCTTTTCATTTAGTCCCTATGTTACATGTTCCTTGAAACAATCCCTCACACTGTTTCTTTCAACTTGTCTAAATCCCATCTCTTTGCACTGATTTCTTCAATTTCTTCAACATCAGATGGCATTTCATGACCAACAGGTTGTGATCAGAGTCCTCGTCTGCTCCTGGGAAGGTCTTGCAATCCAACACCTGGTTTCTAAATCTCTGCCTAATCATAATGAAGTCTATTTGATACCTTCCAATATCTCCAGGCCTCGTCCGTGGATACAGCCGTCGTTTGTGGTGATTCGAGCAACTGTTAGCGAGGACTAAATTGTGATCGGTGCAGAATTCAACCAGCCGACTTCCTCTTTCATTCCTTTGTCCAAATCTGAATTTTCCTACTGTATTACCTTCTCTTCCTTGGCCTAGCACTGTATTCCAGTCTCCCATCACAATTAGATTCTCATCCCCTTTTACATCTTTTATCTCTTCATATATTCTTTCGATTTCTTCATCATCCGCTGAACTAGTAGCTATAGATCTGCACTATTGTGGTGGGCATTGGCTTCGTGTCTATCTTGACTGCAATAATCCTTTCACTATGCTGGTCATAGTAGCTTACTTGCTGCCCTATTTTCTTATTCATTATTAAACTTCTGCATTTCCCCTGTTTGATTTTGTGTTGATTATTCTGTAGTCTCCTGACCAGAAATCCTGCTCTTCCTGCCAACGTACTTCACTTATACCAACTACATCTAACTTTAGTCTATCCATCTCCCTTTTCAGATTTTCTAACCTACCACAGCGATTCAAACTTCTAACATTCCACGCTCCAACTCGCAGAATGTCAGTATCCATCTTCCTGATGATTGCCCCCTTTCGTGTAGTCCCCACCCGGGGATCCAAATGGGGGACTATTTTACCTCCGAAATATTTTACCTGGGAGGAAGCCATCATCAGTACATCATTCATACCGAGAGAGCTGCATGGCCTCGGGAGTTCGTTACGGCTGTAGTTTCCCGTTGCTTTCAGCCGTGTAGCAGTATCAACACAGCTAAGCCATGTTAAGTATTATTACAAGACCATATCAGTCAATCATATAGACAGCCGTCCTTGCAACTTCCGAAAGGCTCCTACCCCGCTTTCGATGAACCATTCGTTAGTCTGGTCTCTCAACAGATACCCATCCGATATGATTGCACCTATGGCTCAGCTACCTGCTTTATTGGGACACGCAAGCCTCCTCACCGTGGCAAGGTTACATGGTTCACAGAAGAGGATGTGTCTGGTTTTCTGGGCGTAATTGTGAATCAGGTTCATCCATTCATGTCAGCAGTGTTTCCTGCTTGTGATGGCCACTTCCACCGGGACAGTGCACAATGCCATTCTGCCAGGATTGAAAAGGACTGGTTCGAGAAGCATGACAGTGAATTTGTTTTAATGCTGTGGCCCTTAAATAACCTTGATATGAATCCAATTGAACGTTTGTGGTTCGACTTGAAGAAGCAGGTTTGTGCTACATCAGCACTGCCCCACAGAGTACTACGCCAACTGTAAGACCAGCTGTCATGCTAATTATTATTATTATTATTATTATTATTATTATTATTATTATTATTATTATTATTATGATTATGATTAACAACTGCATCACAATTGGTAAAAATGAGAATAATCTCTTGCAATTGGGAAATATCCCCGTGGCAGTGGTAACTTGCAGTAGTGTGATAATAAAGTAAAGTTAAAACGTAATTACCCAACAACAACTACAGCAAGAGTACAAAAGCATTTCCATGGAAAGATAATATTACAAGAAAAACTACTAGTTTAACATTCTAAATCCAGCATCATCATATACAAATTCACACACAACTTACAGTAAGTATTTCCAGTGCTTAACACTACAGCTTACAATATTATAGGTTGACCTTCCTACTAGCTTAACATTTCAAGTCATAATATAGTAAAGTTAAAACATAATTACCTAACAACAACAACAACAAGCAATTTCATGGAAAGAATATATTATGAGAAATACTACTAGTTTAACATTCTAAATCCAGCAGAAAATCACAAATTCTGTGTCCGTCATTACAACTTTTACCTTGCACATTACACTAGCACTATATAAATAATGTTACTGGCTTTATGTCGTACTAACTACTTTTATGGTTTACGGAGACGCCGAGGTGCCGGAATTTAGTCCCGCAGCAGTTCTTTTACGTGCCAGTAAATCTACCGACACAAGGCTGACTTATTTGAACACCTTCAAGTACGACCGGACTGAGCCAGATTCAAACCTACCAAGTTGGGGTCAGAAGGTCAGCAGTCATCTGTCTAAGCCACTCAGCCCGGCCATACTAGCACTAATGATCTTAAATGTTTTGATACCGGAAGGGAATCTATCAAAGACTGCTGTAGGTAATTTATTCCAATTCCTAATGGTCCTGTTTATGAAGGAAAACTTGCACACATCTGTATGGTGGTTTCTGGCCCTAATTTTATGCTTGTGATCATTTCTCGATAAGTACGAGTGGGGTTCCAACCTATTCCTGATACTGCTCCAGGCAGCCCATCCCGTGTAGCTCTTATAAGGACCACACAGCCGAGCCCTAGTTCTTCTGGATTCAAGACTTTCCCAATTAATGGTATTCCTCCTATTCCCACTAAATAAACGCACTGCTCTTCTTTGAACTTTTTCTAGGGAATTTATTAAATCTATCCTGTATGGATCCCAGCATGCAGATCCATATTCTGGCACCAGAATTAGCTTTCTTGAGATTCTGCATAATAAAATTTAAGGATCTCCAGGATTTCTTTACTACATTTTCCACTTGCTCTGACCAGTTTTAAGTCTTTTCTAATAGTAACACCTAAATCCTTAAAACTATCAATTTCAACAACACTCCCCCCCAGTTCATAATCCCTCTTTCCTTCTTTTCTTTTCTTTTTTACTGAAACACAATTTCTTGCTTTTTCCCACTGTGGATTTTCATTTGATTTTCACGCTCCCATTTTTCAATTGTATCTAAATCCTGCTGAAGCAATAGTTCGTCCTCCTCTGTCTTTATCTCTTTGTGTATGACGCAATCATCGCAAAGAGGTGCACTTCTAATTTTATCGAATCTGGCATATCATTCATGAAACGTATGAAAAGAATTGGCACCGTTTATTGGAGATGATAGTGTTTCTCCCACGTGCACCCTCTGAGGTCTTTTGTTGAGTTCTCGTATCCATTTCACCACTCTTATGTCAATGTCCGTATGCACTAATTTGTTAAGGAGAATGTCATGTGGCACAAGATCGAATGCCTTAGCAAAATCAATTACTACTGCATCATTCCTTGACCCATTGTCGTGTTTATCCGATATATCTTGACCTAGGGAACAGAGCTGGCTTTTGCAGGAGAAACCTTCCCTAAAACATGCTGCCCTTTAAATATCATTCCAGAAGAGTCCCATTTTAACCTCAAATAATCTACTATTAATGGCTCCATTTGTTTGCATACGATTGGTGTCCAACTTACCGGTTTGTGGTTATTCAAGTCGTTCTTGTCACCCCCTTTGTGAATAGGAACTACAGTGGCCAATTTCCAGTCGTCTGGAACCTTCATGTTGTTCAGTGATATATTAAAGGTTCTTACTAAGTATGGTAGGATCGCTTCACCCTCCCCCTCCCCCGGATCGCTTCACCCTCCCCCTTCCCCCGTGCTGAGTTTTAAAAAAATATCTGTAGGTATAATACTTACAAAGGCAGATTGTCATAAGGAGTTGTAATTCTTGCGGCTCTTACATTTGTGCAGACAATAAACCCCGGTATTTCGTATAGATATCCATTCGAACTATCACATAGTTAATAGTTCATTCAATTAAATAACATGGTACACCTGTAGACTTCGATTTAAAAAGAAGTTAAAGAGAATACACGGTATTTCACTGGATAATTACTCAACAGTCTTTGGATTGTTGACGATTGTCAGCTGCATTCCGACGAGATCAAAGAGTAGATGGTAGTTTTGTAAACAAATATAAGAATCAGCTGATGACTGTATTCCGATAATTTGCAGTTCTAAGACCCCGATATACTTCGTACTTTGCACCTTCGTTTATTCATCAAGTAAAAGTTAATGATCAATAATCAAATTCCTATATCCCAGTAATATTGCAATTAAAGTCCCCAATGTAGTTTTGACAGAAGTTTTTCTTTTTTTAATAAATGTAGACACCTCTTATTTTTCAGCATTTAAGGACAGTTTTATTCTCCATCCCGCACAGTAGGGAATATAACAGTAATCCACCAGCTGTAAAAATCATATAACCACATTTCAGTTGAGAATTGTAGTGTAGATACAGTATATTAGATAGTATCTTGCCTGCTTTATCCGTGTGTATCTATTAGAGCATAGTAGGATAAGAATAGTGCTAATAATAATCTTTCTACATATTTAGCTTCGTTGGTAAACTTTGAGTAGTGCTCGCGAATTTCAAAATTGCAATTTTCATTTCTATTTGTGGTTTGTAATAACATATTGCAATTGGTATAGATCTGTACGTAGTTTAAAATTATTGTAGTGCGTTTTAGTATCTTATAAGAAATGAGTGTGCTTATTCTCATCATCATCATTGATTTTTCCGCTCCAGCAAACCAGTGTTTACGAACCTCTTCCAGTTTGTCCTGTCCATCCACAGCTGATGTTCTACCTTTTGCTGCCAATTTACATCACTTTTGGCAAGGTCTTTGAAAATTTGCTTTTTCCAACTATCACGTGGCCTCCCTCTGGGCCTCTTACCTAATTGGAGCCATCCTTCTAATATTTCTATACCAACGAAATCTGCTTAATTCTAAGGTTTCTAACAGGCTCCTGTCCAATCCAAGTTGTTGTCGAATACCTTCATTCCTTATTTTGTCTCTCCTTGTCTTTTGCAGACATGACCGAAGGAACTTCATTTCAGTAAAAACATTCACACCTTAAAGAAGTATTCAATTCTCCATTACAGTTTGATGTATAAAATCAAAATTTCACAGGTTGGTTGCTCTTACATCCTAGATGTTAAATAAGATAGGGTTTACAACATTCAAATTCTTCCGTACGGGGTTCAAATGAGTGCCAGATCAGAAGATAAATAATCATTCCCTCAAAACCGTTTGACATACGAACTGGGAGTATATTTTACAGGCTCAGTTGACAGTGGACTCTCTAAAATGTAAAACTTTGAAAACTTTCAGTTTAAAACTGTAGTGACCGGGCGAGTAGGCCATGAGGTTAGGGGTGCGCAGCTGTGAGCTTGCATCCGGGAGATAGTGGGTTCGAGCCCCACTGTCGGCAGCCCTGAAGATGGTTTTCCGTGTATTCCCATTTTCACACCAGGCAACTGCTGGGGCTGTACCTTAAGGCCATGGCCGCTTCCTTCCCAGTCCTAGTCCTTTCCTCTCCCATCGTTGCTATAAGACCTATCTGTGTCGATGCAACGTAAAGCAAGTAGGAAAAAAAAAAAAAAAAAAAAAGAGAGAGAAGTGAAGCACGGGTATCTTGCTAGTTTTATATAAAGATATAGGCTACAGAACATTGTAATGCCATGAGCAACCAACATAAGTATTCTGAAAATTCTGAAATTGTAAAATTCTATGTAATGAAAAAAATGGCCTTTTGCTCAATATTTTACAGAACATCTACATTAACATTGATCAATACAAGAATCCACCATATAATTTAAATGAAATACATGAAAGAAGAAATATACTAATGGAAACTTTTACGCCAGTTATTTGCTAACAGTACTAAAACAAAAATAAGTCCCGCCCACAACATTCAAGAACCACACCCTTCCGTACACTCACGCAACACACTCTGCCCCTTCCTGCACAAATTTTTTTCCACTGCAACAGCAGTAACCATATCACACCGATAAGAAAACAGCAGTTGAGAGGCAGGCTCCAAAAACAGTTCCAGGACAGTTAGGCCTAATGGTTAAAATGTAAGTTAACACAGTATGTATGATTTGAACATTAACTTTCTTTCCTGATGTGATTTATTCTATTTTTTTTCATTCCCATTACAGATGACACTTATTTGACGGTTTCACTCACTAGAATGAAAAATATTACAACATAAAGTCGCCCAATACATACTCCAATGTATATGTAGATCCAAGATGTACCAGCAGCATACTATTCAACCATAGAAGAGTGGTGGGATTTTAATTCATTTTAATAGTCCTTATAAATTACAACTAGAAATTATTTTACACCATACAATGTTATGTATTATTGCTATTAAGGTTTTTTACATGATTTTAAGTATTCCAAAATAATGACTACAGTGTGTACATATACACATACTTTAATCTGAAGACAAAAAGGCTGTGCCTTACAATGTTATGTATTATAGCACTAATATAGTTTTTTACTGGACTGTAAATATTCTAAATAATAATGTTTATTCAGGCATTTTATACATGTATATTTATTTTAATCTTATAATATTGAATTAATATGGGTCACTGAAGATCACTCATAAGTAGTCAAACCATGTCTGAATCACATAGTATATCAATACCTTTTAATTTTCCATCTTCCTAAGCAGTCCTACTAATCTGTTTGACTATTTAGGACTTTGCATCCAAAGGCTTGCCATCAAAGGCCTTCATTTTTCTTGACAGGAGAAATATAGACAGCGTCAATGTTATCTGAATTCACTGAGTCATCATCTTCTACTTCTTCTGAGATAGCTACGAGTTCTGCCACAGTTAGTGTTTTCTGGTTGATGTGACACATGTCGGAAAACAATGAAATCCTAATATAAATACGAAAGATGTTATACATAATTCCACAGCAAATCGGCACACAATTACAGTTTCATGCTTCCTCACTGCACTACAAACACACACTTCAACAATGAAGGAAGGAACAGAGTTACAAGTACAGTCAAGTGAGCAGTCTATGAATAAGGAATACATACTTGTTAATCCCAAAGTTGCGTAAATGCAACATTATTGTAAATTTCAAAATGAGGCTTCACGTGATAGATTCATTGTGTGAAAAAGACCTATTGTCTTACAAGTATGTCTATAAAACTTGAATATATAAAAATAGACACAAAATATCTATTCTATTTCTGAAAAGAAAATTCAGAACTCAACCTGGTTAGATGTTGTGATTTTCTTCAATCATAAAAAGTTCAGAAAAAAATGCCATTACATGTATTTAGCGTAGACAACTGGATCAACAATATTTCTAGGATGTTCCTTCAATATATCGATGCTTAAAATTAAAATTCACTGCAACCTTAAGTCGGGACAAGGACAAAAATAAAATGTTGCGTTAACGCATCGTTGGGTCTTAATGGGCCTTAAGTGGTGCTTTATATTGCCCAAACATCATGGGACCTAGTAACGGCTCAGAACATAACAGAATAGTGGAGAAAATTGTGTGTTGATATCGAAGAGCTCACCGATGATTTTTATGGGTTCACTGACGAAGATGAACATGAAGGACTGATCATCGAAGATATCGTATAAGACTATTGAAAATAACATTCATTTTGCAGAAGTGGGCAAAAGTAACTTTGGCTTCATACTGATGATGTGCTGCCTGGGCATCATATTTTGAGTGTGATGATATAGTAACTAAAAGCATGTGTGGGAGCTCTGCAGTCAGCTGTGTAATGACGAGTGAATGTGTGTGGGTGTGGAAGAAGGTGCACCACAATTGATCATATACCGTTTCAGACAACACTGGAGTTGGAGGAGGAAGAGAATGTGGATTTTTAAGACATTCTTGTAATTAGAAAGCTTAGAATGGACATAAAGAAGAAAATGCAGGGTCTATGTTATAAACCCAGACCATCCTAGCAGCGTTTCTACGCTTGGAGACCTAAGCAGCTGTACAGGAGGTGCACGCATAGTTCTTGACCTTGTACGGAGTGTGCACGTGTTCATTCTAGCATCAGTAGTCGGTCTGACTCTGAGCTGTTAGCACGGTGATAGTTATCATTGCAACACTGTATTTTTGTATGTGAAAGTTATTTTAAGTACGAGTCTGCTCGATGGGTACGCAATTCATTTGTTCAGCAAATTCCTGTTGAAGTGCCACCCTCACAGCACAGATTCATGTAATATATATATATAAAATAAGAGTTTTGTCTGTACATGCTCATAATTTGAAAAGAATGATATTTCTGTATTGGACTTGTCCACCGTAACAAGGAAATGCATTTTTAAATTTTCTGTTATCTCTGTGTATATCTCTGTATGTACGAAGGGCGCACTATATTGTTTTACGCTTTATTTTTTGTGCCCAAATTGGAGTACATTACACATCAGTTGTTACGTCCACCTTCTCAACATAATCTCGTTGTAACTGTATGTACTTTTGCCATCGATGCGTCGGTCTCTCCAGACCTTCCTGAAACCATTCCTTCGGAGTGCTGCATACCCATGCCTTGACAGCTGTGTCCAGTTCTGCAAAATTCACGAAACGGCAGCCACGCTTTGGTGGTGGACTGCCCCTATGCTTCCATTGCATCGATTGTTGTTTCGTATGTGGCTCATGATAATGGAGCCATATCTCATCACCAGTCACAAGCCTAGCCATAAAGTCGGCTGAATCTCGACCATGGCGTTGCAAAACTTCCCTGCACACGTCCACACGCCTCTGCTTTTTGTCTGCAGGCAAGAGTCTAGGCACCCATATGGATGACACCTTCCCCAGGTGTAAGTGGCCATGCACAATCCGCTGCAGGGTGTTTTGGCTAATTTCCATGGCTGCCTCCATTTCCGTAAATATGATGCATTTATTTCCTTGGATGGCCTGTTGAACCCGGGCAATGTTGGCTGGTGTTGACACTGTCACATTCCTTCCAGAACTGGTTCCCTTGTCCACAATGCTCGCCTAGTTTTCCAACCGTCCACCCAGTTGTAAACTGTTTTCCGTGATGGCGCATGTCCTCCACAGACTTTCACCAAGCGCCGATGAATTTCTTTCCATAGGAACCAATTTGTATAGCACTGTCCCTGATGGTTGCTTTCCATGTTGTCTGCTCCTACGCTGACAGTGTTACCAAATAGCTATGACAAGTGCATTCGTTGGCCCCTGTACGTGTGCTGCTACCAAACGGTGGAACAAGACACTAGTTTCATGTCACCACCTTCAAAAGTGAAATGTGAACCATACCCGGATGTAGAAAAAATAAAGTGTAAAACAATATAGTACGCCCCTCGTATGTATGTACGTTACGTGCATCACGAGAAAATGGCTGAAGATACTTTAATGAAAATCGGTATGTAAAGTCGGGGAATGAGCCTCTACACTCTAGGCTATAAATCATTTTATTCTGGCTGAGTGAAATGGTAGTTTAGGGGAAGGCTTAAAATTTATTTCTCAAATATTTATGTTATTAGTGATCCTTTCGATAAATACATACTGCATAACCAAAGTTGTATAGAATTCAGTTTCTAATCATTTATGTCTTATACATTTTTACTGTACCGGCTATGATAACAGATATTCTTGAATTTGTATTTTTGTTGCTAAGTCCATATCAACGTCGAGCCACGAGAAAATGGGTAAACAGAATTTAATGGAAATTGGTATGCAGAGTTGAGGAATAAGAAATTACAGTCTAGGCCATAAGTAATTTTATTCACCGTCTATGAAGTGGTAGTTTAGGGAAGGTACCTAAAATTTAATTTTTAGATACTTATGTTATTGGTCCTATTGAAAAGTACTACATAAGAAAAGTTATAGAGAATACAATTTCCAATAATTTATGTTTTGTTCAGTTTAACCGTACCGACTATGTTAAGAGTGGTATTTCAGAGTTGGAAGAAAACTGAGTGTGAAAGCCTACAATATCGAAAGCTCTTAAAATTGATGAACAATAACATTACATTGACCACTGTTTGTTGTGATGTTCCTTGTTTCTTTTGCTGCCACTCATCCCCAATAGATGGGATTACTGCTGCGTACTGACTATAACAGCCTGCATGAATATTGGCATGAAATAGCTGGGGAGTTTGATAACTTTCTTCTTTAGCATGCCATTCCTCTGGTTCATACATTTTCTGATACTGCTGTTATGTAATACACTGATCCATCATAGTATTCCAGTTATTTGATCCCTACTATGAGGCGCTGATTGGAATGAGCAGTGTTCACACTTAATGGCTGTCTGCGGCCTGGTTATTACAGCTCTACAGTAGAGTACTGTTCATTAAAAGTTTTGTTAACCTTTCAAGCGGTAATGACTGAATAAATCATCACAGCTGCATGGCTTCCTAAGTGGCCATGACAGAATATTCCGTCATCACATTGTAAATGTCTTTCGGCGATGAGTATGAAGAATTATTCCATCGTAAGACCCGAGATCTCTTTTCTTTGTGCATGTATGTTAGTTTCGAGCTTTGGCTACAGCATCACTCTCCTAAAACCATGTGACCGGGTGAAATGCTTTCATTCCATGCCCAGGTGGCAGCCGGCCAGTACCGGCCGCCAGACTGCTGAGAGTGGTTGATAGTACATTATGGCAGGTACAAGCTGAGCTCAGAAACGTCTGCGAGAAGAACTATTTGATTTATTACACTGTGACGATTCGGGGAGTGATGTATCATCTGATAGTGAGACTAATGTTGAAATGTCAGGAGATAGCGAGTACCATGGTGAAAGGGACTCAAGTGAACATAAGAGAGGTAGCTTAAAGGGTCCACCTTTTCAATACAAATGAATGTTATAATGGTTAAGTTACAATATATTTACTTGGGACTAGTTTCAATGCTTTCACTATTTTATTCCCCATTTTACTCACATTTAAGCATAATGTTATAATATTTTGTGTATTGTATATGTTTGTATATACGTACCTATGCTTGTTCTCACATTTTGGCTGAAGATGGCGCTAAACAGCGTTGAAACTAGCTCCAAGTAAATCTGTTTTAACTTAACCATTATAACATTCATTTGTCTTGAAAAGATGTACCCTTTAAGTTACCCCTCTTACATTCTCATTTCAATATGGTTATAAGATGAAATTCTTAAATTTAAGTTAAATCAAGTGAACATGATGGTAGCACTAGCGGTGGTATTCAGCTTGGTGTAGGGACAAAGGTAGGGTCTGAATGGCCGAGATTTACATTTACGGTGCAACCTGGACTAAATATACAAATTGAAGACGTAAATAATCCACTAGAATATTTTCAATTGTTTTATCACTCCTGAATTAGCGGAACTAATAAGTACTGAAACCATCCGGTATGCTCAACAGTTTTTAGAAAACACACCGACCTTGAAAGTATATTCGAGAGTGAATCAGTGGCTGACACGAATAAAGATGAAATTATGACTTTACTTGCATTCTTTCTCTTGCAAGGCATTCATCAGTTACCTGACAACAAGAGCTACATTTCTCGTAGACAGATATTGGAGACCCCAATATTTTTGGAGCTGTTCTCTGGAAGAAAATTTCATCTCCTCAAATTCTTACACTTTGTCGATAACGAAGCATACGATGAAGCCACATGTGCTCCGAAGAAACTCTACAAATTGAAACCTATTCTGACCCACTTGAATAGCAGATTCCGAAGTGTGTACACACCCGAAAACAATGTGCCCGTAGACGAGTCTCTGTATGTCGTAAAAGGGACGTTTGTCATGAAAAGTTTTCATACTTCCTAAGCGTTCAAGATTCGGTATATCATATCATTTGAACTGTGTGAATCCATGTCTGGTTATGCGTGGAATTTCTTGATGTATGTAGGAAAGGACACCCAGTTTGATGACTCTGAAAAATGAACCATATAGATCAAAAGTAGTTTCCCGTTGCTTTCCTCAATGAGACAGGTTCTCTTTCATTGCCCTTGGCACTGCAATCATTTTAATAGCTTGATAGTGAGACTTTGTTTTTTTTAACCCAATGAAAATACCCGACCAATTAAAAGTATCTCATCGTAAGTTCCCGTTGCTTTCCTTAGCGAGCCAGACGCCTTGCCCTTCATACTGTGATAATTTTTGACAGCTTTATACATAGTCTATACTTTTTGAACCTGATAAAAATATTATACTACACAAGAGTATCGGGCTATATGTTACTTCCCAGTACTTTATGGAAAATGTGCCACTGTGTTAGTAGCTACTCGTAAGAAATGTTCCCCTTGAAAGGTTAAAAGTGAGAAAACGTGTGATTTTTCATTTGATCGAGTATTTCATATGATAGCATTGCTTTTAATTGCGACATGTCTACTACGTCATTGTAATCACCTATGTTGATTTCATTTGGGAAAACCACAGGGGTTATTAAAAGGCACATGGAAAGTGAGTGTCTGCCATTATAATGAAAACATTCCAACTTGATTGTGACTGATGGTAGGCAAGAAGGCCTACCATTGTAATGAAAATTCCCTAACCCAGTCTTCACATGAGAAAAGACTTATGGTGACTTCCCCATCGCGTTTCTGGGGTAACGTTAAGAGCTATGCAATTTAATACAATCTTACTCACAACGTGTACACTGCCCAACCTAGAATTCTGTATACAATGTAGAATTCCATAGCAAAGCACGGGTACATCAGCTAGTTGTAAATAAATTTGAATCTACTGGCTCAGTGCTCGATAATAAACATTCGTGCACACAAACAGTTTTAACAGAGGAAAAGCTAGATGACACTGGTGCGAATCTTGATTGGTCACCGAATAAATCACTCACAAAATTACCTCAAGAAGTAGGGGTTTTGGTTTCTTCTGCAAACAGAGCTACAAAGCTGTTGCATAACAAACCGTACAGGTTTACACGGGCCCATGGTATAAAACCTGCTGATCCAGCCACAAGAGTGAGGTATTGTGTGTGGTGTCTTGCATCATTGAATGATTGTTTATTCGACCCTCAGCTTGTGTTCTTTCCGGTTGAGGCTTGGTATCATCGTAATGGTCGTGTGAACAATCATAACACTTGCTACTGGTGTGCAGAAAATGCTAATGGTGTTTATGAAGTCCCTCATTTATGAAGGATGACTCTTCCAGCATCTTTTATAAGGTAAGATTTCATATAAGTTTGTATACATGCTTAAAACAGGGCGGCTGCGCATGACGTAAGTTGGGCTGAGGCAGCTGTTGTAGCGCAGAGTACAAACACCGCGTGCTCAATCTAGGTTCATAAGAGAGACCCTGTACATTTTAGGAGGTACAGATAAAATAAGATTTTTTAAAATCAGTCAGACAACACTATGTATGTTTAATTTATTCTTGTTCTACTAGTAATTTATGCAAATATTTATTATTATTGTTGTTGCATTGACTACCTGTAAATATTTTGGTTTTTAAGTGGGATTGATGTATTCTATGGTTTAGGTGGTTTTAAGTCCATTAAAATTGACGATAATGGTTTATAAACTTCTTTGGATTAATTGTTCATTATGGTCCATCCATTAAGATGGATAATCAAGGTTCTACTGAAATTGGTTAACACGACCCATAGAATTACAGATCATACACATCTGGATCGGTCCTGGTATTTTCTCTGCCTCTGGGCAGCAGTACGAGGTGAAATAATGTTGTAGGTTGTCAGGCAACTTTACACTCCACTGGGCACACAATGTCTGTTGTCATAGCTAGTTGCAAACCCTCACTTTTACTTTATGTTTAATATTTTACATATTGTTACCACTTGGAGCTCTTCCTTCGATTATGAATATATGCACATTTCATCTTCATTTGCTGCATGTTTTATGCAAGGTTTTGATGTTATTGTACTTTAACTATACAAACTACAGTTATAAGTTGGAGCATTCTCCCCATAATACATGTATTGGCTGCCATCTTGAGAGAACTGAAAACAGCACTGTTACTAAAGAACTTCCACATCCACCATAGAATAAAGTTTAAAAATAGTTCCTTCCAACTTCAAAATATTGAAGTACGGTACCTGTGGTGGTTTCCAGTTTCTTTCTGCTGTTTAGAACACTTGTTTACTGTGATCACTCATTAGAAATACTGCTGTATATTTATGTCGTCTTTTTTGATGGGTGACTACTTTTTATAATTTTTGTGTTTGGCAGACTTTTTCAGGTGTCTTCTGTTTGGTGGATTTACAGCATCAACTAGCTAAGGAAATATTTTGTGCTGAGCTAACACAGTGGCCTGAAAACACGTTGGGCATCGTATTGGCCAAATTTGAGACAACTCTTGAGGAATTACTCTTTCCTAAATCGGTGCAGAAGGAAAATGTTCCTGGAGTTGATGCTGAGCTCCTCATGGAGCCTGAACACACTTTTCCAGTAAGTAACTCTAATATCTAGTGTCTAGTACTCATTACTAATTTAGTAGTAATAGGATTTGATTTTCTCAAAATTAAGGGGAAAATACCCTCTATAAGAGAGATAGTAAATAATTGCACACTTGAATCTTTGTAGGGGAAATTCATGGTGCTTGAGAAAGACCATATTTATAAAAAATATTAGAGGGCTGCACTTGAGATAAGCACTGCACGTTAAAAGAATCAGGAATCAAGTATTGCCCATTGAATATTTTAAACATAGCAGCAGTCGTAAACCTGTAGTGGGAATAGCTTGTAGTTTACCATGCTCCAAAGTTGTTTTGAATGCTTTTGACTTTCTGAGATGGCATAGGCACACCCTGCTTTTACAATTAACTAAGTTTGAACAAGATCTCTTAATGGATCAGTCATGACAATTGATTTAGGGTGATTATTGTATCAAGAGAAATGGTTGGTCATGCTGGAGAACTGTCCATGTTAGAAGTACCAGCAGTGCATTCATTTTGACACTACTGTTCAGAGGAAGGTATATGTGCCTGTAGCGACTAGCGTTGTATAAGTGGCCATAGTGAACCGCGTAATGTCCGCAGAACAGATTATAGGTACTGTCAGACTAATGTTGGGTAGGACCTTTTGGAACGATTAGGTTGAAGCTGGGCTATAAATACAATTGTTGCTTGACAGACTCTCACTCTTGGCTCACTACTATGCAGCCTGCCTCTTGTGGTGCAAAGAAAGTAATACCGATGAATGGCAAAGGGTTGTTCAATGATGAAAGCACATTTTGCCTCATTGCCAGTGAAGGTTATTGCTTTTGCAGCATCAATCATGTGGAAAACTCCTTCCTCGGTGTATACAGCATTCGCACATGGGATCAATGCCTCGAATTGGGTTGGGGTGAAGTGAGTCATAGCATACTATGTCTGTTTACGTTCTCATGTTTCTACAGGCGACAAATCAATGCATGGTTCATCCAGAACTTCTTTTACTGCCATTCATGCCACAATAGGGAAATGTGCCATTGCAGTAGGGCAACATTGGCCAACCTACCACATATGTAATCCAAGATGCTTTCCAACCAAGGTAGTTTATGAGAATTTAAAAGAAAATTATCACATATTATGGAGAACATGATCAACTGACCTGTTTATCATTGAGCATGTGTGGAACTGGATTGGACATCGTCTGACCTGGTCTTCAACAGCAGGGACAATCCTTTCCCTACTATGCTACCAGGTGGTACATGTATGGAACACTATTTCACAGGATTATATTAATCATTTCTGTGCAAGAGACTGAGCTCGATAGCTGCAGTCGCTTAAGTGCGGCCAGTATCCAGTAATCGGGAGATAGTGGGTTCGAACCCCACTGTTGGCAGCCCTGAAGATAGTTTCCATGGTTTCCTATTTTCACACCAGGCAAATGCTGGGGCTGTACCTTAATTAAGGCCACGGCCACTTCCTTCCCATTCCTAGGCCTGTCCTATCCCATCGTCGCCATAAGACCTATCTATGTCTGTGCGATGTAAAGCAAATAGCAAAATTAAAAAATATAAAAATTGTGCAAGAGTTGTGGCCTGCATCATAAGTGGTTGAGGGTTCTCAAAGTACTGAAACAGTATTTTGACACACCCTACAGATTATTCAAATAAGTATGTTCTTGTGCAAATGATTTTGTATAGTTTTGTGTGTATGGATATAATTTCCTTCTTCTTGGACCAGGTGTGTGTTGTAATTTTCATTTTCTGTTAATGTCTTTGGGATGTCAGGTCTACATATTCACTCATTTTCTGCTCTATTGCAATGTTTCTTACAAAAACACAGGTTGTATTGTAACTCATTTAATGCTGTCCTCAGTACTGGATATCTTATTGTAAGCACATTATGTTCTTCTAAATTATATAGTGCCTTCATTGACATATTAGAAGATATTAGAGCTTCAAACTTACTTATATTTTGGAACATGCAGAAAACCATCATTAAATGCTTTTTTAAATGTTTAAATTGAAAAACAACTTGTTTTTCCGTGCTTCATTGAATTTCTGTAGGGATGCAGTTTAACATGTTTGCAGCTGTTCGGATATCGGTAACCATCCCCCCATACTATAGTACTTTTTTTTTCCTTAACAGAGTTCATTTTTGTGTCCTTATGCAATTTAGATTATCATTTGAAATATTTCAATGATATTTTGTGCATAGGAACCATGGCACAGCAGCGCTATCAATGAGCTTTTCGCCTACGGTGCCATTTGATGCAGCATATGCATCATGACAGGTAACGAAGTGTAATGAAGGAAGGACTGTAGATATTCAATAACGTTTCTACAACACATAATTCGTTTTTGAACATTTCTCACAAAAAATGGTGTGTAGGCCATTGCTGTGTGAACAATCACTGTACAATGTACATAGCCAATATAGTCGCCTATAATAGTGCTCTGCAACAAACACAGATTAGATATGGCATTATTTAGAGTCAATTACTTCTGCATTTTGTGGAATTCCACGAAGTATTGCTCAAGACACAAGCCTCACTGTCATGGACACTTGCTGCAATAGTGCATGCTCTCCTGCGGCACCCCTCTTCGTAACACTGTCTGCACAGCTTCTGCAATCTACGCCCATTCTCCTTAGCCACACATCTACTGGCAAAATATGCTCATGTAAGCGGAGTCCTAGATTTTGGGAGTCTGTGAGACTGTGTTTCTATTGATCAGAAGGCCCTGCAACCTCACTATTCTCTATTGTCATCACAGAAAATTATGCCGAAATATAATGCCTATGGAGATAATAACTAACAATTCATCTGATGCCCAGATGGAGAATATGTTTAACAACAGCTTAACAATGCACACGTAAGAGGTCTACTTGTTTACATTGGTACAGGCAGAAATACGAGCTTTAAGGCGCAGAGCATGATGCAGGTGTGTTGTCATCGGCACTAAGTGAAAGTGGAGTCACGAAGCACATGTGGAGTCATGGCGCACGTCGTCATCGGGCGCGAACGTGTTAATAGTTCGTACCATACAAGGCCACCTTTGTATTATACCAAGTAAGTCATGCAGAGGTTGCTGTCCTTCATGCATGCTGCATGTCTGTAAACAAGAGCACGGTCACTGTCATACCATTTCTGTACACCTGTATAAAACCCTTGAACTTCAATGAATGGATTATTATATTGAAAAACAGTCCTTCTATTGTGTGAAGGCATTAAATCAGGTGAGCGAGCTGGCCATAAATCTGCACTAATTATTCTGTCCTCAAAAACATAATGCACTGCATTCTTGGAATTACGAGTGGTATGTGCTGTAGCCCTGTCTTTCTGGATATATTTGAGCGACCTCTCCTTTTCAGTAAGTTGAAGAAGGACCTTGTTCGGCATTAAATCTGCATTGGTTAGAATTATTGCTGTCGAACTAAAGGGAATATCCAATACACTCTGACCAGATACACATATAGATACTGCTGTGTTCTCAACATGTTCCATCAAGAACCTAACAAAATAGCACTGAGAGGATGTTCCCTCTAAAACAAATATGGTTTGACTTCACTTATTGTAATAACCCACTACGTAACATCAGTAACATAATATTATTATCAGTATCATATTATGCTATTTAACCTTTTAAGTGCTGAATTACCGGTTGACTGTTTGGTACTTCAGTGCTGAGTTTTATTCTTCCTATGTAAAATGTGTAGAAGCCTCAATTTTTAACTTATCAGTGGGGTGATTAGCTTAAAATGTTTACAAATGTTGGTTCTTTATAAATCTAAATGCAAATGGAAAATCCTACCCTTTTGTTAAATATCATTTTGAGAGAAACAACATTATACTTTTTGTGCCCATGAGTACACCACATTTATACACAGTAAAGAGCCCAAAATAAAAATGATTTCCTAAAATCTGTAGGCAAGTAATACATATAATGCCGTACAAGTACATAAGTTGATATTTTAAAATACTTTTTAAACCTGGAATGTGGTAAGAGTTCATGTTTTCCACCGGTTGTTTGTGATACCGATTTGTTCAACCAGCTGCATCAACTCCACTGGCACAAAAGTTTGAGAAAAATCAATGATTTTGGGGTTGTCATCAAACACTACTTGGCACCCAGTGTCTGTCACAGTTCTTTGAAAGTCTGGTGGAGAAAAATCATCTGTACGCCATGAAAATAGTGATGAAATAGCTTTTGAACTTGCCATGTTTTCTTCTCTTGTTTAGAAGGAGGCTCTGTTTCTTTCTCACTTAAAACATTTTCAGCACACTCTATATCACTCTCACTTTCAAAATTGCTTAACAATTCATTAAAATCATCATCTTCATCATCACTTTCCACTGTGGTTAATAACTGAAAGATTCTTTCATCCAAAATAAAATCGCTGCAAGAGCAACTGTAGCTTGTTGTTCCGTCATGTTTGTTTACATCATACATGAATTCCGCAGACGTCTACAAAAAGCTCTGCAAGTTACTTCCCGAAGCTATAAGCCGTGTATCGTAATCTATAATCTTCATTTCCATATTGACGAACTACGCAATTAGAAATAGGAAAGGATTTCCACCTATCAATACATGTTTATTGCACTTATTATGCTACAGGACCGGTTTCGACCCTTTACATAAGGTCATCCTCAGCTGAACCATGCATACATATCTATATGATGAAGCTATGATTAAGATAGTATTGTCAAAGGAATGCCATACGATAATACACATTAGGTCACATCCAAATGGGGCATGTCGTAACGTGAACTGGCATATATGTCACTATGTACAACAATGCAGTTTATGTCTAAAATAGTATGTTTAAGATCTTAAAATTACTTGATAAAACATATCTCGCTTAAAACTAATATATGTATATATGTACAAGATGAATACAATATATGGGAGCACTTCATGCACATGAACGTTCGTGTCTTGCTTGTTGGCTGACTCCCGTGTTCAAGTCTTATTTACACAGTTGTACACTCAGTTGCTGTTCCTGGAGTTTAAATGATATGGTTTGCTTGTAAAATTGTATAAGTAAAAGATTTTGTCTTCATGTATGTACATAGAGTAAAACACTTTCCAATTTTAAAAAGGTGCCAGACGTATGGTTAAAATTAGGCTAAAATATGTTAAGCTCTGCTGTGTGTGTTGCCTTATGTTAAATCAAATCATGTTGTCCTGTGACTTCCATAAAATTTGAGTGACATTGGGTTCGAAGTAGTGGCTCATTTCCCATTTGTAGCTGTGCAGTGATGTTATATTTACCTGTGGAAGATAAGATTGAGCTATGAGTGATATTTATGTTGGAGGAATGTCTAAACCATCTTTCTATTTCCTATATCAATGTTTCTTAAGAAAGGGCTTCCTTGCTTGTGCTAGCCTGCAATTTGTCCTCCTTATTTCTTCCATCAATAGTTATTCTACTACACAAGTAATAATATTCATTTACTTCCTTTAAGACTTCATTTCCTAATCTAATATTTCCTGCATCACCTGACTTTGTTCGACTGCACTCAATTACTTTTGTTTAGGATTTATTTATTTACATCTTGTACTTCTTCCCCAAGACTCTATCAGTAACATTCAGCAATTTTTTCAGATTATCTGTAGTCTCAGGTAAAATAACAATATCATCGGCAAATCTCAGGGTTTTCATTTCCTCTCCTTGGATTGTGTTTCCCTTTCCAAATTCCTCTTTATTTTCCTTCCAGCTGAACAATTCCTGAGTGTCTTAAGATGTGTCCTATCATTCTATCTCTTCTTCTCATCAAATTTAGCCAAAACGATCTCCTCTCACCAAGACCAGGTCTTCATTCTCCTCAAGATCAGAACTGTCCAATCTCAGTGAGAAGAAGATTCAGGAGATCAAGACCCTGGATGTTCTCTCTTACCAGAAGCGCGCCGTGAGTTTAGTTCTATAAATGCACATGCCAAGACACTAGACTTCACCTTGATAGCACAGAGTCTTACCAGGTTCATCATTTACTTCAGTAACACCTGCGAAGATCGCTGCACCCAAGGGGGCTGTTGCTCTTCGGAGCAGGGGAAGAATACTAAGTCTTTTTCCTCCCAAGAGGTTGGTGACGGCCACAGCCAAGGTGGTAGATTTGGCATCGTCGACCGGGGCTAGGAATTCACCTCCCAGCCCATCTTAACAAGAAAAGAAAGCAGGGAAGAAGGACTTCCTTACCAGGCGCTCCCCAGCTCCTCCTGCTAACAGGAGAATCATGCCCTCCATCTGGACGGTATACATCAGCGCCAGCTGGTCCATCTACGCAGAAACCTGTGCGCTTCTTTGTAGGAAGAACACTCGCTGCCGAAAAGCATTCAAAAAGCTCATGGCATGCATCTATCTCCATCTTGGATGGAGATATTAGTATAGATTAGAAAGCGTCTCGCCGCTTAAAACCTAACACTTATTTTAGTAGTCCACTGCGGCACTGTTACAGTGGAATTGTAGCGGTTATGAAAAACATCTTGCTGAACTGCGCCAGCTAATCTGTTAGTTCGAGGCGAGTATAGTCTGTATTCAAGGAATTAATCTCAGACTGGGTCACCAAACAGTCCTGAGAAATTTTAGACTATACTCGATGGAACAGGATTTTGCCAACCGGGCTTCTGGTGGCGTTCTGACATGTATTGCAAAATGGCCCCATTAAGTACCCAGCTGGAGGCAGTAGTGGATGTGTTTCATTGCCTGTCATAACTATACTGTTTGCAGTGTTTATTTCCCACCAGGCCAGCCCCTTAATATCAATGATCTTGTAGATCAACTCCTACCTCCTTTCCTCTTACTGGGTGATTTTAATGCCCATCACCCTTTACGGGGCTCTGAAATGGCTTAGCCCAGAGGGAGGGATTTGGAACAGTTAATAGGATTACCAGATTAATGCATTTTGAATAAAGGGGATCCAACCCATTTTAGCGTAGCACATGGTCATTAGTCTCTGCAGCCATGCGCTCGTTCCCTTGCTTCGGTGGGATATACACGATGACGATGACCTCTGTGAAAGTGACCAATTCTTACTTTGTTCAAACAGAAATCCATCTGGGAGGACTATAACGTGCCTTGTACGGAGTGGGAAATCCACAGTGCCTTGGCGCTTTGCAAGGACATGGTTCCTCCCCGATGGATTCTTAAATATGCTGTTTGGCCAAAGTTCACATCACTAGCTGTCTTTAATGATGCGAATAGTCAGAGTGTAGAAGACGATATAACTTATATCATGCAAGTTATTTTTTGCTGCTGCTGAGGAGTGCATGCCATCTTTTTCTGGGACTCCTCTATGTAAACTCGTTCCTTGGTGGAACGAAGAAATTACAGCAGCTATGAAAGAATGACGTCTCGCTCATAAACGCTATTGTAGGCAGCTTACTGTGGCCAACTTGGTAACATTAAGAAACTTTGCTCTAAGACGCGAGTTCTTATTCAAAAGAGTAAGAAAGCTTCATGGGACAGATATGTGTTGTCCATGAAGTCACATACTCCGTCATCTCAAGTGTAGACTAAACTTGGACACATTTCAGGTGTACAAGGATCATCCTCAGTACTGGGAATTTCCACTGCAGGCAGTATTGTCACTAATATACCCACAGTTGCTAACCACCTAACAAGCCATTTCAGTGATGTGTCTGGTTCCAGGAAGTACTATCTTGATTTCCTGGCTCTGAAGTTTTGCCACTTAAGCTTCAGAGGACTATAACGTGCCTTGGCGCTTTGCAAGGACATGGGTTCCCGACCAGTTATTGTCTATAATCGGATGTTGAAATACCTGGAAAATTCTAAATTCCCATGGAAGGAATTAGATATTTTTCACCAATAGAGCATGTCAAAAATTCTAAATTCCCTCCATGGGAATTTAGAATTTTCCATTCGGAATTGCTAGGCGGGCAATAATTCCATTGTGGAGATTTATCTCCCGTATGCAGTTATCAGACTGTGCCTCTTATAAGGGCTTCTCATAAGTTCACCTGCATACACCCCAGTGTCAGTGGGTAGGGTCTGACACATCCCACTCTGATGAGTCTAGTGTCAGACCTAAGACAAAACGCTGGTTAATAGAGCAAACGCCTGAAAAGCCTTACATTTGACATTGTTGAAATACCTTGCGAGGGTAGACTCTTATATCTCCATGGGATGTTTAACCGAATATGAATAGAGGGTGAGTTTCCATCACAGTGGCAAGAGGAAATAGTAATTCCTCTCCTCAACCCTGACAAAGATCCTAAGTATGCAGGAAGTTACAGACCTATTTGTCTCACTAACTGTCAATGTAAACTATTTGAGAGGATGGTGAATCACAGACTTGTGTGGTGTTTGGAGAAAAGGGGACTTTCGTCAGAGTACCAATGTGGTTTTTGAGCCTCCCGCTCTACCACTGATCATTTGGTATGCCTGGAGAGTTCTATCCAGGACACATTTCTCTGGAAACAGCTTTTGGATGATGTTTGATTTGACTTAGAAAAGGCCTATGACACCACGTGGCAGTATGACATTCTTTCAGTCTTGCATCAGTGGAGATTCCGAGGTTACTTACCAGTTTTTATTGCAAACTTTTTGTCCCTCCATCTATTCCATGTCCGAGTGGGGGGGATATTTGTAATATCATGTTGAGGAAAATGGCGTCCCTCAGGTAACGGTTCTCATTTTCACTCTGTTCGCGATTATCATAAACAGTATTGTTGTTGCTGTTGGTTCAGCAGTAATACCATCGTTATATGTAGACTATTTTGATCTGCATTATAGCTCACAAAGTATGGCATTCGCAAAGCGATAATTACAGCAAGCTATTTGGAGAGTTGAACAGATTTTAGTTTTTCATATAAGTCATCATATATGCCTGCATTTAGGAGGTGTTTTTGTTTTAGTTAGTGGTAAAGTTGCTGGCTTCATAACTTAAGGTTCACAGGTTAGAGCTTACATCATGACAATTTTTAATAATTTTAATTAGCTGTGAAGTCATGATAGATCTCAGGAAATCACTGGACAGGTGGAGGGAATATTTTGAAAATCTTCTTAACGGGAAAGGAGATCTTCCTGGTGGTGTCGCGTACAAGCGAGCTCATGGGGAGGAGGAAAATGATGTTGGTGAAATTATGCTTGAGGAAGTGGAAAAGGTGGTAAATAAACTCCTTTGTCGTAAAGCAGCAGAAAAAGATGAAATTAGACCTGAAATGGTGAAGTATAGTGGGAAGGCAGAGATGAAATGGCTTCATAGAGTAATAAGATTAACAGTTGGTAAGGTACTTTCAGATTTGACAAAAGCAGTAATTGCACCCATCTATAAGCAAGGAAACAGGAAGGATTGCAACAACTATCAAGGTATCTCATTGATTAAGCATATTAGACAAAGTATTCACTGACATCTTGGAAGGGAGGGTGCGATCAGTGGTTGAGAGAAAGTTGGATGAAAACCAGTGTGGTTTCAGGCGACAGAGGGGCTGTCCAAATCAGATTTTCACTATGCGCCAGGTAGTCAAAAATGCTACAAGAGGAATAGACAGTTTTGTTTATTTTTCGTAGATCTAGAGAAAGCATGTGTCAGTGTATCGAGGGGAAAGATGTCCATCATACTGGGGGACTATGGGATTAAGGGTATATTATAAAAATCAATCAAAGGCATTCATGTTGACAGTTGGGCTGCAATGAGAATTGATGGTAGAATGAAATGAAATGGTGTATGGCTTTTAGTGCCTGGAGTATCCGAGGACATGTCTGGCTTGCCAGGTGCAGGTCTTTAGATTTGACACACGTAGGCGACCTGCGCGTCGTGGTGGGTATGAAATGATGATGAAGACAACACATACACCCAGCCACCGTGCCAGCAGAATTAATCAATGATGGTTAAATTTTCCGACCCTGCCAGGAATTGAACCCAGGACCCCTGTGACCATTTAGCCGTGGAGGCGGACGATGGTAGAATGAGTTCTTGGTTCAGGGTACTTACAGTGGTTAGACACGGCTTTAATCTTTCACTTTTGTTGTTAGTAGTTTACATGGATCATCTGCTAAAAGGTATAAAGCGGCAGGGAGGAATTCAGTTTGGTGGAAATGTTGTACGGTAAGCAGTCTGGCCTATGCTGACGACTTGGTATTAATGGCAGATTGTGCCGAAAGCCTGCAGTCTAATATCTTGGAACTTCAAAATGGGTGCAATGAGTAGCCTATGGTATGAAAATTAGCATTTCGAAAACTAAATTGATGTCAGTAGGTAAAAAATTCAACAGAATTGAATGTCAGATTGGTGATACAAAGCTGGAACATGTAGATAATTTCAAGTATTTAGGTTGTGTGTTCTCCCAGGATGGTAATATAGTAAGTGAGATGGAATCAAGGTGTAGTAAAGCTAATGCAGTAAGCTCGCAGTTGCTATCAACAGTGTTCTGTAAGAAGGAAGTCAGCTCCCGGACGAAACTATCTTTACATCGGTCTGTTTTCAGACCAACTTTGCTTTATGGGAGCGAAAGCTGGGTGGACTCAGGATTTCTTGCTCATAAGTTAGAAGTAACAGACATGAAAGTAGCGAAAATGATTGCTGGTACAAACAGCTGGGAACAATGGCAGGAGGGTACTTGGAATGAGGAGATAAAGGCTAAGTTAGGAATGAACTTGATGGATGAAGCTGTACACATAAACCGGCTTCGGTGGTAGTCATGTGAGGCAAATGGAGAAGGATAGGTTACCTAGGAGAATAATGGAGTCTGTTATGGAGGGTAAGAGAAGTAGATGGAGACCAAAACGACGATGGTTAGACTCAATTTCTAATGATTTAAAGATAAGAGGTGTGGAATTAAATGAGGCCACAGCACTAGTTGCAAACAGAGGATTGTGGCGACGTTTAGTGAATTCACAGAGGCTTGCAGACTGAACGCTGAAAGGCATAATGGTCTATAATGATGATGCATGTATTTTTAATTACCTTTTGCATTAATCCTTATGTTTTTTCATACGTCCTTTTACTGATAATATATCTTTTAAATGTTTAATCACAATATTATATCTGTCAGAAAAATGTTTTATACTGTATACTGTATATATCCATAAGGTGGGGCTGCCTGTCCGAGGCGGTAAAGGTGTGCTTGGTTCACCAGGAAGGACATGGGTTTGATTCTCCATCAGGAAGTAAAAAAATTTCAGAAATGAAATTTCCACTTTCGGAGGTGCACATGGCTCTGAGGTTAACTCAGTCTACACCAAAAATGAGTACCAGGTTAATTCCTAGGGGCAAAGGCGGCGGGGTGTAGAGCTAACCACTCTACCCCATGAAGTGCTGAGGTTACCGATAGTAGAAGCCTTTACCTTCCATCGCTCCAAGGGCCTTCCTGGCCTGTACGGAGATGACTTTGGTGTTTTTGCTTTGCTTTTATATATATTCATCAGGAAGATGTATGTATGTGTATGGAAGCATGTAAAAGATATAAAGTTAAAAACAACAGCAAAGAACAAAAGTAACTTCAAATTAAATGAAATTAAAAGACAAGCTTGATAGCTGTAGTTGTTTAAGTGCGGCCGGTATCCAGTATAAAAAAATAGCGGGTTCGAACCCCACTGTTGACAGCCCTGAAGATGGTTTTCTGTGGTTTCCCATTTTCACACCAGGCTGTACATTAATTATGGCCACGGACGATTCCTTCCCTCTCCTAACCCTTTCCTGTTCCATTGTCGCCATAAAACCTGTCTGTGTAAGTGCGACATAAAGCAATTTGCAAAAAAAAAAAAAAAAATTAAAAAATAAAATAAAAGAGACTTAGCTTAATGGAAACTCAAACCTGTGCACTTTCCACTTCAGTTGTGAGCATCTTGACTACTGTACTACAAGAATGCTTCCCCAAATGCTGGCTTACATGCCAGCTTATAACTTGTGGACAAAAATTGAAGGGTTAAAATCTCAAGATTTTATGCTAAAAAAAGGTATTGATTTCAAGCCCAGATACAGTATTTTAACCTCATGAAAGCTCAACAAAGTGAGTGTCTGTAATACTACAGACTCCCATTCTTAGGCATGTTGATGATAATCAGCTGATGCAAATACATGAATGTAAGATAAGACATCTGGTGATAGCAAAAAATTGCTGAAAATCAGTCTAGCCTACCCGCAGTGCTTACATGGATATAGTGGTATGCAAGCTGAAGTACCAGGTGATTTCTATCACTTGGTAGTTTACCTCCCATGTAGCTGTCATTTCATATATCAGAGCCAATTAAAAATGTTCTGTGACTTTGAGGATGTTGAGTACAAAATGTTCTATAATGTAGCAGCATCTGACTTCTTTCTCTGATTTCAGCTATTGAAAAATTATTTCTCAAGTCTCATGTATGAAGGACATAAATCTTACTTTTAATCTCAAGAGCAGTGCCCGAAGATAAGACTTCTCTGAGAGTGATTGTGGAGATATGTATTTGTGGATTGTTCATAGATAGCTTGCCTTGTATGACTATTCAAGATGGTTCGACGTACATTGTATGTCTGGTGGACCATACTCATTCGGTCCGTTTGATGTACCACGTTTGGCCGGTACAGGCGGAACTTACAATACCTATTACTCGTGCATCAATACTGCTTTGCGGGATCTTTTTTCACCTTATGAATCAGGAAGTTGTGTACTTTCCTTTCATCTCTGTTTCATAATTAGAACTACTACAAAATTGATTGATATATATTGCTTTTGACTCATTCCAATAAGGGATAAAACATGAGATACACTCTATTGAGTTTCAAGGAAGTTACTTTAGAATGTATTATGTCCTTTCCTGTGATCTTGAGAATGTTTTGTGAACTATAACTTGAAATTTCTTGCCACTTATAAAGGGGAAGTACCGAAAGCAAATACTATGCAGGTACTTTTGTTTTGCAAAACTTAATGTAAAAAGCTGCAGTGCAAAAGTATACTGTATAGAATAGGTGGAATCGTAAATTTTACTTAAATATATATGTAGAGGCTACTCAGTCACAGAAAAAGGGCCGGACCAGCTCATCCTCTTATGAGCAGAGAGATTCTTGGTTTGATAGCTAGCAATAATGGAAATTATGTATTGGGAAGCTGTATTTTCGGTAGTTACTATGCATAGCAAAGGGTTGCTGCGGAAGTGATAGACAGCACAGATGAAGAAAGAGTTTCGGCTGTAATAACTTGTGGACAAAAATTGAAAGGTTAAAATCTCAAGATTTTATGCTCAAATAGGTATTGATTTCAAGCCCAGATACAGTAGGTAGATTTCATCACGAGCATGCAAAGGATCCCCTTCACGGGTGTGCTGGGTACCAGAAGCATTTTGAGTCTGTTTTAGATGCTTTTCTGCTCTTTTTTGCAACATAAAAGATAAATAGATACGTGGCAGAATGTATACTTGGTGCCCCGCTTGAAACCGAGGTCGCTCACCAGGAGATGGGAGCCGGTGACAGGGGAGGAAATTTGTGTTCTTGGGGCTTGTAATGTTGATAGGGATAATGCAGAAACCCACCCTGAAGAGCTATTTCCCCAAGGATAGATTTTAAGAAACTCCTGTATTCCGTTAACCAAAGGCAGTGGACAGGTTTGAGCTCGTCTTGTGATATTTAAATTTTGTTGACACTGCTACACAGGATACATGTAAGGGGGCCTAAAAAGCTTTTCAAAATTTCAGCCTTTCCTGGAGGTTATACATGGAAATATTCAGACTGCCTATATCACCAATGAAAATATTTCTTGTTTTGTAAATATGCCTGAAACAAATACTAAAAATGGGACTTATCAAAATGATATATTTTTACTAATACACAGTTCAAAATTATTAGGGCAACATGTTTTGTAATATCTGGGATGTGAATGTTAATTTGGTAGATGGGGTTGCAGTGGCCGTACAACATACCTTGAGACCTTAGCTACTTAGGGTATGTCAAATTGAAATTATACTCCATCTGTCAAGTGACCCCTCAAAACAAAGTGAATAGCGGTGCGTCCGTGTGTGGTTGTGAGGTACACTGACATTTGAGCACGTTGTACGTAAACCAGTACATCCCATCAGACATCTAAACGAGGTTCAAGTCGCAAGGGCCATAACTTTGATCCAGGAAGGATAGACTTTTTATCGTGTTGCTGTGGATCGCAGTGTCTCTCCGTTAGTTATTCAGCACTTGTGGAATCGCTACATTGAGACAGGCCGGTTCACAAGGAGTGTTGGACATGGTTGTGGACACATGACAACCCCACAGGATGACTGATATCTGACCATCTGTGCATTGCAGCGTCGTTCAGCAACTGCCAGACCTCAGAAGGGTCACTGGAGTCACGTTGTTTGACCAGGCAGTAAAGAACAGGTTAAGAGAAATGTCCTTATGACTCAGACATCCTGTTCGAGTGCCTCGCTTAACGTTGCAACATCGTGCAACTCTCCTTCTGTTTGCTTTTACCCACGTCAACTGGCAACTTCGCCAATGGAGTACTGTGTTATTCACAGACAAGTAAAGATTTCCCCAGACACAGCGTGATGGACGTCAACGCGTATGGAAATGCCCTGGTGAACAGTACATGCCAAATGTTGTCCAGGAAGGCGACCGATTCGGCAAGGTTGTGTGATGATGTGGGGTGGCATCAGTATTGATGTCCGTACGGATCTTGTTGTCGTCTGTGATAATCTTACTGCTGTGGGGTACATCGAGCAGATACTGCTACAGCATGTGTTGGTTGCTGCATACGGTGTTGGCCCTGATTTCGTACTCATACACGACAATGACAGGGCTCATGTAGTGGGCATCACCAGAGCTGTCTTCCGAGAACTGGACATTCAAGAGATGGAATGGCCAGCAGTGAGTCCCGAACTTAATCCCATCGAGAATGTGTGGGATAGGCTTGGCAGAATTGTTTGCGGGCGTCCTGTTCCACTACAGACTCTCCAAGACCTCGAACAGGCTCTCATTGAAGAATGGGACCTGATACCGCAATGTGACCTCCGTCGACTTATACGGAGCATGCCACGTAGGTGCCAAGCTGTGATAAATGCTCGTGGAGGACATTTACCATACTGAACCTCTCCAACTGTGATAAAAATCCACCCTCGAAGACTGTTATCACTTTGTTTTTGCCCCTATTTGGACATTTCCGTTTGTATCTTAGAAGTGAAGCTTCCACGGTGTGAAGAATTATTTAATTTAATTTCCGGGTTGAACCGTGTTGTACTTGTACGCATATCACGTACAGTTTGCCGACGTTTCGAATACATTGCAGTATTCTTTGTCAAGGCGACTGAAATACCCCTACTCGATCCGAGGTAATCAGTCTCCCAGGCAGAAATTACACTACTAGAGTGGCCTTGATCTTGGCCTTTTATATCCTAGCCTTTCTGGCTGACGTAAGCCCTGGCTGTCTCGCGAGGCTTCTGGAAAGTATATGTCACAGCCAGGTAGTGGGGGCTTGCCCGCGCTGTTATGTAATGGGGTTGCGGCCCGTGTGTTTATGTTGTGTGTTCTTAAAATGAATGCGAATCCATCGATGTTCTTTTGTATACTTCAACGGTAAAGAATATAGGTTTAATTGGTATTGTTTTGTGGAACATGGCATACATTCAAAAAAAAAGTTCCCCTAATTTTTTCTGAACTGTGTATTTCGGGTTGTTATGGACAACCCTGTACTGCAGTCATCACATACACTGTGGAAAAAAAAAAAAAGTACACCTTGAAAGACATCGATTTTGATCGGATGACGGTAGATGCCACCTGGGGGATAGTAGATGTTACTGATAATGGTTTCAACATTGTCCGCCAACAGATAGCATAGTAACATAGCTGCCAGTGCGCCATTGGCGTGTACCCTTTAATAGGAAATATTTACAGCCATAAGGCTCAGTGTAATGTAAACGTGTAAAGCAAATGGGCGCCATGCCACGGAGACGCACTCTTGCTTCCTACAGCCAGCTGAGCGTGTTTGACAGGGGTCAAATTGTGGCCTTCCAAGTAGCAGGATGGTCCTTTCGGAGAATTGCCACACAAATTGGATGTGCTGCGTCAGTTGTGCAACGATGCTGGTTGCAATGGTCACGTGAACATTCTCACACCCGTGGATGAGGTTCTGGACGTTCATGCAGCACAGACATCTGGCAAGATCATCATATTTTAAGGGCAACAGTGGCAGATCGTACAGTTACCGCAGCACAGGTAAGAGGGTTTATGAGCCCAGAAGTGTCAGCACGAACTGTTGCCAACAGGTTACTAGCAGTGGGACTACGGGCATAGCACACCTCTAGCCCGTCTTCCACTAACGCCACAGCATCGACGTCCATGGCTCGACTGGTGCCGTCAGAGGATCACTTTGAAGTTGGAATGGCGGGCCGTGGTCTTCAGCGATGAAAGCAGATTCTGCCTGCACGCAAGTGATGGTCGTTTGCGCGTACGATGTAGACCTGGCGAGTGCTGTCTCGTAGAGTGCATTCATCCAAGACACACTGGGCGCACCCCAGGGGATATACTAAAGACAATGGGTTGGGATATAGTACCATATCTGAAGTACTTGTTTGATTATTGTTTGCATGAAGGAACTTTACCAAATGAATGGAGAGTTGCTATAGTAGCCGCTGTATATAAAGGAAAGGGTGATAGACATAAAGCTGAAAATTACAGGCCAGTCAGTTTGACATGCATTGTATATAAGCTTTGGGAAAGCATTCTTTCTGATTATAGAAGGCAGTTTGGGTTTAGGAAAGGTTATTCCACTGAAGCTCAACTTGTAGGATTCCAGCAAGATATAGCAGATATCCTGGATTCAGGAGGTCAGTTGGACTGTACCGCGATTTACCTGTCTAAGACATTTGATAGGGTAGATCATGGGAGACTACTGGTAAAAATGAGTTTGATTGGACTTTACAAAAGAGTGACTGAATGGGTGGCTCTGTTTCTAGAAAATAGAACTCAGAGAATTAGAGTAGGTGGAGCTTTATCTGTCCCTATAATAATTAAGAGGGGAATTCCTCAAGGCAGTATTATTGGACCTTTGTTTTCTTATATATATCAATGATATGTGTAAAGAAGTGGAATCAGAGATAAGGCTTTTTGCAGACGATGTTATTCTGTATAGAGTAATAAATAAGTTACAAGATTGTGAGCAACTGCAAAATGACCTCGATAATGGATAATGTTGTGAGATGGACAGTAGCCAATGGTATGATGATAAACGTGGATAAAAGTCAGGTTGTGAGTTTCACAAATAGGAAAAGTCCTCTCAGTTTTAATTACTGCGTTGATGGGATAAAGGTTCCCTTTGGGGATCATTGTAAGTACCTAGGTATTAATATAAGGAAAGATCTTCATTGGGGTAATCACATAAATATGATTGTAAATAAAGGGTACAGATCTCTGCACATTGTTGTGAGGGTATTTAGGGGTTGTAGTAAGGATGTAAAGGAGAGAATACATTTGTCTCTGGTGAGACCTCAACTAGAGTATGGTTCCAGTGTATGGGACCCTCACCAGGATTACTTGATTCAGGAACTGCAAAAAATCCAAAGAAAAGCAGCTCGATTTGTTCTGGGCGGTTTCCGACAAAAGAGTAGCGTTACAAAAATGTTGCAAAGTTTGGGCTGGGAAGACTTGGAAGAAAGGAGACGAGCTGCTCGACTAGGTGGTATATAGGATGCTAAATGGTTTATTTTGTCACCTATTCAATACATATAAATTTTACACACGGGAATTTATTATTAATTCCGCTTGAGACATGTTTCGCCCTTCATTGAGGGCATCATCAGTCAAATTACCTCCTCAAGGCAAAAATCAGGTACCTGATTAGTATTTAACATGCACAAATTAATACACATTACAATGGGAAAATTAAGTACGAGGAACTCTTGTACAATGGTGATGGTAAAACAATATAAGTTTAAAGAATAAGAAGTCGGCACCAATGCTTAATATTACTGGGTAATTATAGCAGAGTTCAGCAGTGGTGCTCTGAAGAATAATTGATGCACTCATAGGAGATTATAAAGTTTATAAAATTATTTACAGTATAACAGTCGGGGGGGGGGGGGGGGAAGGGTGTAGTGCTCGGCGTCAATGTTTTTAACAAAAATTACTGCCAATGGTTCTTAACTATACAGTAAATTTACATTATCCAATTGAACAGTTCAATTGAACATTTACCTACAAATAACTGCCATCTTTGTTGCCATTCAAATGCACTATTTACTCAATGACACTCATTGAGTCTCCATCCACGCTGACCAGTTCACCGTACCGAACCCGGTGCTTCAACCAGACAACTTTCTGTTTGATCCCTATAGAACCTCATTTGGCTATGGGATATTTTCCCTGCCCCCTATGATTATTAACTAAGATTAAACCACTCTGCATATTTCTGATATGTCAATGCTACAATCATCTTCCAACGATTAAAGCAACGGGACGCACTTGGTAATATACTTTTTTTATGTCCTTGCTCACCAAGCTGCTCTCTTGTAAATATGTATATAAACTGTAAATTATGAACTGTTCAATTGGATAATGTAAATTTACTGTATAGTTACCAACCATTGGCAGTAATTTTTGTTAAAAACATCGACTCCGAGCACTATACCCTTTCCCCCCCGACTGTTATACTGTAAATAATTTTATAAACTTTATAATCTCCTATGAGTGCATCAATTATTCTTCAGAGCACCACTGCTGAACTCTGCTATAATTACCAGTAATTTTAAGCATTGGTGCAGACTTCTTATTCTTTAAACTTATATTGTTTAACCATCACCATTGTACAAGAGTTTCTCGTACTTAATTTTCCCATTGTAATGTGTATTAATTTGTGCATGTTAAATACTAATCAGGTACCTGATTTTTGCCTTGAGGAGGTAATTTGACTGATGATGCCCTCAATGAAGGGCGAAACATGCCTCAAGCGGAATTAATAATAAATTCCTAAGTGTAAAATTTATATGTATTGAATAGGTGACAAAATAAACCATTTAGCATCCTACATTCAGTATCTTCAATACAGACAACAATGATTTTTATCACTAGGTGGTATGTTCCGAGCTGTGAGTGGAGGGATGGCATGGGAGGACATTAGTAGATGAATAAGTTTGAGTGGTGTCTTTAAAAGTAGGAAAGATCACAGTATGAAGATAAAGTTGGAATTCAAGAGGACAAATTGGGGCAAATATTTGTTTGTAGGAAGGGGAGTTAGGAATTGGAATAACTTACCAAGGAAGATAGATGTTCAATAAATTTCCAATTTCTTTGCAATCATTTAGGAAAAGACTGGGAAAGCAACAGATAGGGAATCTGCCACCTGGGCGACTGCCCTATGAGTGATTGATTGATTGATTGATTGATTGATTGATTGATTGATTGATTGATTGATTGATTGATTGACTTATAGTCTGGGGTCGAATAAGCTACAACTCTCATTCACCTTTGGTGTTTGTGGAGGGAAAGCTGACCAGCGCTCAGTACGTGCAGAATGTTGTAAGACCCGTTCTTTTGTCATTCTTGCAACAGGAAGGGGATGTGTTCTCCCAACATGATAATGCTCGCCCACACACTGCGCGTAAAACACAACACGCTCTGCAAGCCGTGCAGCAACTTCCCTGCTCAGCACATCTCCGGACTTGTCTCCCATCAAGCATGTGTGTGATATGATGGGACGACAATTGACATGTGCAACTTGTCAACCCACAACTCTTGCAGAACTACGTGAACAGGTCGAACAGGCGAGGTATAATGTATCTCAAGACAGTATTCGCCATGTGTATGATGGAATGGATTTCAGAATCAGTGCCTGCATTGCCGCTTATGGAGGATACGTCATGTATTAATATGGGTGTTTCAGCATGGATCGACACCTGGTACCTCAGTACCGCTTGAGCTATTGTTTCGTAAATGTAATCATTTCATGCACTCGCATATTCTCTGTTTCAACAATAAATCTTGAGTGAATTGGTAAACTCTAAGAGGGTGTACTATTTTATTTTTTTTTCTGGCAGTGTTTATTACTGGAAAAACAGTGGACATGATCTCAGTATCCCCAAATTTTCATTACATTAAGTTTCTTAGATATAACATCACGAATTCTTTAATTTGATGGTGTCTAAACTTCTGTTGAGTTTCAATTTAAATACTGCCTGGAAAGTGAGCAGCTTGGGATTAAATTGCTGGCTTGTAATCGTACAAAATTCCATCCCCACGTTAAGTCAATTTTTGTATTTATGGCAATATTTATACCAAAATTATAGGTTAATGTATTTTTGTATTGTCAGTGTCATTTATTTCATTGTAGGAATACTGTAGGTATTCATTAATGTATCATTAACAAAGTAACTAAAGTAATAGATGGTATTCGTGATCACAAATTTGTTTTTGTCATAGTTAAAAAAATGTGAAAGAAAGCAAGGTATTAAAATTAGGACTATTAGGCAGTACCATATGGTTGACAAACAGGCATGAGGGAGTTTTAAAAAAATACTATGATCGGTGGAAAACAGTAAATAAACATGTAAACAGACTCTGGGATGGGTTTAAAGCAATTGTTGAGGAATGTGAAAATAGGTTTGTACCTTTAAAGGTGGTAAGGAATGGTAAAGATCCACTATATTATAACAGAGAAGTAAAGAGACTAAGAAGGAGGTGCAGGTTGGAAATAAATAGATAGAAATGCCTGCGGAAGTAAGGAGAAATTGAAGGAACTTACTAGGAAATTGAATCTAGCAAAGAAGTCAGCTAAAGATAACATGATAGCAAGCATAATTGGTGGTCATACAAATTTTAGTGAAAAATGGAAAAGAATGTATATTTCTCAGCTTCCAGATAGGGAATTGAAACCACTTCTTTGTGGGTGAAACAAGAAAGTCTTCACTATCTTGGCTAACGAGCCTTACTCTCACCAAAAGCAAAAGGGACAGGAAGAGATAATTTCTGTTAGTTGTAAAACAACAGAGTTTTTGATAGTTCTGTCTGTCAATGAAGAAGCTGGATGTTATTGTAATAAATTTTGACATACTGGTTCTCACTAAAAATTTAAAATATCACAGTTGATTTAAACAAAGTACAATTATTTTACAAGGATGTGAAAGAGCGAGTAGTAGTCTTCACTTCATTTCTCAAAAGTAGGTATCCTTATTGTACTGATCTTCAAACTACTGACGAAAGTGTTGAAACAGATATGTTTTTATGTGTATAAAACTTGAAATTTGCTCTATCTCAGCATTAAGGTATATGGAGTCTCCTCCCTGAAGGGGATCGGTGGTCTAACTATTCGTTGTTATATATACTGTAGATGTCAGCTTATTTTATGCTTGTTTCACTATCCAAATTACACTTCAAACTTTGTTACTAGTTCCTCCAGTTCAATCAATCATTCATGGTGTTCTGAATGTCTGCTTCTTCAATTACTTTAAATTCGTGACTTTTATTCTTCTATTTTCCTACATTTATGTGGGATTTTTCTTATCTTATACACCCCACATCAAGACCAAATATATGTAAAAATTCCCATCCTCCTGGTGAAGACGAGAAGCAAAAGTGAGGTCGTTGGGTCTGAAAAGAAATGGATGTAGCACTGGAATTGATGAGGAGAGCCCCTCTATTTGAAAACCATTACTGTATGAAGATGGGGAGACTGTTCTTGTCCTCTTGTGGTTTCATACTTGTCCATGCGTGTATTTAATGTTGCTTCGTCTTTCAATGCTGACCTATCAATGTGTTTATCCGGTACTGTTTAGTGTTCCTCTCTTTTTATATTTTACCTGATTTTTCACTTGTTTGATTTTTTCCAGTACTTTTATGACCCATCACTGTGGCTATTCTAATACATTCCCATTGAAGTTCCTAACTTCCTTTGTATGAGTTTGTCACTTGTTTTTCCTTTCCTTTCCTTTTATTCGACGTGTCTTCAAATATAATTCCACGTATTATTTTGTGATTGGATTTTTTTCTGTTATGCATAGTAAAAGAAATATGTATGGTTTATTATTATTGTGCTAGTTCAGAATGGTACATAAATCTAAGGGATTGATTTTGTACTTCCTTTGCATTTTTGCATCATTTTTCAGGGCATTATATCTCCAAAGATACACGTGTCAGCAAAAATTACAGTAGGAGAAAGTGTGAATGAACATCTTCAGAAGATTAATTCTTCTCTTTTTCATAGTCGGCACATGTGGCATGGCAAGGTATGTTTTAGGTATTGTAATTGACAGGGAACGGATTTATATGTAAATACATCTCTCTTTAGGAAGCTAAAATTAATTATATTTTGCATTATCTTTACGAATCATAACGTGTGGAGTTGAAAAATGGAGTATTCATTTTCCATATTTTTCCATATTTTGGAGTTTAGCACATATGTTCCATATTCTTCGTCATTAAAATCAATATAGTCCATATTTCGACTAAAAAGTAGTCCTCTCAATAATGGAGAAATAAATTAAAAATCTGTATTCGAAAAATTAATATTTTAACTGGTGCGCAAGTCATTATCACTCCTGTCTACGTCTGGGCTGATAAAATAAGCTGATAACCAGTGCAAAGAAAGAGAGAGGTTGAGCCCGGAAGTGGTGGAGATCAGCCGGTCAGTACCGTGACTACCTGAATCACACTTACAGCACTGATAAGCTGCATTACATAACATCGACTGTATCTGTGACATAATTTTGTAACTAGGGAAATCTCATTCATCGACGATGTGCTAGTGGTTTCCGGATTAGTTCGTAATTCTGGCATTCCCTTTGATTGCTTCATAACTCAATCTAGTTCAGTTCACCACCAGTCATTCACAGTTTGAATTAGCAGTGAGACGGATCATAGTGTTCTTGTACGTTAAGTGTGTGCAGTTGTATAGTGATATTCATAGAATACATTAACGTTGTTTCAATATGCCTAAAGTAGCTCAATCAACCAGTTTAAAATTGAAAAGTTATGTATCAGAATTTAAAGAAGATGGTTTATCAACTGACAGTAATATATTATTTTGTAATTTGTGTCATTGTACAGTGACATCTACTCAAAGGTTCCTTGTACAACAGCACGTTTCAACCAGTAAACGCCAGGCTAACAAACAACGAGATTCCAAGCAGAGACTGTTGTTTCCGACACAACCAGCAACTTCCAGTGTAACGTCCGAGTTCAACACCGATCTCTGCCGTGCTCTCATCTCTGCTGACATACCTCTCTTCAAACTGAATAATCAGTGCTTCAGGGAATTCCTCAAGAAATGTACTAAACGATCCATCCCGGATGAGTCAACGTTCAGAAAAACGTACTGTTCAGCCATATACAATGAAACTGTTCGGAAGATACGGCAAGAGATTAAAGACGGTCCAATTTGGGTTTCCATTGATGAGACAACAGACAAAGAAGGCAGGCTAACTGGCAACGTAATCATTGGTTTGTTAAGCGAAGATTATTATAAACGGATTCTCTTACATTGTGATGTTCTAGAAAAGTGCGATAACAAAACTATAGCAAAACTGTTCAATGAGGCTCTGGGTATCCCCTGGCCACAGGGCGTTAAGTATAATAAAGTGTTACATTTTATTAGCGATGCCGCACCTTATATGATAAAAGCCGGAGAAGCATTATGTGTTGTATATCCTAAGATGATTCATTTAACATGTGTAGCACATGCCTTTCATCGTGTGGCAGAAGTGATAAGAGGCAGTTACCCCAAAGTAGATTTATTGATTTACTCAGTGAAAAATGTTTTTCTCAAAGCCCACAGAAAAGTTCATCTTTTGAAAGAAATGTACCCAGAGATTCCATTGCCGCCTAAGCTGATTCTAACTAGGTGGGGTACGTGGTTGCAAGCGGTTGAATATATAGACTGTATTAAGAACGTTCTGCATGCCATGGACTCTGAAGATGCAGCCTCACTTGAAGCCGCGTAAACAGTTGCCTGCGATGCAAGTGTGAGAAATGACTTATATTACATTCAGCATAATTTTTCATGCATCACAAAAACACTGAAAAGGCTCCAAAACTCGCATCTCTCACTTTCTGAAAGTTGTGAAATTGTGAATAAAACTGTAGAACAACTAAATTGTGGTACAGGTAAAGTTGCAGATGTAGCAAACATGAAGATGGCCACTGTACTTTCAAAGAACCCTGGATATGAAGAAATGACAAAGGTTTCTGCAATGCTGTGTGGAGATTTAAGTGTAAAATTAACATTGAATTTAACCCCAGCAGATATTGTGAAAGTGAATTATGGCCCCATTACCTCTTCCAATGTTGAACGCAGTTTCACTCAATATAAATCTGTCCTTAGAGATAATAGGAGAAGATACACTTTCCAGCACTTAAAAGAATATTTTGTAATCCATTGTTTTGGTAATTGAGAATAAAGGATTGTGTGTTCTTCAAATATATTAAAACTAGCAAGGTACCCGTGCTTCGCTACGGTATTACACTGAAATTTATAATTGAATGCTTATTGTTTTAGATATATAAACCGCCGAAATTCGCGATCTGACTCGTTTTCTGCGGGAATCCACCAAAATTCCCGATCTGACTGGTTTTCTATTATTTTACGGCACGTTTCCTCCCATTTTTAAATCTTCCTTTCCAGCAATCGATTCCGTACTTCCCGGGCTAGGCTCAGGTATTCCTCCCGGTCAGTTGGGTCCGTAAATCTTTGCCATCTTTTCCTATAATATTTTTAATATGGATAAAATCCTTCAGGAGATCCGGCGTGCTGTCATATTGGGTGCCTTGGTGGCACTGAACCCGCGGCCGGACTGCATTCTTAGTCATTACCCGTCCAGGAGCCGTTTCCGGCGCGGTCCGCACATTTCACGAAGGTCCGGAATATTATTATTATTATTATTATTATTATTATTACTATTATGTGTTGCTGGAATGGCTGATGACAGGGAAAACCGGAGTATCCGAAGAAAAACTTGTTCCCGCCTCCGTTTTGTCCAGCACGAATGCCACATGGAGTGACCGGGATTTGAACCACGGAAGCAAGCTGTGAGAGGCCGGCGCGCTGCCGCCTGAGCAACGGAGGATCCTTATAAGTACATTAGTAACAGTAAAATCAATTGGTCTCACCTCCTTCTACACCCCACCGCCGTTAAGTTTATTTACCGCCAACCCCCCCCCCCCCAAAAAAAAAATTAAAAGAATACTTGTTTCTTTATGTTTAAGGGAGATTCCAAACACCAATGTTCACGTCTATTACCTTCAGTTTTGAGATATAAGTATCCCCATAAAAATAATTTACTTTTTTCCTTTCATTTCACAATAATCCCCCCCCTATCCTAAGTGAATTTTCCCGCAAAAAATACTTGTTTCTTTAATAGTAAAGGATCTTCCAAATACCAATTATCACGACTCTAACTCCATCAGTCTTTGATTTATGTGTCCTCATGAAAGGAATTCAACTCCTTTACACTCCCGCTCTCCAAGATGGTTTCCCCACCAAAACGCGTTTTTCTTTGTTTTTAAAAGAGATCCAAATACGAATTTTCACGTCTGTAACAACTTTAGTTTTTATTAGATGTATGTATTCTCATACAATTAATTGTTCAATTCTTTCACCCCCCCCCCCCCCTCCTTCATTGGATTTTCCGAGAATACGTGTTTCTTTACTTTTAAAACAGATTGCAAATATCAAATTTCACGTCTGTAACATCTTCATTTTTGAGATATCAGTAGCCTAATTAAAAGAATTCATCACCATTTTCAGTCACTTTTACCACCCCCCCTCCACCCAAGTGGTATTTCCGAAAACTAAAAATACACATTTCTTTATCTTTAATAGAGATAAAAAATACAATTTTTCACTTCTGTAACATGTTAAGTTTTTTAGATATACTGTAAAAATTCTCATTTTAAAGTTTCACTCCTTTTGAGTTCCCCTTAAGTGGAGTTTCCAAAAACAAATCACCCCCCCCCCCCATTTATTATATTTTCCACAAACAAAAAATACGTGTTACTTTATTTTTAAAGAAGATCCCAAACACCAGTTTTCAGGTCTGTAATATCTTCAGGTTCTGAAATATAAGTAGACACATGAAATGCATTCGACCCCTTTTTCAACCTTTTCCACCCTTCCTATTAGGATTTTCCTAAAACGAAATATACATTTTTAATGGAGATTATAAATACCAATTTTTACATCTATAACCTTTAAACGTTTTGAGAAATAGATACACTCATTTTAAAATATTACCCCCTTTTCACCCCCCGCTTAATTGGGTTTTCCAGAAACAAAAAAAATACCTGTTTCTTTATTTTTAAAGGAGATCCCAAACACCGATTTTCAGGTCTGTAGTATCTTCAGTTTCTGAGATATATGTAGCCTCATTAAAGGCATTCAACCCCTTTCTCACCCCCTTTTCACTCCTATTGCGATTTTCCGAAAACAAAAAAATACATGTTTATTTTTAATGAAGATTCTAAATACCAATTTTTACATCTGCAAACTTTAAAAGTTTGGAGATATAGATTCACACATTTTAAATATTCACCCCCTTTTCACCCTCCCATTAATTGGTTTTTCCAAAAACAGAAAAATACGTGTTTCTTTATTTTTAAAAGAGATCAAAAGTACCAATTTTCAGGTCTGTAATATCTTCAGTTTCAGAGATATAAGTACTGGTATCCTGATTAAAGGCATTCAACCCATTTTCCCCCATTTTCACCCTTTTTCGTCCATCCTATTGGGATTTTCTGAAAACAAAAAAATACGTGTTTCCTTATTTTTAAAGAAGTTTCTAAATACCAATTTTTACATGTGTAAACTTTTAAAGTTTTGAGATATAGATACACGCATTTTAAAGTTTCACCCCCCTTTTCACCCCCTTAGCGACGGAATATCCAAAAATCCTCTCTTAGCGAGCACCTACATCTTAATTTGAATATATCCCCATAATTCATTTCTTTATGTCCAGTAGTTTTGGCTCGGCGATGATGAATCAGTCAGTCAGTCAGTCAGTCAGTCAGGAGAAGTTTTTATATATATAGACTAGCAAGATACCCATGCTTCGCTACGGTAATATACTGAAATTTTTAATTGAATTCTTATCGTTTTATATACAACCCGCCGATATTCGTGATCTGACTCGTTTACTGAGAGATTACGGCAACGTTCCTCCCATTTTTCAATCGTTTTTCCAGCAATCGATTTCGTATTTCCCGGGCTAGGTCCAGGTATTCCACCCGGTCAGTTGGGTTCCTAAATCTTAGCCATGCTTTCCTATAAGCATTTTTAATGTGGATCAAATCCTTGAGGAGATCCGGCGTGGTGTCGTCTTAGGTGCCTTGGCGGTACTAAACCGGCGGCCGGACTGCAATCGTAGTCATTACCCGTCCAGGACCCGTTTCCAGCACGGTCCACACATTTTGACGACGGTCCAGAAGATTATTATTATTATTATTATCATTATTATTATTATTATTATTATTATTATTATTATTATTATTATTATTAGGGTGGTTGAAATTAGTTGAATTTAGGTATTATTATTATTATTATTATTATTATTATTATTATTATTATTATTATTATTATTATTTTGATTGATATTATTATTATTATTATTATTATTATTATTATTATTATTGATGTTCTGGACCCCACAGCAAGATGCAAGACTTCTACTTGGCGGTAAATTACATCTGCTGCCATTGTCATTGATGATAGTATGACCATCACCATTGTCGAACGTAGGCAAGTGCGCAGGATTTCTGGCGATACGAATGACATACATCCGTGTATTATTGACCTTATTATAGAAGTGAACAACTGCACGGTCAATCTTATACTTATCGTTTATTTCAAATGTGTTTAAATTTCTGTTTATATGCCAGAAGAATCTACTGTAATCTACGAAGGTTCTCCAAAGGAAAAGATGACTCTTGAAAACGAACCCAGGTAAGATTAAAAATGATCGGTTTATGATCAGAATAAGTCCATTGAAAATCAACAATCATTCAACCGGGTCAGGAATGGAATTAATAAAGCCCCCAGCTAGCGGTGAGGATAGGAATTGTGCCGGCTGCCGAAGCCCGTCGCACTCCTCTGGAGCAATGATTATTGAATGACAAATGAAATGAAATCATATTGGAGAGTGTTGCTGGAATGAATGATGACGGGGAATACCGGAGTACCCGGAGAAAAACATGTCCCGCCTCCGCTTTGTCCAGCACAAATCTCACATGGAGTGACCGGGATTTGAACCACGAAACCCAGCGGTGAGAGGCTAGCGTGCTGCCGCCTGAGCCACGGAGGCTCCTTATAAGTACATTAGGAACAGTAAAATCAATTGGTCTCACCTCCGTTTTCACCCCACCGCGGTTAAGTTGATTTACCCCCTGTAACCGTACAACAGGGTTACAGATTCCATTCAGTATTTATTATTATTATTATTATTATTATTATTATTATTAACCCGATTCATTAGATTTTATATATTCTGTTTCTCATCATTTAGACTGTTATAATTAGGTATCATGTATATTATTGTACTAGCATGATACCCGTGCTTCGCTACGGTATTATACTGAAATTTATAATTGAATGCTTATTGTTTTAGATATATAATTCGCCGAAATTCGCGATCTGACTCGTTTTCTGCGAGAATCCACCAAAATTCCCGATGTGACTCGTTTTTTCTTATTTTACGGCACGTTTCCTCCCATTTTTCAATCTTCCTTTCCAGCAATCGAGTTCGTACTTCCCGGGCTAGGCTCAGGTAATCTTCCCGGTCATTTGGGTACGTAAATCTTTGCCATCTTTTCCTATAATCATTTTTAATATGGATAAAATCCTTCAGGAGATCCGGCGTGCTGTTATATTGGGTGCCTTGGCGGCACTGGACCGGCGGCCGGACTGCATTCTTAGTCATTACCCGTCCAGTAGCCGTTTCAGCGCGGTCCGCATATTTGATGACGGTCCGGAACATTATTATTATTATTATTATTATTATTATTATTATTATTATTATTATTATTATTATTATTATTATTATTATTTGTTGCTGGAATGGCTGATGACAGGGAAAACCGGAGTGACCGGGATTTGAACCACGGAACCCAGCTGTGAGAGGCCGGCGCGCTGCCGCCTGAGAAACGGAGGATCCTGATAAGTACATTAATAACAGTAAAATCAATTGGTCTCACCTCCTTCTACACCCCACCCCCCACCGCCGTTAAGTGTAATTACCCCCCCCCACCAACAAATTTAAAAGAATGCTTGTTTCTTTATGTTTAAGGGAGATTCCAGACACCAATGTTCACGTCTATTACCTTCGGTTTTGAGATGTAAATATCCCCATAAAAATAATTCAATTTCTTTCACTTCCTTTCACACTCCTTCCCCCCCCACCCCTAAGTGAATTTTCCCTCAAAAAGTACTTGTTTCTTTAATAGTAAAGGATCTTCTAAATACCAATTATCATGACTCTGACTTCTTCAGTTTTTTATTTATGTGTCCTCATGAAAGGAATTCAACTCCTTTACACTCCCGCCCTCCAAGATGGTTTCCCCACCAAAACGCGTTCTTCTTTGTTTTTAAAGGAGGTCCAAATACGAATTTTCACGTCTGTAACAACTTTAGTTTTTATTAGATGTATGTATTCTCATACAATTAAGTCAATTAATTTTTCAATTCTTTCACCCCCCCCCCTCTTCTTTGGATTTTCCGAGAATACGTGTTTCTTTACTTTTAAAGCAGATTGCAAATATCAAATTTCACGTCTGTAACATCTTCATTTTTGAGATATTAGTAGCCTAATTAAAAGAATTCATCACCATTTTCAGTCACTTTCCCCCCCCCCTCCCTCCAACCAAGTGGTATTTCCGAAAACTAAAAGTACACGTTTCTTTATGTTTAATAGAGATAAAAAATACCATTTTTCTCTTCTGTAACATGCTTAGTTTTTTTAGATATACTGTAAAAATTCTCATTTTAAAATTTCACCCCTTTTAAGTTCCCTTTAAGTGGAGTTTCCAAAAACAAATCACCTATATTTTTTTACATTTACAGGAGATTTACACCCACTCTTTACGTCTGTAACATTTTACGTTTCCAAGATATTCTGTAGATAGCCTTTCAAAAAATTCACCCCAATTTGTCACTCCTGTCTAACCGCCATTAATTGGCTTTTCCAAAAACTAAAACATACGTGTTTCTTTATTTTTAAAGGAGATCCCATATGCAAATTATCAGTTCTGTAATATCTTTCGTTTATGAGATATGTGTATCCTCATTAAAGGCATTCAACCCATTTTTCACCCTTTTACACCCCTCCTATTAGGATTTATGGGAAACAAAAAAAAATACGTGTTCCTTTATTTTTAGAGGATATTCTAACTACCAATTTTTACATCTGTAAATTTTAAAGTTTTAAGATGTAGACACACTCATTTTAAAATTTCACCCCCTCTTTTCACCCCCAATATTTGGATTTTCCAAAAACGAAAAAATGCGTGTTTCTTTACTTTTAAAGTAGATCCAAAATACCAATTTTCAGGTCTGTAATATCTTCAGGTTCTGAAATATAAGTAGCCTCATGAAAGGCATTCAACCCATTATTCACCCTTTTAAACCCTTCCTATTGGGATTTTCCAAAAACAAAAGAATACGTGTTTTTTATTTTTAAAGGAGATTTCTAAATACCAAATTTTACGTCTATAAACTTTAAAAGTTTTGAGATATAGATACATTCATTTTAAAAATTTCATCCCCCTTTTCACCCCTCATTATTTGGATTTTCCCAAAACGAAAAAATACCTGTTTCTTTATTTTTAAAGTAGATCCCAAATACCAATTTTCAGGTCTGTAATATATTCAGTTTCTAAGATATAAGTATTCTCTTTAAACTCATCCGAACCCATTTTTCACCCCTTTTCACCCCTCCTATTGGGAATTTCCGAAAACAAAAAAATACGTGTTCCTTTATTTTTAATGAAGATTCTAAATACCAATTTTTACATCTCTAAACTTTAAAACTTTTGAGATATAGATGCACTCATTTTAAAAATTCACCCCCTTTTTCACCCTCGCATTAATTGGATTTTCCCAAAACAAAAAAATGTGTTTCTTTATTTTTGAAAGCGATCAAAAGTACCAATTTTGAGGTCTGTAATATATTCCGTTTCTGAGATATATGTATTCTCTTTAAAGGCATTCAACACATTTTTCACCCCTTTTCACCCCTCCTATTGGGATTTTCCGAAAACAAAAAAATACGTGTGTTCCTTTATTTTTAATGAAGATTCTAAATACTAATTTTTACATCTCTAAACTTTAAAACTTTTGAGATATAGATGCACTCATTTTAAAAATTCACCCCCCCTTTCACCCTCGCATTAACTGGATTTTCCAAAAACAAAAAAATATGTGTTTCTTTATTTTTCACAGCGATCAAAAGTACCAATTTTGAGGTCTGTAATATCTTCAGTTTCTGAGATATAAGTAGCGTATCCGGATTAAAGGCATTCAACCCCTTTTTCACCCTTTTTCACCCCTCCTATTGGGATTGTCTGAAAACAAAAAAATACGTGTTTCCTTATTTTTAAAGAAGATTCTAAATACCAATTTTTACATCTGTAAACTTTTAAAGTTTTGAGATATAGACACACTCATTTTAAAATTTCACCCCCCTTTTCACCCCCTTAGCGACGGAATATCCAAAAATCCTCTCGTAGCGAGCACCTACATCTTAATATGAATCTATGCCCAAAATTTCATTTCTTTATGTCCAGTAGTTTTGGCTCGGCGATGATGAATCAGTCAGTCAGTCAGTCAGTCAGGACAAGCTACTTTATATATATAGATTTAATCATAGGGTAAGTGAAATTAATTTGTAATTATTCTGTATTGTAGTAAGTGAGATTTGTTGGTTTCATATTGTCATGCTGTGGCTTGTAACTCTGGCTAGATGAGCTGGCATGGTATTTTGCAATCGAGGCTATGTTTAACTGTGCAAGTAGATTTCCCGGTGATGCATTCAGCATAGTCATTCTCAATCCGCTTGGGTACGCTTAGACGACACATGACTGATGACATCAGTGCGTGGGCACGTGATTGCGACCAAGTGTCAGTATTCGCCAGCTACTGTATGTTGAAGTGGAAGGGATGGACAGTGAGTAGGGAGATGAGTCGTCATCGCGAGGTTATATAAGTCGAGGCGACGGTGGTGAGAGTTATCATATTCAGTTCATATTATTCAGTTCATATTGTTCAGTTCATATTGTGCAGATCATATGAAACAGTCAGAGGTATCAAATGGAAGAAGTGGTCTTAGTGTGATGGTCAGAGCTAAGAGTTGTGTTTGAAGAAGTAATAATCGAGGAGGTCTACAAGTTTTGCTTGTATCCGAGCAGAGACGGGTACTATGCAGATAAAGAAACATCATCTTCTTGTGAGGATGGACTTCACAAGATGTTTCAATAATATTTTCCAATTTCTTATAATATATTGAGTGGACGTAATTACATTGGAGCTCCCTACACGCGTACATGGTATGTAGGCCAACTCCTTGTTATATAAGAAGATAACAGCAGACGGCTCCCGACTTCAGCTCAGAGGTTTTCCCAAGAATTTCAAGTTCAACAGCGGTATAGGCAGACATCAGGTAATTAAAGCATCAGACATGTTATGCATTCATAACATGAAGAAGAATGTAATCAGCGGCGATATCACCTCTCACTTCAAGTTCATGCCAATAGTTTTTTTTTTGTTTAGATTAAATTTTCCTTTTATTAGTACCGCAAATCTCACGATATATTTCTTTTGTTAAATTAAAAGACGTCAATGATTGTTCATTGTGACGTAAATTATAGCCATAAACTCAGTTTTATTTTAATTATAATAAGTGATTCCAGTTCCATGTACAATCCTCAATTGTGGAAATGCAACAGTAATTTAATATTTTCCTGATCCATATCCCTGTATATTGCCAGATATGTGAGTTTATCACCTCACGCCTTGAGATAATTGATATAAGAGGTATGCTCTACCGAATTTTGTTGTTTTTCTTAAAAAAGCAACTGGCGCTCAAACAAATGTTATTTATATTATGTGGAAGATATGAAGGAATAAGAGTAGTGGTTGGAGTAGCCCCCCCCCCCCAAAAAAAGAAGGCGTGTTTATTTATGATTAAAGGAGATTCCAAATACCAATGTTTACGTGTGTTACCTTCAGTTTTGAGATATAAGTATTCCCATAAAAATAATTCACTTTTTTCACTCACTTTCACACTCCCCTCACCCCCTTAAGTGAATTTTCCCGCAAAAAATATTTGTTTCTTTAATAGTAAAAGATCTTCTAAATACCGATTAACTTCAGATTTTGAGAGATGTGTCCTCATGAAACGAATTCAACTCCTTTTCACACCCGCCCCCAAAGATGATTCCCCGAAACCCCCTCCCCCAAAACGCGTCGTTTTATTTTTAAAGAAAATCTAAATACCACTTTTTACGTCTGTAACAACTTTACATTTTATTAGATGTAAGTATCCTCTTACAATTAATTCAATTAATTTTTCAATTTTTCACCCCCCCCCCCACCACAACCAACCCTCCCTTCATTGGATTTTCCGAAAATACCTGTTTCCTTACTTTAAAAGGAGATTCCAAATACCAGTTTTTACCTCTGTAACATTTTACGTTTCTGAGATATACCGTAGATATAGTCTTCCTAAAAATTCACCCCAGTTTGTCACTCCTGTTTAACCCCATTAATTAGATTTTCCAAAAAACAAATTACATGTTTCTGTATTTTGAAAGGAGATTCCATTTACTAACTGCCTGGTCTGTAATGTCTTCAGTTTCTGAGATATAAGTATCCTCATTAAAGACATTCAACACCTTATTCACACTTTTCACCCCTCCTATTGGGATTTACAGAAAAGAAAAAAAATACATGTTCTTTTATTTTTAAAGGAGAATCTAAATATCAGTTTTTACATCTCCAAACTTTTGACGTTTTGAGATATAGATACACTAATTTTTTAAATACACCCCCCCTTTCACCCCCCTACTATTTGGATTTTCATAAAACAAAAGTACATGTTTCCTTATTTATAAAGGATATCCCAAATACCAGTTTTCAGGTCTGTAACATCTCCAGTTTCTGAGATATAAGGATCATTATTAAAGGCATTCATCCATTTTCCACCCCTTTTCACCCATCCTATTGGGATTTTCAGAAAACAAAAAATACGTGTTTCTTCATTTTGAAAGTAGATTCTAAGTACCAATTTTTACGTCTGTAATCTTTGAAAGTTTTGAGATACAGATACACTCATTTTAAAAATTCTCCCCCCTTTGAACCCTCCACTATTTCGACTTTTCAAAAACAAAAAGTACATGTTTCTTTATCTTTAAAGGAGATCCCATATACCTTTTGTCAGGTCTGTAATATCTTCAGTTTCTGAGATATAAGTATCCCCATTAAAGACATTCAACCCATTTTTCACTCCTTTTCACCCCTCCTATTGGGATTTTCCGAAAACAAAAAATACGTATTTCTTTATTTTGAAAGGACATACTAAGTTCCAATTTTTACATCTGTAAACTTTTAAAATTTTTGAGATATAGATACACTCATTATAAAAATTCACCCCCTTTCAACCCTCCACTATTTGGAATTTCCAAAAACGAAAAGTACATGTTTCTTTATTTATAAAGGAGATTCCAAATACCGATTTTCAGGTCTGTGACATCTTCAGTTTCTGAAATATAAGGATCCATATTAAAGGAATTCAATGATTTTTCACTCTTTTCACCCCTCCTATTGGGATTTTCCGAAAACAAAATAATACGTGTTTCTTTATTTTAAAAGTACATTCTATGTACCAATTTTTACATCTGTAAAGTTTCAAAGTTTTGAGATATAGATACACTCATTTTAAAAATTCACCCCCTTTTCACACCCCCATTAATTTGATATTCCAAAAACAAAAAAATACGTGTTCCTTAATTTTTAAAGGAGATCCCAAACACCAATTTTTAAGTCAGTAATATCTTCAGTTTCTGAGATATAAGTATCCTCATTAAAGGCATCCACCACATTTTCACCCCTTTTCACCCCTCCTATTGGGATTTTCCGAAAACAAAAAAATACGTGCTTCTTTATTTTTAATGAATATTCCCAGTACTAATTTTTAGATCTGTAATCTTTGAAAGTTTTGAGATATAGATACAGTCACTTTAAAAATTCACCCCCTTCTCACCCTCCCAGTAATTGGATTTTCCAAAAACAAAAAAATACGTGTTTCGTTATTTTTAAAAGAGATCAAAAGTACCAATTTTCAGGTGTGTAATATCTTCAGTTTCTGAGATATAAATACCGGTATCCTGATTAAAGGCATTCAACCCCTTTTTCACCCTTTCCCCCCCCCTCCTATTGGGATTTTCTGAAAACAAAAAAATACGTGTGTTTATTCATTTTTAGAGAAGACTTTAAATACCAATTTTTACGTCTGTAAACTTTGCAAGTTTTGAGATATAGATACACTCATTTTAAAATTTCACCCCCCTTTTCACCCCCTTAGCGAAGGAATATCCAAAAATCCTCTCTAAGCGAGCACCTACATCTTAATATGAATGTATCCTCAAAATTTCATTTCTATATGTCCAGTAGTTTTGGCTCGGCGATGATGAATCAGTCAGTCAGGACAAGTTATTTTATATATATAGACTAGCAAGATACCCGTGCTTCGCTATGGTATTATACTGAAATTTATAATTGAATGCTTATTTTTTTAGATATATAATCCGCCGAAATTCGCGATCTGACTCCTTTTTTGCGAGAATCCACCAAAATTACTGATCTGACTCGTTTTCCTTTATTTTACAGCACTTTTCCTCCCATTTTTCAATCTTCCTTTCCAGCAATCGATTTCGTACTTCCCGGGCTAGGCTCAGGTATTCCTCCTGGTCAGTTGGGTCCGTAAATCTTTGCTATCCTTTCCTTTAATCATTTTTAATATGGATAAAATCCTTCAGGAGATCCGGCGTGGTGTCATATTGGGTGCCTTGGCGGCATTGAACCCGCGGCCGGACTGCATTCTTAGTCATTACCTGTCCAGGAGCCGTTACCAGTGCGGTCCGCACATTTGACGACGGTCCGGAACATTATTATTATTATTATTATTATTATTATTATTACTATTATGTGTTGCTGGAATGGCTGATGACAGGGAAAACCGGAGTATCCGGAGAAAACCTGTCCCGCCTCCGTTTTGTCCAGCACGAATGTCACATGGAGTGACCGTGATTTGAACCACGGAACCCAGCTGTGAGAGGCCGGCGCGCTGCCGCCTGAGCAACGGAGGATCCTTATAAGTACATTAATAACAGTAAAATCAATTGGTCTCACCTCCTTCTACACCCCACCGCCGTTAAGTTTATTTACCGCCACCCCCCAAAAAAAAAATAATTAAAAGAAGGCTTGTTTCTTTATGTTTAAGGGAGATTCCAAACACCAATGATCACGTCTATTACCTTCAGTTTTGAGATATAAGTATCCCCATAAAAGTAATTTACTTTTTTCACTTCATTTCACACTACTCACCCCCCCCCCCCCCAAGTGAACTTTCCCGCAAAAAATACTCGTTTCTTTAATAGTAAAGGATCTTCTAAATACCAATTAGCACGACTCTAACTTCTTCAGTTTTTGATTTATGTGTCCTCATGAAAGGAATTCAACTCTTTTACACTCCCGCCCTCCAAGATGGTTTCCCGCCCAAAACGCGTTTTTTTTTTTTTTTTAAATATAAAGGAGATCCAAATACGAATTTTCACGTCTGTAACAACTTTAGTTTTTATTAGTTGTATGTATTCTCATACAATTAAGCCAATTAATTTTTCAATTCTTTCACCCCCCCCCCCCCATTCATTGGATTTTCCGAGAATACGTGTTTATTTACTTTTAAAGCAGATTGAGAATATCAAATTTCACGTCTTAACATCTTCATTTTTGATATATCAGTAGCCTAATTAAAAGAATTCAACACCATTTTCAGTCACTTTTACCCCCCCCCCTCCCCTCCACCCAAGTGATATTTCCGAAAACTAAAAATACACGTTTCTTTATGTTTAATAGAGAAAAAAAATACCATTCTTCACTTCTGTAACATGTTAAGATTTTTTAGATATACTGTAAAAATTCTCATTTTAAAATTTCACCCCTTTTGAGTTCCCCTTAAGTGGAGTTTCCAAAAACAAATCACCTATATTTCTTTGCATTTACAGGAGATTCCAAACACCCACTTTTTACGTCTGTAACATTATCCGTTTCCAAGATATTCTGCAGATATAGTCTTTCAAAAATTCACCCCAATTTGTCTCTCCTGTTTAACCGCCATTAATTGGATTTTCCAAAAACAAAAAAAAAAAATTATGTGTTTCTTTTTTTTAAGGAGATCCCAAACACCAATTTTCAGGTCTGTAATATCTTCAGGTTCTGAAATATAAGTAGACTCATGAAAGGCATTCGACCCTTTCTTCAACCTTTTCCACCCTTCCTATTAGGATTTTCCGAAAACAAAATATATGTGTTTCTTTATTTTTAAAGGAGATTCTAAATACCAATTTTCACATCTATGACCTTTAAAAGTTTTGAGATATAGATACACTCATTTTAAAATATTACCCCCTTTTCACCCCCTCCCTTAATTGGATTTTCCAGAAACAAAAAAATACGTGTTTCTTTATTTTTAAAGGAGATCCCAAACACTGATTTTCAGGTCTGTAATATCTTCAGTTTCTGAGATATAAGTAGTCTCATTAAAGGCATTCAACTCTTTTTCCACCCCTTTTGACTCCTCCTATTGCGATTTTCCGAAAACAAAAAAATACGTGTTTCTTTATTTTTAATGAAGATTCTAAATACCAGTTTTTACATCTGCAAACTTTAAAAGTTTGGAGATATCGATTCACTCATTTTAAAAATTCACCCCCTTTTCACCCTCCCATTAATTGGATTTTCCAAAAACAAAAAAATACGTGTTTCTTTATTTTTAAAAGAGATCAAAAGTACCAATTTTCAGGTCTGTAATATCTTCAGTTTCTGAGATATAAGTACCGGTATCCTGATTGAAGGCATTCAACCCATTTTTCCACATTTTCACCCTTTTTTACCCCTCCTATTGGGGTTTTCAGACCACAAAAAAATACGTTTATCCTTATTTTAAAAGAAGATTTTAAATACCAATTTTTACATCTGTAAACTTTGACAGTTTTGAGATATAGATACACTCTTTTTAAAATTTCACCCCCCTTTTCACCCCCTTAGCGACGAAATGTCCAAAAATCCTCTCTTAGCGAGCACCTACACCTTAATATGAATATATCCCCAAAATTTCATTTCTTTATGTCCAGTAGTTTTGGCTCGGCGATGATGAATGACTGACTGACTGACTGATTCATCATCGCCGAGCCAAAACTACTGGACATAAAGAAATGAAATTTTGGGCATAGATTCATATTAAGATGTAGGTGCTCGCTACGAGAGGATTTTTGGATATTCCGTCGCTAAGGGGGTGAAAAGGGGGGTGAAATTTTAAAATGAGTGTGTCTATATCTCAAAACTTTAAAAGTTTACAGATGTAAAAATTGGTATTTAGAATCTTCTTTAAAAATAAGGAAACACGTATTTTTTTGTTTTCAGACAATCCCAATAGGAGGGGTGAAAAAGGGGTTGAATGCCTTTAATCCGGATACGCTACTTATATCTCAGAAACTGAAGATATTACAGACCTCAAAATTGGTACTTTTGATCGCTGTGAAAAATAAAGAAACACATATTTTTTTGTTTTTGGAAAATCCAGTTAATGCGAGGGTGAAAGGGGGGGTGAATTTTTAAAATGAGTGAATCTATATCTCAAAACTCTTAAAGTTTACAGACATAAAAATTGGTACTTAGAATCTTCATTACAAACAAAGAAAGACGTATTTTTTTTGTTTTCGGAAAATCCCAATAGGAGGGGTGAAAAGGGGTGAAAACGTGGTAGAATGACTTTCATGAGGATACTTATATCTCAGAAAGTGAAGATATTACAGACCTGAAAATTGGTGTTTAGGATCTCCTTTAAAAATAAATACATATTTTTTGTTTTTGGAAAATCCAATTTATGGGGGGTGTGAAAAGGGGGTGAATTTTTAAAATGGGTCAATTTATATCTCAAAACTTTTAAAGTTTAAAGATGTAAAAATTGGCATTTATAATCTCCTTTAAAAATAAAGAAACACGTATTTTTTTGTTTTCGGAAAATCGCAATTGGAAGGGTGGAAAAGGGTGAAAAAGCAGTTGAATGCCTTTAATGAGGCTACTTATATTTCAGAACCTGAAGATATTACAGACCTGAAAATTGGTATTTGGGATTTATTTTAAAAATAAAGAAACAGGTATTTTTTTGATTTTGGAAAATCCAAATAATGGAGGGTGAAAAGGGGGGTGAATTTTTAAAATGAGTGTGTCTACATCTTAAAACTTTAAAAGTTTACAGATGTAAAAAAATGGATTTAGAATCTTCTTTAAAAATACAAGAACACGTATTTTTTGCTTTCTTTAAATCCCAATAGGAGGGGTGTAAATGGGTGAATAATGGGATGAATGCCTTTAATGAGGATACATATATCTCAGAAACCGAAAATATTACGGAACTGAAAATTTGTATATGGGAGCTCCTTTAAAAATAAGGAAACACGTATTTTTTTGTTTTTGGAATGTCCAGTTAATGGGGGTTAAACAGGAGTGACAAACTGGGGTGAATTTTTTGAAAGACTATATCTACAGAATATCTGAGAAACGTAAAATGTTATAGACGTAAAAAGTGGGTATTGGAATCTCCTGTAAATGTAAAGAAAGATAGGTGATTTGTTTTCGGAAACTCCACGTAAGGGGAAATAAAAAGGGGTGAAATTTTAAAAAGCGAATTTCTACAGTATATCTCAAAAACTTAACATGTTACAGAAGTGAAAAATGGTATTTTTATCTCTATTAAAAATAAAGAAACGTGTATTTTCAGCTTTCGGAAATACCACTTGGGTGGAAGGGGGGGGGGGTAAAAGTGACTGAAAATGGTGTTCAATTCTTTTAATTAGGCTACTGATATCTCAAAAATGAAGATATTACAGACGTGAAATCTGCTTTGGAATCTGCTTTAAAAGTAAAGAAACACGTATTCTCGGAAAATCCAATGAAGGGGGGGGAGGTGGGGGTGAAAGAATTGAAAAATTAATTGAATTAATTGTATGAGAATACATACATCTAATAGAAACTAAAGTTGTTACGGACGTGAAAATTGGTATTTGAATCTCCTTAAACAAAGAGAAACGCGTTTGGGGGGCGGGAGTGAAAAGGAGTTGAATTCCTTTCATGAAGACACATAAATCAAGAACTGAAGAAGTTAGAGTCGTGATAATTACTATTTAGAAGATCCTTTACTATTAAGGAAACAAGTATATTTTGCCGGAAAATTCACTTACGGTGGGGGGGGGGGGGGGAGGGGAGTGTGAAAGGAAGTGAAAATAAAGTGAATTATTTTTATGGGGATACTTATATCTCAAAACTGAATGTAACAGATGTGAACATTGGTGTTTGGAATATCTTTTAAACATAAAGAAACACGTCTTCTATTTTTTTTTTGGGGAGGGGGTGTAAATAAACTTAACGGCGGTGGGGTGTAAAAGGAGGTGAGATCAATTGATTTTACTGTTCATAATGTACTTAAGGAGCCTCCGTTGCTCAGGCGGCAGCGCGCCGGCCTCTCGCAGCTGGGTTCCGTGGTTCAAATCCCGGTCACTCCATGTGACATTCGTGCTGGACAAAACGGAGGCGGGACAGGTTTTTCTCCGGATACTTCGATTTTCTCTCTCATCATTCATTCCAGCAACACTGTCCAATATTTCATTTCATTTGTCATTCAACGATCATTGCCCCAGAGGTGTGCTTCGGCAGCCGGCACAATTCCTATTGTCGCTGCTAGATGGGGCTTTATTCATTCCATTCCTGACCCTGTCGAATGACTGGAAACAGGCTATATAGTTTCGTAGTACTTATTCTGATCATAAACCGGTCATTTTTAATCTTTCCTGGGCTGGTTTTCAACAGCCATCTTTTCCTTCGGAGTACGTTCTTAGATTACAGTAGATCCTCCCGGCATGTAAATAAAAATTTAAACACATTTGAAATAAACGATAGGAATGAGATGGACCGTCAAATTGTTCACCTCTATAATAAGGTTAATAATGCACGGAAGTACAGTATGTCATTCGTATCGCCAGAAACCCCGCACACTTGCCTACGCGCGACAATGGTGCTGGTCACATCGTCAACAACGACGATGGCAGCAGATGTAATTTACCGCCAAGTAGCGGTCTTGCATTTTGCTGTGGGGTCCAGAACATCTATAATAATAATAATAATAATAATAATAATAATAATAATAATAATAATAATGTTCTGGACCGTTGTCAAATGTGCGGACCCCCCTGGAAAATGGTCCTGGACGGGTAATGACTAAGAATGCAGTCCGGCCGCGGGTTCAGTACCGCCAAGGCACCTAAGACGACACCACGCCGGATCTCCTGAAGGATTTGATCCATATTAAAAACGCTTATAGGGAAAGATGGCAAAGATTTAGGGACCCAACTGACGGGGTGGAATATCTGGACCTAGCCCGGGAAGTACGAAATCGATTGCTGGAAGGAAAGATTGAAAAATGTGAGGAAACATACCGTAATCTATTAGAAAACGAGTCAGATCGCGAATTTTGGCGGATTCTCGCAGAAAACGAGTCAGATCGCGAATTTCGGCGGATTATATATCTAAAACAATTAGCATTCAATTATAAATATCAGTATAATACCGTAGCGAAGCACGGGTATCTTGCTAGTCTATATATATAAAATAGCTTGTCCTGACTGACTGACTGACTGATTCATCATCGCCGAGCCAAAACTACTGGACATAAAGAAATGAAATTTTGGGGATATATTCATATTATGATGTAGGTGCTCGCTAAGAGAGGATTTTTGGATATTCCTTCGGTAAGGGGGTGAAAATGGGGGTGAAATTTTAAAATGAGTGTATCTATATCTCAAAACTTTAAAAGTTTACAGATGTAAAAATTGGTATTTAGAATCTTCTTTAAAAATAAGGAAACACGTATTTTTTTGTTTTCAGAAAATCCCAATATGAGGGATGAAAAAGGGTGAAAATGGGGGAAAATGGGTTGAATGCCTTTAATCAGGATACTGGTACTTATATCTCAGAAACTGAAGATATTACAGACCTGAAAATTGGTACTTTTGATCTCTTTTAAAAATAAAGAAACACGTATTTTTTTGTTTTTGTAAAATCCAATTAATGGGAGGGTGAAAAGGGGGTGAATTTTTAAAATGAGTAAATCTATATCTCCAAACTTTTTAAGTTTGCAGATGTAAAAATTGGTGTTTAGAATCTTAATTAAAAATAAAGAAACACGTATTTCTTTGTTTTCGGAAAATCGCAATAGGAGGAGTGAAAAGGGGTGAAAAATGGGTTGAATGCCTTTAATGAGGCTACTTATATCTCAGAAACTGAAGATATTATAGACCTGAAAATTGGTGTTTGGGATCTCCTTTAAAAATAAAGAAACATGTATTTTTCTTTTTGTGGAAAATCCAATTAATAAGGGGGGGGGTAAAAGCGGGTGATTTTTTAAAATTAGTGTATCTATATCTCAAAACTTTTAAAGTTTATAGATGTAAAAATTGGTATTTTGAATCTCCTTTAAAAATAAAGAAACGCGTATTCTTTTGTTTTCAGAAAATCCCAATAGGAAGGGTGTAAAAGGCTGAATAATGGGTTGAATGGCTTTCATGAGGCAACTTATATTTCAGAACCTCAAGATATTACAGACCTGAAAATTGGTATTTTGGATCTACTTTAAAAGTAAAGAAACACGTATTTTTTCGTTTTTGGAAAATCCAAATATTGAGGGGTGAAAAGGGGTGGTGAATTTTTTAAAATGAGTGTGTCTACATCTTAAAACTTTAAAATTTACAGATATAAAAATCGGTAGTTAGAATCTCCTCTAAAAATAAAGGAACACATTTTTTTTGTTTTCTGTAAATCCTAATAGGAGGGGTGTAAAAGGGTGAAGAATGGGTTGAATGCCTTAAATGAGGATACACATATCTCAGAAACTAAAGATATTACAGAACTGATAATTTGCATATGGGATCTCCTTTAAAAATTAAGAAACACACGTATTTTTTAGTTTTTGGAAAAGCCAATTAATGGCGGTTAAACAGGAGTGACAAATTGGGGTGAATTTTTTGAAAGACTATATCTACAGAATATCTTGGAAACGTAAAAAGTTACAGACGTAAAGAGTGGGTGTAAATCTCCTGTAAATGTAAAGAAATATAGGTGATTTGTTTTTGGAAACTCCACTTAAGGGGAACTTAAAAGGGGTGAAATTTTTTTTTTGTTTTTTGCTAGGGGCTTTACGTCGCACCGACACAGATAGGTCTTATGACGACGATGGGATAGGAAAGGCCTAGGAGTTGGAAGGAAGCGGCCTGGTGTGAAAATGGGAAACCGCGGAAAACCATCTTCAGGGCTGCCGATAGTGGGATTCGAACCTACTATCTCCCGGATGCAAGCTCACAGCCGCGCGCCTCTACGCGCACGGCCAACTCGCCCGTTGGGTGAAATTTTAAAATGAGAATATTTACAGTATATCTAAAAAAACTTAACATGTTACAGAAGTGAAAAATGGTATTTTTATCTCTATTAAACATAAAGAAACGTGTACTTTTAGTTTTCGAAAATACCACTTGGGTGGAAGGGGGGGGTAAAAGTGACTGAAAATGGTGATGAATTCTTTTAATTAGGCTACTGATATCTCAAAAATGAAGATGTTACAGACGTGAAATTTGATATTTGCAATCTGCTTTAAAAGTAAAGAAACACATATTCTCGGAAAATCCAATGGGGGGGGGGGGGTGTGTGAGAGAGAATTGAAAAATTACTTGACTGAATTGTATGAGAATACATACATCTAATAAAAACTAAAGTTGTTACAGACGTGAAAATCCTTATTTGGACCTCCTTTAAAAACAAACAAGAACGCATTTTGGTGGGGAAACCATCTTGGAGGGCGGGAGTGTAAAGGAGTTGAATTCCTTTCATGAGGACACATAAATCGAAAACTGAAGAAGTTAGTCGTGATAATTGGTATTTAGAAGATCCTTTACTATTAAAGAAACAAGTATTATTTGCGGGAAAATTCACTTAAGGGGGGGGGGGGGGGGATTATTGTGAAATGAAGTGAAAAAAAGTGAATTATTTTTATGGGGATACTTATATCTCAAAACTGAAGGTAATAGACGTGAACATTGGTGTTTGGAATCTCCCTTAAACATAAAGAAACAAGCATTCTTTTAATTTTTATGGGGGGGGGGGTTGGCGGTAAATAAACTTAACTTCGGTGGGGTGTAGTAGGAGGTGAGACCAATTGATTTTACTGTTATTAATGTACTTATAAGGATCCTCCGTTGCTCAGGCGGCAGCGCGCTGGCCTCTCACAGCTGGGTTCCGTGGTTCAAATCCCGGTCACTCCATGTGGCATTCATGCTGGACAAAACGGAGGCGGGACAGGTTTTTCTCCGGATACTCCGGTTTTCCCTGTCATCATCCATTCCAGCAACACATAATAATAATAATAATAATAATAATATTCTGGACCGTCGTCAAATGTGCGGACCGCGCTGGAAACGGCTCCTGGACGGGTAATGACTAAGAATGCAGTCCGGCCGCGGGTTCAGTGCCGCCAAGGCACCCAATATGACACCACGCCGGATCTCCTGAAGGATTTTATCCATATTAAAAATATTACAGGAAAAGATGGCAAAGATTTACGGACCCAACTCACCGGCAGGAATACCTGAGCCTAGCCCGGGAAGTACGAAATCGATTGCTGGAAAGGAAGATTTAAAAGTGGGAGGAAACGTGCCGTAAAATCATAGAAAACCAGTCAGATCGGGAATTTTGGTGGATTCTCGCAGCAAACGAGTCAGATCGCGAATTTCGGCGGATTATATATCTAATACAATAAGCATTCAATTATACATTTCAGTATAATACCGTAGCGAAGCACGGGTATCTTGCTAGTTTTATATATATAGATGAGAAATGCAACATTATGTTGCATGTAGATCTACTTTGTTTAGCTTCTTCGAACTTTGATAATAAATATAAATTAATATTGTATGTGTGATTTTAAGTCCATATATAATTCCATATTTCAATAAAAATAACTAAATATATATGTAGATATTTCAATAATTGTTAGTACATATAAATCCGTTCCCTGGTAATGAACTTATCTCTTCAAGATAAATATGCCTTTTTATTGTTCTTTCATTTTGTCTTTAGCAGAAATAGGATTAATAAGCATTGAAATATTACTAAATATAAACATGTACTGTTGAGTAAAATTACAGCATTATTTGATGTATGTAATTTTACTTATTGTTTGAATACTTTTGTATCAGTTATATGTTCCTTGTTACCACTTGTAACTAGATTTATTACTGAGCACAGTGGCTGCAGTTGCTTAAGTGCGGCCAGTATTCAGGAGATAGTGGGTTCGAACCCCACTGTTGGCAGCCCTGAAGATGGTTTTCCGTGGTTCCCCCATTTTCACACCAGGTGAATGCTGGGGCTGTATCTTAAGGCCACAGCCACTTTCTTCCCCCTCTTGGCCCTTTCTTTTCCGATCGTCACCATAAGACCTATCTGTGTCTGTGTGATGTTAAGCAACTTGTAAAAACAAAACAAAAAAAACAACTACTTTAATACCAAAGTGATATCTGAATAAAATTTATGTGACTACAGTGCATTTGCCAATCATATGAGGAAAGTTCATATCCTCAATTCTGTTAGAAACTTGCATAGAAGCACATTGTGTCTGAGCAAGTAAATTGTAACCTGATTTAATCCATTTAAAAAGTTGTGTACTTTGATCATTGAGCAAAGACTTTTCCATACACTTTAACATGTACATATAAATAATTGTATTTGAAAAAAGAAAAAGAAAACCGGCGCTACGGCCCTAATGGGCTATAATTCCTCTTGGCAATTATTCTAAACTTCCTAGACCAGGGTTGCTATCTTACTGTTATATAGCATCTCACGTAAGCTGTATGCACCTCAGACCACCCCTCAGATCCAGGTAGAAATCCCAGTTCTGGCTGGGAATCAAATTTGGGGCCTCTGGGTGAGAGGCAGTTTCGCTGCCTAAGACTGGCTAACATATTTTTTTGCTAGTTGCTTTACGTCGCACCGACACAGATAGGTCTTATGGTGACGATGGGACAGGGAAGGGCTGGGAATGGGAAGGAAGCGGCCGTGGTCTTAATTAAGGTACAGCCCCAGCATTTGCCTGGTGTGAAAATGGGAAACCATGGAAAATCATCTTCAGGGCTGCCGACAGTGGGGTTCGAACCTACTATCTCCCGAATACTGGACACTGGCCGCACTTAAGCGACTGCAGCTATCGAGCTCGGTGGCTAACATATTAAAGTGAAATATAATTAAAATTCATAGTTATAAGTAGTGTGATGGAAATGTTTCTAATAAATTAATTATTTTTATGTTTTTGAGAACATCTATTCCATAAATATTATACGTTTTAACTCTGGCTTGCCATTTGTAAATTTTACAGTTCCTGAAATCTTTGCTTGTATTTCAAGTTCAGGCAGCTAGATAGTGACCGACATTTGAGTGCCTTCCTAACCCACTCATTAGTGCTTGTATGGCAGTGCCGTAAATTGGATAACTTCGTCTACCCATGGAAACTTTGGCTACTTCAGTTCTAAGTCACTAATACTGGTTTCTGGAATGGTGACTAATCTGTCCAATAGCTATTGATTTGTTACAGTTGTCGACTTGATAAATCTTTGCTACATTGCACAGCGTAATAGCAGCTAACTTATTGAACCGTTAACTATTGGTTCATTGATCAAGTTTCATAACTACTCACTAGATGTCACCCCTCACACTGCTTTGTTTTTATGCATTAGATATGTTTCCTAGACTGTTAGGCGCATGTGTACAAGTAATGTGTCCTATTTGAGCATCCGGGCAGCAATAAATTGGTATTCCGACTAGTGTTCTTGGAGGCATGGATGTAATTTTCGTAGGGTTTAAGGACAATCAGAAAAATATGTCAATGTTTGAAGATTTTAAATGAAATATGCACATCAGCAGTGCCCGTCACGTGTGATCCAGTATGCACTGAGCCCTATAAACATACAGTAACTATTCTCTGTTATTCTGTTATATACATTATTTGACCACAGTATAGCGATAAATACCGCGTAATGAACATACATAACCTGTTAGTTCCTTGTAATATAATGTTAATTAACCCTTTCGGGCCCTTAGCGCCTGAAAGCGCCCAGCTGCATTATCTGCATTCGTCTGCGATCTGTGCGATAGTTTTTTTTTATTTTTCTCATCAGTGAAGTGTTCATAAGGCATTTATGAACACGCAGTACAATCTACAAGTCTTAGGGAATAAAGGAAGAGAGATAATCTGTCTTGACGTTGCCTAGGCAACGGTCTTGAACTTCCGCGAGCGCGGGTCAGCTGTTTCGTTCGTAAACATGGCGGGATTGAATATCGCGTATATTAAAACTGAGCTGAATATGGGCGAAAAAAGTGACACAGAATCCTTGAGTAGGGGTGCGTGTGAATTTTTAATGAGTGAATAATGTATCAACGAAGATAATTTTAGTGATAACAGTGATATGAATGAAAACGAATATCGATAAATCGGACCTGATGGCGATGCCACGGCAATTCAGGTAACACAAATATTACGTTTCGTTACTCCGAATGATTAAATGGATGATGTTGAACCTGCGCATAATTCGGAAAGAGTATTAGGGGAAAGAGATTGTTTTTACGTATGTTAGGAGGAGAAAAACTATTCAGTGTCGTAGCCTATTGCGCATATAACAATGCAGCCTTCATACAGTCGCATTCCGGTAAGATAAAAACAGAATGGGAAGACCCTTGCCCAGATGAAATAAAATCTTATATACATGGGCATCATTCCACTTCCAAAATCACGTGATTATTGGTTTTGAGGAATTCAGACAACATGGGAATGTGACAAATGCAGACTGTCTCTGTGTCAAGTATCACGAGGAGGGGGGGGGGGACGACGACGACACTTTATGACTCAATAAACAGAGAAATTGATGTTATTGAAAATTTGAATTCATTGTGACCAATAGTTTTTACTGTATTTAACTTTTTCTGAAACAATACGGTCTGTTTCAGTTTTTGCTAAATAATAGGTTGAAACCTGGGGATAAGCGGAGTGAAAATGCGGACGGGAAAGGGTTAAAAACAATCCCACAATGAAAGCGTATGTGACCGAGCGAGTTGGCTGTGCGTTTAGGGGCGCACAGCTGTGAGCTTGCATTCAGATGATAGTGAGTTTGAACCCCACTGTTGGCAGCCCTGAAATTGGTTTTCTATAATTTCCCATTTTCACACCAGGCATATGCTGGGACTGTACCTTAAGGCCACGGCCGCTTCTTTCCCATTCCTAGTCCTATCCTACCCCATCATCACCCTCTATCTGTGTCGGTGCGACGTAAAGCCAATTGAAAAAAAGTGTATGTTCACTGCCAATGCAAGTACAACAGTACTACAATAAATTTGTAATTATCTGTTATACTCAATTACCAGTACCAGTGCTTTTATGGACACAAATAGAATCACACATACGAATACGATAAGACTCAGTAGAATAAAAGGGAATATTTTATCAAGAAGGGACAATGGAAAACTACTATTTGTCACAGGATGCAAACTGTTGCCTATAACCTGAACCAAACGTATGACAGTATATTTGTAGAGCCTGAATTAATCTTTCAATTCTTCCTCACTATACACGATAAGAGCATTAGGCCAACAATGATAATAATCGTTGTCGTTGTAAAACATTAATCAAGGTATTTTTTTTTGCTATTGTTTTACGTCGCACCGACACAGATATGTCTTATGGCAACGATGGGAGAGGAAAGGCCTAGGAAGTGGAAGGAAGCGGCCATGGCCTTAATTAAGGTACAGCCCCGGCATTTGCCTGGTGTGAAAATGGGAAATCACGGAAAACAATCTTCAGGGCTGCCGACAGTGGGGCTCGAACCCACTATCTCCCGATTACTGGATACTGGCTGCACTTAAGCAACTGCAGCTATCGAGCTCGGTTTAATCATGTTTAGAACTTTGTCAAAAGATGATGAAAAAGCAAAAAAAGCAATGTATTAGTTGCTGATATACAATACGGTATTGTGCATGCGCCCGCCGAGTTAACGATTAGATATCCCTTGCTCAGGGTCCTGTAAGTTGGTGGGTATTTTATTAAACCGATGGATGTATCTTACGGTCACACACCCAAATCACAAGTTAACCATTCGACACCGCTATAGGTTTGATATCTCATGTTCCAGAAACAGGGCATTATTATAAATTGTCATCTAGAAATTCATAGTCACATGAATTTTGAATAGTGTAATCAGGCTGATAGAGGATTTTGTGTTTCATGTTTTCAACCTTTCCTCTGGTTAGGTCAGTTAGCCGTGAGAATTATACTTAAGTAATGTGGCCCTCACACAGGTATCAACACCTTGTAGAAGGCAAATTATATTTTGCTGGGTGTGTTTTGGAGTCCTGGCAGGAACTTTAGCTACTGGCGGGGCCTCCCAAGCCAGACAAGTCTAACGTGATGAGTCAGATTAAGATCAATACTGTGGTCCTGCAGGTAGGACATTAACTCCCCTACCTAGAAAAAAGGTTGCAGATACCTTGCAATCACTTTGGATGAATGTGGTTACCTGGAAGATGACCCAGCGAATTAAAAGCCTGGCAGGAAGGAAATTGGATGTTACTTTAGCCACCTAGAATATGAAAATATTAAAGAGATCTGGTAAGTTAAAAGAAACAAGGGAAGAAATGGGTAAGTATGGGGTGAAAATTGCAGCACAGCAAGAAATGCAGTGGAAAGGACAAGAAATGATATCATCAGCTGACCGTATACTGATGTACATTGGGGGAGATACAAGTAGTAGTGGAACTGGATTTCTTCTTCAAAAGTCTGTGCATCTAACATAATTAACCACTTAGCCGCGTCAACCGTTTATACGTGTCATGACCTACTGTCCGCTAGTTGCGTGTACTGTCTTCAACCGTCAACATACATACATACATTACATACATTATCATTATAGACTGTTATGCCTTTCAGCGTTCAGTCTGCAAGCCTCTGAGAATTTACTAAACGTCGCCACAATCCTCGATTTGCAAATAGTGTTGTGGCCTCATTTAGTTCTACACCTCTTATCTTTAAATCGTTAGAAACCGAGTCTAACCATCGTTGTCTTGGTCTCCCTCTACTTCTCTTACCCTCCATAACAAAGTCCATTATTCTCCTCGGTAACCTATCCTCCTCCATTCGCCTCACATGACCCCACCACCGAAGCCGGTTTATGCGTACAGCTTCATCCATCGAGTTCATTCCTAAATTAGCCTTTATCTCCTCATTCCGAGTTCCCTCCTGCCATTGTTCCCACCTGTTTGTACCAGCAATCATTCTTGCTACTTTCATGTCTGTTACTTCTAACTTATGAATAAGATATCCTGAGTCCACCCAGCTTTCGCTCCCGTAAAGCAAAGTTGGTCTGAAAACAGACCGATGTAAAGATAGTTTCGTCTGGGAGCTGACTTCCTTCTTACAGAATACTGCTGATCGCAACTGCGAGCTCACTGCATTAGCTTTACTACACCTTGATTCAATCTCGCTTACTATATTACCATCCTGGGAAAAAACACAACTTAAATACTTGAAATTATCGACCTGTTCTAGCTTTGTATCACCAATCTGACATTGAATTCTGTTGAATTTCTTACCTACTGACATCAATTTAGTCTTCGAGAGGCTAATTTTCATACCATACTCATTGCACCTATTTTCAAGTTCCAAGATATTAGATTGCATGCCTTCGGCACAGTCTGCCATTAAGACCAAGTCGTCAGCATAGGCCAAACTGCTTACTACATTTCCACCTAACTGAATCCCTCCCTGCCATTTTATACCTTTCAGCAGATGATCCATGTAAACTACGAACAGCAAAGGTGAAAGATTACAGCCTTGTCTAACTCCTGTAAGTACCCTGAACCAAGAACTCATTCTACCATCAATTCTCACTGAAGCCCAATTGTCAACATAAATGCCTTTGATTGATTTTAATGATCTACCTTTAATTCCATAGTCCCCCAGTATGGCGAACATCTTTTCCCTCGGTACCCTGTCATATGCTTTCTCTAGATCTACGAAACATAAACACAACTTCCTATTCCTCTCGTAGCATTTTTCAATTACGTGGCGCATACTGAAAATCTGATCCTGACAGCCTCTCTGTGGTCTGAAACCACACTGGTTTTCATCCAACTTCCTCTCAACGACTGATCGCACCCTCCCTTCCAAGATGCCAGTGAATACTTTGCCTGGTATACTAATCAATGAGATACCTCGATAGTTGTTGCAATCCTTCCTGTTCCCTTGCTTATAGATAGGTGGAATTACTGCTTTTGTCCAATCTGTAGGTACCTTACCAACACTCCACGCTAATTTTACTACTCTATGAAGCCATTTCATCCCTGCCTTCCCACTATACTTCACCATTTCAGGTCTAATTTCATCTAGTCCTGCTGCCTTATGACAATGGAGTTTATTTACTATCCTTTCCACTTCCTCAAGCATAATTTCACCAACATCATTTTCCTCCTCCCCATGAGCTTGGCTGTTTGCAACACCACCAGGATGATTTCCTTTTACATTGAGAAGATGTTCAAAATATTCCCTCCACCTCTCCAGTGATTCCCTGGGATTTATTATGAGTTCACCTGATTTACTCAAAACACTGTTCATTTCCTTTTTCCCTCCCTTCCTAAGATTCTTTATTACTGTCCAGAAAGGTTTCCCTTCTGCTTGACTTAGCCTTTCCAGGTTATTACCAAAATCTTCCCATGAATTCTTTTTGGATTCAAGAACTATTTGTTTCGCTCTGTTTCTTTCATCTACGTACCAATCCCTGTCTGCCTCGGCCCTTGTTTGGAGCCATTTCTGATAAGCCTTCTTTTTACGTTTACAGGCTGCTCTCACTTCATCATTCCACCAAGATGTTCGCCTTTTCCCATCTTTACACACAGTTGTTCCTAGGCATTCCCTTGCTGTTTCTACTACAGCATCCCAGTATGCCACCCATTCACTTTCTATATCCTGAACCTGCTTACTGTCTACTGTTCGAAACTTCTCACTAATCATATCCATGTACTTCTGTCTAATTTCCTCGTCCTGGAGATTTTCTACTCTTATTCGATTGCAGACAGATTTCACTTTCTCTACCCTAGGCCTAGAGATACTTAGTTCACTACAGATCAGATAGTGGTCTGTATCATCGAAACATCCGCGAAAAACTCGTACATTCCTAACAGATTTCCTGAATTCAAAGTCCGTTAAGATATAGTCTATTATGGATCTGGTGCCCCTAGCCTCCCATGTGTAGCGGTGAATAGCCTTATGCTTGAAGAATGTATTCGTAACAGCTAAACCCATACTAGCACAGAAGTCCAGCAAACGCTTCCCATTCCCATTAGCTTCCATATCTTCCCCACATTTACCAATCACCCTTTCGTATCCTTCAGTTCTATTCCCAACTCTCGCATTGAAATCGCCCATTAGCACTATTCTATCCTTGCTGTTCACGATGTCACTCAATGCTTCATAAAACTTGTCAACTTCATCCTCATCTGCACCCTCACATGGTGAATACACGGACACAATTCTTGTCCTGATTCCTCCCACTGACAAATCTACCCACATCATTCGCTCATTTACGTGCCTAACAGAAACTATGTTGCGTGCAATGGTATTCCTGATAAAGAGCCCTACCCCAGACTCTGCCCTTCCCTTTCTAACACCCGTCAAGTACACTTTATAATCTCCTATCTCTTCCTCATTATCTCCCCTTACCCGAATATCACTTACTCCTAGCACATCCAGATGCATCCTCTTTGCTGACTCAGCCAGTTCTACCTTCTTTCTTCCATAAGCCCCATTAATATTGATAGCTCCCCATCGAATTCCATTTCGTTCGCCAAGTTGTTTCCAAGGAGTCCCTCGCCTGTCAAATGGGAGTGGGACTCCATTACTCCCATAGGTCCGAGGCTTGCTTAAAGTGTTCTGAGCTCGGTAAATTCATGAAGCAGGATGCTGCCCTACTTGCACATAGTCCAAGTGAGGATCTCTCCTCTAACGGGTTATGGACCACCGGTGAATTGTATAGTCCTAGCCGCCTGAGCACAAGGAGGGCCACGACTCAGAATATGTCGGAAATGCCCACTCCCATTCCATAGCAACTGGTATCCCGACTCTCAGGACCACTTACTAGGCCACTCAGCCGTTGCCCATGGTTCACGAACTAGGACGTGACTACAGTAACCCACAAACCAAGCCATGTCAAATTAGCACTGTATGTTGCATGAGGCGTTTATAATTGTAAAACCCTTTCCCAACTTTTCTGCCATATATTGAGTGTTGATTGTACGTCTTGCTGATCATAAAGTTCCAGCAAGGATGGAGAAATTGCCTTCAGGATCTTAGACTGTCACGCCTACAGCACACTGCTCTTGCATCTAGTAGGCAGTGCTATCAGCATGGTGACTTACAGTGGTTTTGGAGACAAAAACAAATTGAAGGCTTTAGCTGAAAACTATATTGTGCGTTTGTTATTAGATTCAAAAGGCAGTGATGCTAATATTGATAGATACTTCAGTGATCCGAGTAATGGCAATGATGCAGAGGTACAGGGCTCAGTGCCATTATATAAATTCAGACAGAGTTGGCGGAGTTGGGAATAGCATGAAAGGTTCTTATTTACCACCGATGCTGGTTTGCATGTACACTTCTTGGATAACTCAACCTATAGATATTTTTGAGCATCTGTATGTAGCACTACATGAAGGCCAATAGAGAACAAAAAAGAAGAAGAAGAAAATAATTTTCAATAATTTCTTTTCTGATGAACTAAGAGAACTGGTAGCATGGGGTTGGGGGGGAGGGGGGAGAGGGAGAGAGACACATTTATGTATTGTGTTAACTTTTTTTCACTACTTGCTTTATGTCACCAAAGAGAGGAAGAGGGTGTCCTAAGGCAACATGGAAACAAACTGTTGAGGCTGTTTTAAAGAAAAGTGAAGTGCCATTAGATCTGGTACAAGAACGTCGGACATACTCTCTTGGAGTCAGACGAGCCGACCGTGAGTGAGCTAGGGTGTGCCCGTTTTAGGGGTACATATATGGCCAGGAAAGAAAAATAACAAGTTGCTTTATGTCGCACTGACACAGACAGGTCTTATGGCAACAATGGGATAGTAAAGGGCTAGGATTGGGAAGGAAGTGGCCTTAATTAAGGTATAGCCCCTGCATTTGTCTGGTGTGAAAATGGGAAACCACGAAAAACCATCTTGAGGGCTGCCGGCAGTGGGGTTCAAACCCACTATCTCCCAAATGCAAGCTCACAGCTGCGCGCCCCTAACCGCACGGTCAGCTCGCTCGGTTCATGTTAACTTAACTTTGCTCTAGCGAAAGAAATGTTCATACTTGAGGAGGGAATAATTACCAGAATAAATTACTCAACAGGTGGAAAATAAATACTTGGTTGAGGGGTTAAATTCATTCTAATTACAGAATGTGTTCTTTGAAACTCCCATTCTGCTCTAAACGAATGAATAGAAATGTACTTCATGTGGTTACAGCTCGAACATTACACTTTTATGTCATGGCATGTTTATCAGAATATGTAATATTAATGTCTTTGAAGATGGGAGTCATAATTAATACCCTTATAATAAAGTTTCTGATTTTTGTCAGTCAATGATTAGTTTCAAACCTGTGGGTATTCATAAAAATGTGTTTGTTTTGGTCTCTTCTATCATCCCTAGAAGTTGGAGTATTGAATTTTGAGATGCCCTGTATAAATAAATTCCATCTGCAATGGGTACAGGTCCCTCTATCAGTAGACATTCTACAGAAAGATGAATAATGTCTGTGGCTCCATGAACAGTGCAAGGATCCTACATTTTTCTCCGGAGTATTGGTGTATATCATATGTATTCACTGAAATGTAGCACATGTGCCATGGCACCTTTGTGATTTCATAAATACCAGAATAATTTTCAGGGAGTAGAGAACAAAAAAATCAGCTATAAGATTGCATAAAGATTTCTAGAAAACTGATGTGTAATTTATAATATGAATGATTCAAAATGGTATACTTGTGATTTGGACTACATGTGATTCCTATAATCCACTATATCATTCACTAAAGTTGAACTGGAATATTGTAAGATTGATGTATAGTTTCTGCCTTTATAGTGTAGAAATTTTGTCATACATAAACTGTTCATTTTTCAGTATGCTCCATTATCAAGTCTTCAGAACCATGCCTTTCGCAGACAAAAGAGAGTCTGTCATAGTAAAGATTCTGCTGCACACCTCTACAAACATGCATGGAAAATGGTAGATGGGAAAATACCCATTTCCAAAAGGTATGTCGACAACAATAAATTGCCAAAGTTTCATTTTACTGCAGCCTCTTTTATTTTTTTTATTTTAGTTTTTGATGGTTATTAGTTGTACTTCTCTGTAAAATAATAATCATCACCAGTTGTTTTTTCTTTTTATGTTTCTTATGTTGAAATAATTTTTCACAAGATTTAATTATTTCTTAGATATCTCTTTGTTCCTCGTACCTTCCATGGCTGAGTCCATTGGTCTTCTATGATATCTTCCATATTTTCGGATCACTCGATCCAATGAGATAGGCTGATTCGGATGTACAGCTTCATTGAGTGAATGTTTAGAGACTCTGTTTCTGTTTCCCTCTAAGGCATGCAAAACAATCTTTGGGATGTCTTCCACCCGAGCAATTTTTTCCTCTGTGACTACTCTTGCTGCACATCATCTGCGACTACTTTTGCTGCACATCTTCTGTGACTACTTAAAAGAGGAAAATCATGTCCTCCCAACTGAATATCAAGCACATGACCAATTAGGTTACTAAGTGAAGTTTACAATCAACATTGTTCACTAATAGATTAAAATATCTACGTAGTCATTAAAATATACGACATTAGGTACACTGATGTGATGGAAACGCAATTGAAAGTCTTATGTATTAGATAATATTGTCTTCATGAAAAGCTCATCGAAATACTAACAGCACTGTTTCTTGATGAATTAAATTGTTCATACAATTCGTATTTCATTGAACATACAAAATTGAACAACCTATGAGTAATACAATATGAATGAGTATAAGCAGGGATCTTTCTCTTCGCTATAGTGGACGTCAACCGGAATTGATGAAACTTGGCATTCTTGAAAAGAAAGCTAGCAAACGTATGGGTCCAGTGAATGAAAAGAAGGCTGAAAAGGAATTCGGTGGGAAGAAGGAGATGATTATGATGCAAGTTAAGAAGGAAATGATCGGAAAGCACGAACGAGGTATGCGAGTGGCTGATATTGCGAGATTTTATAACAAGTCTACATCAAAGATTTGCACAGTATTAAAGAAAAGAAGAAATAAAAGGGGTAGATGCAGCAAAAGGAGTCACAAGAGTATCGAAGCAATGGCCACATGTTCTGGAAGATGTAGAAAAGTTGCTTCTCGTTTGGATAAATGATAAGCAACTAGCAGGTGATACTGTGACCGAGAATTTAATCTGTGAGAAGGCAAAGACGTATGTCGAACTTGTAAATAAATTATTATGTGGTACACGTACGTCAACAGAAATCGAAAGCTTCAAGGCCAGCAGTGGATGGTTTGATAACTTTAAGATCAGAAGTGGCATCCATAGTGTTGTGAGGCACGGGGAGGCTTCCAGTTCGGATGCTAAGGTAGCTGAGGCAGCTGAGGCATTCGCTGCCGATTTCCAGAAGCTCATTGTTACTGAGTGTCCGGCTCCATGGCTAAATGGTTAGCGTGCTGGCCTTTGTTCAGAGGGGTCCCGGGTTCGTTTCCTGGCAGGATCAGGAATTTTAACCATAATTGGTTAATTTTGCTGACACGAGGGCTGGGTGTATGTGTCGTCTTCATCATCAATTCATCCTCATCTCGACACGCAAGTCGCCTACGGGAGTCATATCAAAAGAGCTGCATCTGGCGAGCTGAACTTGTCCTCGACCACTCCCGGCTCATTACCTGCCACAGCAAGTTTTTAACTGCAGTGAAACAGGACTTTTTTTGAAAAGGTTGCCAAAGAGGACCTACATACAGCAGAAGAGAATTCGATGCTCGGTCACAAGCCCATGAAAAACCGTTTAACCCTGTTATTAGGGGCAAAAGATCCACATGGGTCGACGCCCCGAACAAGTAGCATTTAAAAAAAACCCTGTTATTGTGTGCTAATGCGAGCGGGGATTTAAAAGTAAAGCCCCTGCATGTGTATCATTCCGAGAATCCATGAGCCTTCAAGAAATGCGAGGTGTGAAATAGCCAGTTAAATGTTATGTGGAGGTCCAACACTAAGGCTTGTCCAGTCGTATTTTCTTCATTGAATGGATGAACGAGGTCTTTGGTTCTGTAGTGAAGAAATACATTTCAGAAAATAATCTGTCGCTCAAAGTCTTGCTGGTTATGGACAATGCTCCTGCTTATCCTCCAGGCCTCGAGGACAACTTACTGGAAGAATTCAAGTTCATTAAGGTTAAGTTCCTTCCTCCCAACACTACTCCAGCCTGTGGATTAGCAAGTCATTTCAAACTTCAAATAGCTATACACCAAAGCACTATTTCAGTGTTGCTTCGAAGTGACCGAAGGAACAAACCTTACCCTCCGAGAGTTTTGGAGAAATCATTTCCACATCGTGAACTGCCTGAAGATCATTGATAAAGCCTGGGATGGGGTTACCAAGAGGTGAATGACATGGACATTCAAGAGCTGGTGGAAGAACATAGCCAGGAACTGACCACCAACGAAATGATGGACCTGCATCACGAACAACAGGAGGAGGTAATTGAGATCTCGTCCGGGGAAGAGGAGGAGGAGGAAAAGTCAGTGGAATCTCTCACTTCAACTGAGATTCAGGAGAAGTGCAAAATGTGGGATACGGTGCAAAATTTTGTAGCAAAACACCACCGGAATGAGGCTGTAGCAGTGCGAGTGATGAATCTGTTCAGTGACATTGCAATGTCACATTTTTGTGAAATCCTCAAAAAGTGGCAAAAGCAACAGTCTGTGGTCAGGTTCCTCATTAAAGTTGCACAAAAAGACAACAATTCCTGTGAGCCAACAGATAGCAGTGATTCCGTTAGTGAAATTCGTGCTACACAGTAACTCTTCCCATGTCATCTCTCGTCTCCCTCACACCAACAATGATTCTGTTGTAAGGTAAAGTGCAGTTTAATTTGTTTTACGTTATATTTTGTTTTAGAGATGTTATGTGAATAAATATTTTTGTGTTGAGGACGAATCATCTGCGTTTCAATTGTTTCTTATGGGAAAATTTGCTTTGATATACGAGCGCTTTGGACATGTTGCTGGAACGAATCATGTTCACTATCCAAGGTTCCACTGTACTTGATTCGAGAACTGGGAAAAATGCAAAGAAAAGCAGTTTGATTAGTTGTGGGTGATTTCCGACAAAAGAGTAGCATTACAAAAATGCTGCGAAGTTTGCGCTGGGAAGACTTGGGAGAAAGGAGATAAGCTGCTCAACTAAGTGGTATGTTCCGAGCTGTTAGTGGAGAGATGGCGTGGAATAACATTAGTAGACAAGTAAGTTTGAGTGGTGGTTTTAAAAGTAGGAAAGATCACAATATGATGATAAAGTTGGAATTCAAGAGGTCAAATTGGGACAAATATTTGTTTATAGGAATAGGGGTTAGGGATGGAAATAATTTACCAAGTGAGATGTTCCATAAATTTCCAAATTCTTTGCAATCATTTAAGAAAAGACTAAGAAAACAACAGATTGGGAATCTGTTACCTGAGTGACTGCCATAAATACAGATCAGTGGTGATTGAAAACAATTTACTCCTCCTTCACCTGCAATAACGCTTACCAGTTGACGAATGTCTTCAGAAAACAAAACAAAAACATTGCTTACAGAATTACCAATAACACCACCAGTTTATTCCATAACTCTCATACAACCAATAGTACAAACAAGTTATTCAATTTGGGTGGCTATAGGCTAAATTGCTATAAATGTTCTCCAAATTATGTGAGACAATCTGGGAGAAATGTCAATTCACGTTACGTTGAGCCTTGAAAGGCAAGATGCAACAAATTTTCTGTGATGGACCAACATACGATAGATTCTAATAATGATTTCACAACAATAGAACAGGCCCTGGAAGTTTTACGCGTTTCACAAAACATATTGGAGAACATCAAATCAAATCAAAATCTCTTTATTTGCAAATGAGGTGTCTACCTCGGTGGCAAATGGTACACTAAAATACATTATCGTCAAGCACTAAATTTTAAATTAACAAGAGAAGAATTTTTTTTTTTCTAGAATACAATAATATACAATTTATGCTAACAATGTTTTTCTATTAAACAAACAGATTCCTTAATAAATTTATATTGTTTACATAATTCTACTTATAATATCTCCTATACTTCCAAACATAGTCAACTCATATACAGTATGTGGAATTACTTCAAATAATACTATGCAACTGGTATAAGATTAAAATTGACATTGCATTTATTTACGTTATTTTTACCCATTTTGGAACCTAAGTAGTATAATGACCTGCTGCGTCTTAACCAGAGCCCCCTTTTGCCACCACTTTTCAGAGTTCCTGAAGGGCCTTCACAGCTACCGTAGCGGTCCCAGGGCCCTCGAAGTCCCCACTGTACTTCACCCCTACAGGCAGTCCCCTACTTTGGCTGTCCAAACTCCATGGACCAGAGGATGGAATTAATTTTTTTTTCTTTTTTTAACACACATTTTGTATTCACAATATCCTGCACTGGTCGAATGCCCTCTAACATTTCATTTATTTTCCCTGTTGCTGTTTATTCTCTTCTTGAATACCTGTACAGATTTTGGAAAAGGATCAAATCACTACCCCTGGTAAACTGTTCCACTCCTTCACGCCTTTCCCAATGAATGAAAATTTACCCCAGTCGCTTCTGCTAAAATTCCTTCTAATTTTATATTTGTGGTCAGTCCTGTCGATATAATTATTTTCCAACTGAAGCCTCTCGTGGATATCTCCCCATGCTGCTTCTCCTGTATAGGCTCTATATAATCCTATAAGTCTAGTTTTCTCCCTTCTCTTACTTAGTTTCCCACCCAAGTTCCTCTAACATTCCTGATACACTACTGTTTCTCCTGAAATCCCCTGTTACATATGTACCGTATTTACATGGATCAATATTGCAACCCATATCACAATTTAAATAAAATTAGTGACACTATTAATAACATATCACTATCATCCCGTTAATTTCTGATAAATATTTTGAGGAGACTAGCATCGATACTTAGGTCAGTCCTGTTCATGATGTATCCTGCTCCCATGCCTCTTTCCATTCTAATAACATTAATTCAAAACCTGACAACAGTAGCACTCAAACTGTCACACATTCACAAGCTCTGGGCGACTGCTAATCCAATGGGACCAACTTCTGAGCCGGCTTCCAATCTACAATTTCAATTAAAGCTCTCTAGCATCTATACGGTATTTATTCTCATTCACAGATCGTTTACATCTTTCAGATATTTCATGTACTTTCAAAACACGTTTGAATAATTTGGGCCATATTGACAGAACATCAGAGGATAGGAAATTATCCATTTCATTTTTCAAAAACATCTATAATCCATAACAAGAATTTATTTTGTCAAATCAGCAACTTGTTGACCACATCAGAGTTAAGTGCTTTCTCAGCATCTCAACTTTGAGATTTTCACTTCTATTTGAAGGAGTTAATCAAGCGAAGGCCTGTGTTCCTTAAAAGTTAATCGACCCTTCACATTCAGCGAAGCACAGTGTTTTCAAACAGGACATTCTCTTCATCAAGAGGCACTAATTTTTAAGGATTTTCTAACATGTGCAGTAGTTTTAATGTTTTAGCCCCATTCCATTGAACAACACACATTCTTGAACATCACAGCACATGAAAATGCACTCCTCTCTTTGTGATAATTAGTGGTAATCAAATAAGTGCTTATGATGAAACAGAGGATTCAAGCACTCATCACCAAATTTATGTGCAGTGTTTTTAATCTGACATTTTTTTAAAGGGACATTAGTTTAAAGAATTCTTAAGAAGGGTAAAAGTATTTTCATGTGCATTGGTTTTAACACGATATTCCACTTTCTTCAAGAGACTTACATTTTAAGGCTCCTCATGAAGGTTCAAGTGTTTTAATGTATGTTTTTTTAACGTATGTCTTTTAGTTTATAATAGAATGATAATTTTTCTATCTCTTCACCATTCCCTTCCTTCCTCCAAGATTTCTTCTACTTTTACTCCTCTTTTCTCTTTACTCTCCTTCACTCTATCCATCCACCTCTTTCTGGGTCTTCACCATTGTCTTCCTCCTATTATTTTCTCCATAAATACTCGCTTTCAAACTCTATCCTCTTCCATTCTTATCACGTGTCCATGCAATTTCAGCTTTTGAGGCATGTAAGTTGCGTCCCGCGAAGGATATATCAAATTTTTTCTAACAAGCCAACTAAATATAAAGTATTCCAAATTCACTGTTATATGCCAAATATAGTCTAATCATTTTTAAAAGACAGTGCACATGGTTTGCAGGGATATTTTAACATAGTGCTGAATTTCACAAACTTTTTTTTTTTTTTTTTTACCATATCACTAACATGGACGAAACTTGTTGGGTGACCGAGCTCGATAGCTGCAATCACTTAAGTGCGGCCAGTGTCCAGTATTTGGGAGATAGTGGGTTTGAACCCCACTGTCGGCAGACCTGAAGAAGATTTTCCGTGGTTTCACATTTTCACACCAGGCAAATGTTGGGGCTGTACCTTAATTAAGGCCACGGCTGCTTCCTTCCCACGCCTAACCCTTTCCTGTCCCATTGTCGCCATAAGACCTGTCATATCCTATGATCTAACAGGCTGGGGACTGGATTGGGTTCTAATGCACTAGTGCTTCTACAATAATAACACCAATTTTTTTTTTTTTTTTTTTTGCTAGGGGTTTTACGTCGTACCGACACAGATAGGTCTTATGGCGACGAAATAACACCAATTAAGGTGGCTAAATGCCAAATAGACTATATTGAAATTTGTTTGAAATTTCACTGTACACAAATATACATAGATATACAAATATATACAAGTGGTAAGGATTCTTCTTGCTGCTAGGGAACTTCCTACTTTACACACAATTAAGCTAATTAAGCAGTCTTTGGTTCCCTCTCTTCACTTCAGAATATTACTAGTGAATACTTATCTTCCGAGGTGAAAGATGTCTTCTTTTTTTGTTTTACGTGGTTACTAGCACCTTTTAACACTCGCTAACTTCACTCGCTTCACACACCTCAACCCAAGAGAATGCAGCTCTGTTGCCTCTCAGTAGCTGTACTCGGCAGCTGTACTGGATCTACTCCTTCCGTGGTTACCTCTTCCCAACTGTCTGCTCTGCCATCGGTAATTTTCCTCTCCCTGCTCGAGTCTGACCTGAATGTTCCACGTCTCTTACGTGAGCTTTCCCTTATATTGTTCCTGTAGGGATTAGTGAATTATCTGATGGGCTCCTCCAGAGACCTTCAACTAGTCCTCAACAAGACGACCAATGTTCCTTAGCAGTCACTTGCGTTTTATTAAATGTCTTTCGACTATGGCTGTGCGGATCGTTTCCTTGCCCAATCACCTATGCAATTCCCTGGTCGCCTATTGCTATCTGAAAGACTTTACTCTCGTACTTTCAGTATTGTCTAACTCGCTCAAGTGTCGTTCCGACCCTCTACTCTACCATCTAAATTTAGATGATTTCCCGGCAAAGTGCCATAAGAATACTTTTCAGTAGTGACTTAATGATTACCGATTTCCCTGATTGTTAGGTTCTGACAGCGAGCTCTTACTCGATTACCGTCTCGCGGCCTGACCGGCTTGCTGCCCCGATGGACTTCCCTGTTCCAACTCTGTTCCCGACTGACGTTCCACTTTACAAACCATCACTCTCATTTTTGTTCCATATTGAAAACAGCGATCTCACTTAGTTTACAAAAGGAGTATATTTATTACCCCACCTATTCAATACAATTGGTACCACGTTATGTGGTTAAATAAACTTAGAAATTCTAAATTTTATGGGGACATGTTTCGCCCTTCCTTTATTGGGCATCATGATCTTTATTAATGTAATCTTAAAACAGACATTGTGTAGAGGACATTGACATTTATAATTTGCAAAAATTGAACTGTGATTTCTTATGGTATTAACACTAGGGAATAGTAGTTATAAAATATGATGTTGGGACATGACGTGTACAACACATGTTAAAATCATTGTAAACAAATTTAAAATCTTGTCCAAAAGAAAATTTGTGTCATATAAAATTCTAAAAACGGCACATGTCTGGTACTGAAGTGGTCCTCTTCGTAAGAAAATTCATCATATATTTGCTTGGGGCAGTTGTCAACACAAGTTCTCAATAGACTAAAATGGTTGAATCATTGAGAGGGAATTTTGTTTATTTTTTTGCATTCCGCCGCTAAAAAATATTGGCCAAGAGAAAAGGCTGATGATGCCCAATAAAAGAAGGGCGAAACATGTCTCCATAAGATTTAGAATTTCTATGTTTATTTAACCACATAACGTGGTACTGATGGTATTGAATAGGTGGGGTAATAAATATACTCCTTTTGTAAACTAAGTGAGATGACTTTCCACTCCCGACTGTCTTCCTACTTTTCTGTTACCTCCTTAAGTCACCTTTGGTGTTCCCGAAACTACCGCACAGTGTCGACTTCGACCTCCACGTCATCCGAGTTGTCGTTTTCCTATTGGTCAGTAACATCCCTTCCCTAATGAATTTGTAATCGTCCGATTGTTCTGGAAGCTTGAAATAGCTGAAACTTATCATCTGCGTGAGTCCTCTAAGCTTCGTTCTGCTGTTCTTTGACCGTGTACACACCGTGATAAGGAAGTTACGAACATCCTGTTGTGTAACCTAATGTTTCACCATACCTAGCTGGTTTCAACTTTTCAAAGCTGCATTGTTTGAGGTTTCTAATATATGTCTTAAAATTATCTATATATATAAAACTAGCAAGATACCCGTGCTTCGCTACGGTATTATACTGAAATTTATAATTGAATGCTTATCGTTTTATATATAACCCACCGATATTCGCGATCTGACTCGTTTTCTGAGAGATTATGGCAACGTTCCTCCCATTTTTCAGTCTTTTTTGCAGCAATCGATTTCGTACTTCCCGGGCTAGGTCCAGGTATTCCACCCGGTCAGTTGGGTCCCTAAATCTTAGCCATGTTTTCCTATAAGCATTTTTAATGTGGATCAAATCCTTGAGGAGATTCGGCGTGGTGTCCTCTTGGGTGCCTTGGCAGTACTGAACCGGCGGCCGGACTGCAATCGTAGTCATTACCCGTCCAGGACCCGTTTCCAGCACGGTCCGCACATTTTGACGACGGTCCAGAACATTATTATTATTATTATTATTATTATTATTATTATTATTATTATTATTATTAGGGTGGGTGAAATTAGTTGAATTTAGGTATTATTGTTGTTGTTGTTGTTGTTGTTGTTGTTCTGGACCCCACAGCAAGATGTATGACCTCTACTTGGCGGTAAATTACATCTGCTGCCATTGCCGTAGATGACAGTATGACCAGCACCATTGTCTCCCGTAGGCAAGTGCGCAGGACTTCTGGCGATACGAATGTCACTTCCGTGTATTATTGACCTTATTATAGAAGTGAACAATTGCACGGTCAATCTTATACCTATCGTTTATTTCAAATGTGTTTAAATTGTTATTTATATATCAGAAGAATCTACTGTAATCTAAGAAGGTTCTCCAAAGGAAAATATGGCTCTTGAAAACGAACCCAGGAAAGATTAAAAATGTTCGGTTTATGATCAGAAGAAGTACATTGAAAATCCACAGGCTGTTTCCAGTCATTCAACCAGGTCAAGAATGGAATGAATAATCCCCCAGCTAGCGGTGAGGATAGGAATTGTGCCGGCTGCCGAAGCCCGTCGCACTACCCCTGGGCAATGATTAATGAATGACAAATGAAATGATATTGGAGAGTGTTGCTGGAATGAACGATGACGGGGAAAACCGGAGTACCCGGAGAAATACCTGTCTCGCCTCCGCTTTGTCCAGCACAAATCTCACATGGTTTTACCGGGATTTGAACCACGAAACCCAGCGGTGAGAGGCCAGCGCGCTGCCGCCTCAGAGACGGAGGCTCCTTATAAGTACATTAGGAACAGTATAATCAATTGGTCTCACCTCCGTTTTCACCCCACCGCGGTTAAGTTGATTTACCCCCCCAAGAAAAAAGGGGGCGTGTTTCTTTGTGTTTAAAGGAGATTCCAAATACCAATGTTCACGTGTGTTACCTTCAGTTTTGAGATATAAGTATTCCCATAAAAATAATTCACTTTTTCACTTACTTTCACACTCCCCCCTCCCCTAAGTGAATTTTCCGGCAAAAAATATTTGTTTCTTTAATAGTAAAAAAATCTCCTAAATACCGATTATCTTCAGTTTTTGAGATATGTGTCCTCATGAAACGAATTCAACTCCTTTTCACACCCGCCCCCCAAAGATGATTCCCCCAAAAAACGCGTCGTTTTATTTTTAAAGAAGATCTAAATACCAGTTTTCACGCCTGTAACAACTTTAGTTTTTATTAGATGTAAGTATCCTCATACAATTAATTCAATTAATTTTTCAATTTTTCACCCCCCCCTGGACCCTTCATTGAATTTTCCGAGAATACCTGTTTCGTTGCTTTAGCAGGAGATTCCAAATACCAGTTTTCGTCTGTAACATTTTACGTTTCTGTGATATATGTAGATATAGTTTTTCTAAAAATTCACCCCAATTTGTCACTCCTGTTTAACCCCATTAATTAGATTTTTCAAAAAAAATGTTTCTGCTTTTTTAAAGGAGATTCCATTTACTAACTCTCTGGTCTGTAATATCTTCAGTTTCTGAGATATAAGTATCCTCATTAAAGACATTCAACCCCTTAGTCACACTTTTCAGCCCCCCCTATTGGGATTTACAGAAAACAAAAAAAAAAGTGTGTTCTTTTATTTTTAAAGGAGATTCTAAATATCAATTTTTACATCTGCAAATTTTTGAAGTTTTGATATATAGATACAATAATTTTTAAAATACGACCCCCCTTTCACCCTCCACTATTTGGATTTTCAAAAAAAAAAAAAATACATGTTTCTTTATTTATAAATGAGATCCCAAATACCAATCTTCAGGTCTGTACCATCTTCAGTTTCTGAGATATAAGGATCCTTATTAAAAGCATTCAACAATTTTTCAGCCCTTTTCACCCCTCATATTGGAATTTTCCGAAAACAAAAAAGTACGTGTTTCTTCATCTTGAAAGTAGATTCTAAGTACCAATTTTTACATCTGTAAAGTTTGAAAGTTTTGAGATATAGATACACTTATTTTAAAAATTCACCCCCCTTTCAACCCTCCACTATTTGGATTTTCCAAAAACAAAAAGTGCATGTTTCTTTATTTTTAACACGTTGAGTGCCAGACCGAATTTCATAGGACTGCCGTCTAGTGCCGTGAGCTAATAACATCGTGTTACTCCCTGGTGCCAAAACATTCACAGGCTTAACCAAGCAAATGATTGCTGAAATGACGTTGTATTTATGATATATTAGGTCAACTTATTATGTATATTAGGTAAAATATTGCGACCCCATATGGGGTCGTACTGATCATTACGAATTGTACACGAACACGCGCCCCCATATGGGGTCGCACTTTTACCTTGGTTATGTCCCGACTCTCGGTCGTACTTACCTTTTCCTTTGCAGGGACGCGTTATATGCTGTTAATTATGAGAGATGTGTTAGCTTGTTCATATTGGAGCCATAAAAATATACGATCCTCGATTTTAGGCCAGGAAATGTTTGTAAATGGCGATCTTCCGATTTTAGGTTAGGAAATATTCGTATAAAATGTTGTTATATAAAGTAGTGAAAATCATGTAAATCTGGTTAATGAGGATGTAACAGAATATTATTATTATAAGAAGAATTAGTAGTTACAGAATATTGAATAAGTATATAATTTTATTTGTATAACATTTTAATTTGAGTAAGAGAACCTAGCAGCGATGATTGCGCAACATGTGAAACCAGTGACTGTATCGTTGAAGATGGTCATAATTGTTGCAACAGCTGGCTTGGAAACCCGAAATACAGCGGCGATGTGTATGCTGAAGACTGTAATGTATCAATATGGATGAACGTGCTAGATCGCTATTTACTCTCTACTGGGTTCAAAATCACTGTAACTATATACTTCGTTTACATCATTGTTCGACTTGTTCGATATATCGTCCAGACTATCTGCACTAAGTATTTTACTGCTCGATTTACGAGTAACGACTTAAAAATGAAAAGGAAACTCACAGCACTGCACAATTACATAAACAATCCGTGCGCGAGATAGACAATGACTTTGCCACCCTACAAAGCACTCATGATGTACCCATATGGGGTCGCGCCAAGACAGGAATTGAGGAATGGAAGGTGAACTACAAATGTACTTAAATACACGACCAGCAGATAGCAAGGAAGAGAACTTATACAGCTTCGAAACACATACTTACTGCGCACCCAAATGGGTTCGCACAGTTCTCGATTTAGAACGAACGTACGACCCCATATGAGGACGTGAAGTTCAAAAACTTGACTACTCTCGCGTACCCATATGGGGTCGCTTGGCACTCAACGTGTTAAAGGAGATCCCAAATACCTTCTTTTCAGGTCTGTAATAGCTTCAGTTTCTGAGATATAAGTATCCTCATTAAAGGCATTCAACCCACTTTTCACTCCTTTTCACCCCTCCTATTGCAATTTTCTGAAAACAAAAAAGTACGTGTTCCTTTATGTTGAAAGGAGATTCTAAATAGCAATTTCTACGTCTGTAAACTTTTACAGTTTCGAGATATAGATACACTCATTTTTAAAATTCACCCTGCATTATTTGGATTTTCCAAAAACAATAAATTATGTGTTCCTTTAATTTTTTAGGAGGTTCGAAATTTAAATTTTCATGCCTGTAACATCTTAAATTTCTGAGATTTAAGTATCCTCATTGAAGGCATTCAACCCCTGTTTCACCCCTCCTATTGGGATTTTCCGAAAAAAAAATACATGTTTCCTTATTTTTAAAGGAGATTCTAAATACCAATTTTTACATCTGTAAACTTTTAATGTTTTAAGATGTAGATACACTCATTTTAAAAATTAAGCCCCTTTTCACCCCCATTATTTGAATTTTCCAAAAACGAAAAAATACCTGTTTCTTTATTTTTTAAGTAGATCCCAAATACCAATTTTCAGGGCTGTATTATCTTCAGGTTCTGAAATATAAGTAGCCTCATTAAAAGCATTCAACACATTTTCACCCTTTTCCACCCTTCCTATTTTGATTTTCCGAAAACTACGTGTTTCTTTATTTTTAAAGGAGATTCTAGATACCAATCTTTACATCTATAAACTTTAATAGTTTTGAGATATAGATACACTCATTTTAAAAATTCTCCTCCGTTTTCACCCCCCATTAATTGGATTTTCCAAAAACAAAAAATACATGTTTCTTTATTTTTAAAGGAGATCCCAAACACTAATTTTCAGGTCTGTAATATCTTCAGTTACTGAGATATAAGTATCCTAATTTAAGGCATTCAACCATTTCTTCACCCCTTTTCACCCCTCCTATTGGGATTTTCCAAAAACAAAAAAATACGTGTTTCTTTATTTTTAATGATGATTCTAAATACCCATTTTTACATCTGTAAACTTTCAAATTTTTGAGATATAGATACATTAATTTAAAGAATTCACCCCCCTTTTCACCCTCCCATTAATTGGATTTTCCAAAAACAAAAAATACGTGTTTCTTAATTTTTAAAAGAGATCAAAAGTACCAATTTTCTGGTCTGTAGTATCTTCAGTTTCTGAGCTATAAGTACCAGTATCCTGATTAAAGGCATTCAACCCCTATTTCACCCTTTTTCGCCCCTCCTATTGGGATTTTCTGAAAACATAAAATACGCGTTTCCTTATTTTTAAAGAAGATTCAAAATACCAATTTTTTACATCTGTAAACTTGTAAAGTTTTGAGATATAGATACATACATTTTAAAATTTCACCCCTCTTTTCACCCCCTTAGTGACGGAATATCAAAAAATCCTCTCTTAGCGAGCACCTTCATCTTAATATGAAAGTATCCTCAAAATTTCATTTCTTTATGTCCAGTAGTTTTGGCTCGGCGATGATGAATCAGTCAGTCAGTCAGTCAGTCAGTCAGTCAGTCAGTCAGTCAGGACAAGTTATTTTATGTACAGTATATATCTATGTATCTATATCTCAAAACTTTGAAAGTTTACAGATGTAAAAATTAGTATTTAGAATCTTCATTAAAAACAAAGAAACACGTACTTTTTTGTTTTCCGAAAATCCCAATAGGAATGCATTTAATGAGGATACTTACATCTCAGAAACTGAAGATATTACAGACCTGAAAATTGGTATTTGGGATCTCCTTTAAAAATAAAGAAACATTCTTTTTGCTTTTGGAAATTCCAAATAATGGGGGGGGGGTGAAACGGGGGGGATTTTAAAAATGAGTGTATCTAAACTTATATCCAAAAATTTAAAAGTTTGCACCTGTAAAAATTGATATTTAGAATCTCCTTAAAAAATAAAGGAACACACATTTTTGGTTTTCTGTAAATCCGAATAGAAGGGGTGAATAATGGGTTGAATGCCTTTAATGAGGATTCATGTATCTCAGAAACTGAAGATATTACCGAACTGAAAATTTGTATATGGGATCTCCTTTAACAATAAACACGTATTTTGTTTTTGTTTTTGGAAAATCCAGTTAATGCCGGTTAAACAGGAGTGACAAATTAGGGTGAATTTTTGAAAGACTATATCTACAGAATATCTGAGAAACGTAAAATGTTACAGACATAAAAAGTGGGTATTTGGAATCTCCCGTAAATGTAAAGAAACGTAGGTGATTTGTTTTTGGAAATTCCACTTAAGGGGAACTAAAAAGGGGTGAAATTTTAAAATAAGAATGTCTACAGTATATCTCGAAAAACTTAACATGTTACAGAAGGGAAAAATGGTATTTTTTATCTCTATTAAAAATAAAGAAACGTGTATTTTTAGTTTTCGGAAATACCTTTTGGGGGGGAGGGGGTTTAAAAGTGACTGAAAATGGTTTTGAATTCTTTTAATTAGGCTACTGGTATCTCAAAAATGAAGATGTAACCATAGCCCATGAAGGGCCTTGGCCTAGCAAGCGACCGCTGCTCAGCCCGAAGGCCTGCAGATTACGGGGTATCTTGTGGTCAGTACGGCGATTCCTCTCGGTCGTTATTCTTTTTTTTTTTTAGACCGGGGCCGCTATCTCACCGTCAGATAGCTCCACAATTCTAATCACGTAGGCTGAGTGGACCTCGAACCAGCCCTCAGGTCCAGGTAAAAATCCCTGACCTGGCTAGGAATCGAACCCGGGGCCTCCAGGTAAGAGGCACCACAGGGCCGGCATGAAGATGTTACAGACGTGAAATTTGATATTTGGAATCTGCTTTAAAAGTAAAGAAACACGTATTCTCGGAAAATCCAATGACGGGGGGGGTGAAAGAATTGAAAAATTAATTGACTTAATTGTATGAGAATACATACATCTTATAAAAACTAAAGTTGTTACAGACGTGAAAACTGGTATTTGGATCTGCTTTAAAAACAAAAATGCATTTGGGGGGGGGGGGGAAACCGTCCTGGGGGGCGGGAGTGAAAAGGAATTGAATTCCTTTCATGAGGACACATAAATCAAAAACTGCAGAAGTTAGAGTCGTGATAATTGGTATTTAGAAGATCCTTTACTATTAAAGAAACAAGTATTTTTTGCCAGAAAATTCACTTGGGGGGGGGGGGGGAGGAGTCTGAAAGTGAAAAAAGAAGTGAATTATTTTAATCTCAAAACTGAAGGTAATAGACGTGAACATTCGTGTTTGGAATCTCCTTTAAACATGAAGAAACATGCCTCCTTTTAGTTTCTTTGAGGGGGGGGGGTAAATAAACTTCAAATCCCGGTCACTCCATGTGACATTCGTGCTGGACAAAACAGAGGCGGGACAGGTTTTTCTCCGGATACTCCAGTTTTCCCTGTCATCATTCATTCCAGCAACACTGTCCAATATAATTTCATTTCATTAGTCATCCATTAATCATTGCTCCAAAGGAGTGGGACAGGTTTCGGCTGCTGGCACAATTCCTATTGTTGTCGCTAGATGGGGTCTTTATTCATTCCATTCCTGACCCTTTCGAATGACTGCAAACAGGGTGTAGCTTTTCGATGTACTTATTCTGATCATAAATGGATCATTTTTAATCTTTCCTGGGTTCGTTTTCAAGAGCCATCTTTTCCTTCGGAGAACATTCTTAGATTACACTAGATTCTCCTGGCATATAAATAAAAATTTAAACTCATTTGAAATAAACGATAGGAATGAGATTGACCGTGCACCTCTATAGTAAGGTCAATAATGCACGGAAGTATGTCATTCCTATGGCCAGAAATCCTGCACACTTGCCTACGCGCGGCAATGGTGCTGGTCACATTGTCAACAATGACAATGGCAGCAGATGTAATTTACCGCCAAGTAGGGGTCTTGCATCTTGCTGTGGGGTCCAGAATATCTATAATAATAATAATAATAATAATAATAATAATAATAATAATAATAATAATAATAATAATAATAATAATAATGATGTTCTGGGCCGTCGTCAAATGTGCGGACCGCGCTGGAAATGGGTCCTGGACGGGTAATGACTAAGAATGCAGTCCGGCTGCGAGTTCAGTACCGCCAAGGCACCCAAGACGACACCACGCGGGATCTCCTTAAGGATTTGATCCATATTAAAAATGCTTATAGGAAAAGATGGCAAAGATTTAGGGACCCAACTGACGGGGTGGAATATCTGGACCTAGCCCGGGAAGTACGAAATCGATTGCTGGAAAGAAAGATTGAAAAATGGGAGAAAACTTGCTGTTATCTATTAGAAAACGAGTCAGATGGCGAATTTTGGCGGATTCCCTGAGAAAATGAGGCAGATCGCGAATTTCGGCGGATTATATATCTAAAACAATAAGCATTCAATTATAAATTTCAGTATAATACCGTAGCGAAGCACGGGTATCTTGCTAGTTTCCGTATATAATTATATTACTCGGACACTTTCCATCCTTGATCTGGTATTTCGCTTCTGTATTGTGATATACAGTTAGATTGAGTTTCCTTTTCATGACTCTATGACTCTTATTTTACATTACTCTTCGTACTGGGAGATCACGGTTCGACTCTAGGTCAGACCGCTTGCTCAATTGTGTACGGACTGCGGGCGGCACCATTTCGGCTTGTTGGTGATAATGTCAGTTGTAAGTTTGTAAATGAAGAGGAGAAAGTTCACTTGTAATTCAGTATGCTTTTTTTTTACACGTTGATCCTGCGATCTAAGGGTAGGGAGCCCCTCTCTTACCAGGAAGCTCTGGGTTCAATTCCTAGGCCAGGTCAGGGATTTTTACCTGGATCTGAGGGCTGGCTTGAGATCCACTCGGCCTATGCAAGAACAATTGAACTATCTGATGGTGAGATAGTGGGCCTGATTTAGGAAGCTAAGAGTAATGGCTGCATCACCTTGTAATCTTCAGATCACCGGGCGAGTTGGCCGTGCGCGTAGAGGCGTGCGGCTGTGAGCTTGCATCCGGGAGATAGTAGGTTCGAATCCCACTATCGGCAGCCCTGAAAATGGTTTTCCGTGGTTTCCCATTTTCACACACTGTACCTTAATTAAGGCCACGGCCGCTTCCTTCCAACTCCTAGGCCTTTCCTATCCCATCATCGCCATAAGACCTATCTGTGTCGGTGCGACGTAAAGACCATAGCAAAAAAAAAAAAATCTTCAGATCTTTAGGCTGAACAACAGTTGCTTGGTAGTCCAAGGCCCATCAGGGTTGTTGCGCCATGGAGTTTGTTTGTTTCTTAACACACTCCAGTTATACATTTTCAAAATACCCATGAAATATTACTCTTACACAGTACAGGATGTTTTATAAATAAATAAATAAATAAATAAATAAATAAATAAATAAATAAATAAAATTCATTAATGTGTGCATGTACCCCACCTTAATTCTAGAGAACCATGGAACATAACTTACATACCGGTATCTACAAAGTAAAACATAGGATGCACCTTACAGGATTTTTTACCTGGGGACGCAACTTAATGGTCCCTATTACTTTTGGGACAGTACAGTCAAGTGTTCAGAATATTGCTGATATAGAAACTGTGGTTTATGTTGGTAATGGATTGTTACAGTGCCTCTGCCCCATCCAGTGCCAACATCTTATCTGATTCTAGCAATTCCCTTGTGTTGATTCGCAGCCTATCCTTACCCTTTGTTCCTATTTGCTGGATACAATTTGCAGTCTAACAAGATCAAGATAGCTAAAAGGTCAACTTACGACAATTTCATAGCCTGTAAACCCTACATAATATCCAGAATTAATCATATATCTTCGTTTAACTATATGCTCGGTGGTTTGCAAGGAAATAAGTTGAAAGCCAATATTTCAGTCCCTTCCATATAGTGCATAATTGTTTCTTCATATTTGCTTTGAAAACAGTTAAATATTAGGCTATAAAATGAAACATATCATTTGAAAACGGTTTGTTCCATTTGAAGACGGTAATATAAGTAACCCAAATTCATTCTCATTGAACGAGGTTATATTGCAATTACAGCTGTAAGTGAGAAACGGTTTGTTGTTGAAGAAATTTTTAAAAAATACTGATGTAATAAATCGTAATTTTAAAATCGTACATATGGATATATGTATAATTAATATGGTTATACGCCCTGCCAGTGCTACAGTTAACCTGTTTGTGTGCATCACTTAGCTGCTATAAGTAAGAAGGGGATACTTTAGGAGTTTTGTGCCACAGAACTCTTTAGACACATTTTACAAGGTAGTATATTTCAACCACTTTGTGATGTTTGGAACATCACAGCATGTGATAAATTATTGAACTGTGTAATTAATTGATAATATGTATATATTTAATCACTGGTACATACATACATACATACATACGTACATACATTATCATTATAGACTGTTATGCCTTTCAGCGTTCAGTCTGCAAGCCTCTGAGAATTTACGAAACGTCGCCACAATCCTCGATTTGCAACTAGTGTTGTGGCCTCATTTAGTTCTATACCTTTTATCTTTAAATCGTTAGAAACCGAGTCTAACCATCGTCGTCTTGGTCTCCCTCTACTTCTCTTACCCTCCATAACAGAGTCCATTATTCTCCTAGGTAACCTATCCTCCTCCATTCGCCTCACATGACCCCACCACCGAAGCCGGTTTATGCGTACAGCTTCATCCATTGAGTTCATTCCTAAATTAGCCTTTATCTCCTCATTCCGAGTACCCTCCTGCCATTGTTCCCACCTGTTTGTACCAGCAATCATTCTCGCTACTTTTATGTCTGTTACTTCTAACTTATGAATAAGATATCCTGAGTCCACCCAGCTTTCGCTCCTGTAAAGCAAAGTTGGTCTGAAAACAGACCGATGTAAAGATAGTTTCGTCTGGGAGCTGACTTCCTTCTTACAGAATACTGCTGAACGCAACTGCGAGCTCACTGCATTAGCTTTACTACACCTTGATTCAATCTCACTTACTATATTACCATCCTGGGAGAACACACAACTTAAATACTTGAAATTATCGACCTGTTCTAGCTTTGTATTACCAATCTGACATTCAATTCTGTTGAATTTCTTACCTACTGACATCAATTTAGTCTTCAAGAGGCTAATTTTCATACCATACTCATTGCACCTATTTTCAAGTTCCAAGATATTAGACTGCAGACTTTCGGCACAGTCTGCCATTAAGACCAAGTCGTCAGCATAGGCCAAACTGCTCACTACATTTCCACCTAACTGAATCCCTCCCTGCCATTTTATACCTTTCAGCAGATGATCCATGTAAACTACGAACAGCAAAGGTGAAAGATTACAGCCTTGTCTAACTCCTGTAAGTACCCTGAACCAAGAACTCATTCTACCATCAATTCTCACTGAAGCCCAATTGTCAACATATGCCTTTGATTCTAATAATCTACCTTTAATTCCATAGTCCCCCAGTATGGCGAACATCTTTTCCCTCGGTACCCTGTCATATGCTTTCTCTAGATCTACGAAACATAAACACAACTGCCCATTCCTCTCGTAGCATTTATCAATTACCTGGCGCATACTGAAAATCTGATCCTGACAGCCTCTGTGGTCTGAAACCACACTGGTTTTCATCCAACTTTCTTTCAACGACTGCTCGCACCCTCCCTTCCAGGATGCCAGTGAATACTTTGCCTGGTATACTAACCAATGAGATACCTCGATAGTTGTTGCAATCCTTCCTGTTCCCTTGTTTATAGATAGGTGCAATTACTGCTTTTGTCCAATCTGAAGGTACCTTACCAACACTCCACGCTAATTTTACTACTCTATGAAGCCATTTCATCCCTGCCTTCCCACTATACTTCACCATTTCAGGTCTAATTTCATCTATTCCTGCTGCCTTATGACAGTGGAGTTTATTTACTATCCTTTCCACTTCCTCAAGCATAATTTCACCAACATCCTTTTCCTCCTCCCCATGAGCTTGGCTGTTCGCCACACCACCAGGATGATTTCCTTTTACATTGAGAAGATGTTCAAAATATTCCCTCCACCTCTCCAGTGATTCCCTGGGATCTATTATGAGTTCACCTGAATTACTCAAAACACTGTTCATTTCCTTTTTCCCTCCCTTCCTAAGATTCTTTATTACTGTCCAGAAAGGTTTCCCTGCTGCTTGACCTAGCCTTTCCAGGTTATTACCACAATCTTCCCATGACTTCTTTTTGGATTCAACAACTATTTGTTTCGCTCTGTTTCTTTCATCTACGTACCAATCCCTGTCTGCCTTGGCCCTTGTTTGGAGCCATTTCTGATAAGCCTTCTTTTTACGTTTACAGGCTGCTCTCACTTCATCATTCCACCAAGATGTTCGCCTTTTCCCATCTTTACACACAGTTGTTCCTAGGCTTTCCCTTGCTGTTTCTATTACAGCATCCCAGTATGCCACCCATTCACTTTCTATATCCTGAACCTGCTTACTGTCTACTGTTTGAAACTTCTCACTAATCATATCCATGTACTTCTGTCTAATTTCCTCGTCCTGGAGACTTTCTACTCTTATTCGTTTGCAGACAGATTTCACTTTCTCTACCCTAGGCCTAGAGATACTTAGTTCACTACAGATCAGATAGTGGTCTGTATCATCGAAAAATCCGCGAAAAACTCGTACATTCCTAACAGATTTCCTGAATTCAAAGTCTGTTAAGATATAGTCTATTATGGATCTGGTACCCCTAGCCTCCCATGTGTAGCGGTGAATAGCCTTATGCTTGAAGAATGTATTCGTAACAGCTAAACCCATACTAGCACAGAAGTCCAGCAAACGCTTCCCATTCCCATTAGCTTCCATATCTTCCCCACATTTACCAATCACCCTTTCATATCCTTCAGTTCTATTCCCAACTCTCGCATTGAAATCGCCCATTAGCACTATTCTATCCTTGCTGTTGACCCTGATTACGATGTCACTCAATGCTTCATAAAACTTGTCAACTTCATCCTCATCTGCACCCTCACATGGTGAATACACGGACACAATTCTTGTCCTAATTCCTCCCACTGACAAATCTACCCACATCATTCGCTCATTTACGTGCCTAACAGAAACTATGTTGCGTGCAATGGTATTCCTGATAAAGAGCCCTACCCCAGACTCTGCCCTTCCCTTTCTAACACCCGTCAAGTACACTTTATAATCTCCTATCTCTTCCTCATTATCTCCCCTTACCCGAATATCACTTACTCCTAGTACATCCAGATGCATCCTCTTTGCTGACTCAGCCAGTTCTACCTTCTTTCTTCCATAAGCCCCATTAATATTGATAGCTCCCCATCGAATTCCATTTCGTTCGCCAAGTTGTTTCCAAATGTTGTCAAATGGGAGTGGGACTCCGTTACTCCCATAGGTCCGAGGCTTGCTTAAAGTGTTCTGTGCTCGGTAAATTCATGAATCAGGATGCTGCCGTACTTGCACATAGTCCTAGTGAGGATCTCTCCTCTAACGGGTTATGGACCACCGGTGAATTGTATAGTCCTAGCCGCCTGAGCACAAGGAGGGCCACGACTCAGAATATGTCCAAGATGCCCACACCCATTCCATAGCAACTGGTATCCCGACTCTCAGGACCACTTACTAGGCCACTCAGCCGTTGCCCATGGTTCACGAACTAGGACGTGACTACAGTAACCCACAAACATGAACCATAATCACTGGTAGATCATCTTTAAATTAATATGTATGTATATATATATATATATATATATATATATATATATATATATATATATACAGGGTTTTAATCTCTCATTTCACATCATCATTTCATTTCTTTGTATCGCGGCTGTAACGTATTCTGAACGAAGCACATATTGGGTAAAGTATTTCAACATCATTCATATTAATATCTTGCAGTAAATTTTCCAATAGCCGTTGTGAAGTGACCAGAGTCAGTAGGCTAATTTCAGCCCATTTCCAGGAAATGGATGTCATCAAGGTTACGAGAGACTTTACCCTCTCCACCTTCTGAAGATACCGTTGAAACATTATGAACGCCGACTTTTCGAAGTTCGCTACCTGACGCTTTGATTTCGCGGGAAAGTTCAGCCTATGTGAATGGACATAATGAAGCAACGTAATGGAGTCACAGCAATACATAGGAGAAGGGATGAGACTTCGAATCTTACTGGACCATGTGATATGGCTGATAGAGGGAGACTTTTGAACCGATATACTTCGAAGGCAAGAGCTGGAGAGGACAGTCTTTTTCTTACTCTGAGACACAGTGACACTCTTGGAAGACACTCTTACTACGATTCTACGTCTGCACATCGGAGAAGATTTTAACTTAGTTCACTTCGCATCTGAGTATATACTACTCAAAAGTTACTCTCATTGGGACCTGTTATCTCAATGACGAGAGGTAGTCTACGGGAGACCAGTTTTGAGTAGTATAGGGGAGGAGAGCTTTTATTATGAACTTAGCTACGCTAGTGTTCCGTAATACGGAAGAATACAAGTGTATTCTCTCCATGAACATAACCCATGGTGGTTTTGCATTTAAAATTAGGACTCATTACGACTTTATGCAAGGAGTACAGTAGGAAGTGTTAAAGGCAGGAAAAGCATAAGTAGGACTGGAATCCAACAACAGATGAGGCAGCCGCCAGTACGAGAGATCCATCGATCATCGGCTTCAAGACATCAGGTCTACAAATGGTGAGCTTATGGCATAAGTTACTGCAAGTCTTCGCGCAACAGTTCATTTTCGTAGAGTTAATTTCATTCAATTTTTCTTTTGCTTCCGTAGGTTCAGATTTCATTAATACGCCGTTCCGTCACGTTCTTCATCCTAATAAATAGCTGTTTTAATTTGTATTTTATGAAATGATTATTAATGATCCTTCAATTCCAAGTAAGTGTACTTAATGGTTAGTGTCCCGTCACCCTATCCCTGGGAGTGTTTTGAGCCTCATGACGTATTATTATTATTATTATTATTATTATTATTATTATTATTATTATTATTATTATTATTATTATCATCAACTATCATTTTCAAGCCATAAGCTTGAAGGCTGGCGCCCATGCGATATTGTTTATTGAGAAACAATGAGATATCAGTTATTTATATTACTATTAAAGTGACCCACCACGTTATAATACTGTCACACATCTGTGGGCCGAGTGGATACGTCACAACTTGGGTTTGCTTTTTCTTTACTCATTCCCTTTCACTCATCACGTATAACTGACCTTGTTCATAAATTAGTGTTTGTGTACCTGAATTTACTGCAAACCAACAAGGGACTGGCTCATCAAGGGGCAGGTGTGTCCAACAAATATTGAGGAGGTTCTAGCAATATCAAATAAGAGGAAATGCTATTGGAAAGTAGATGCATTAGCAAAATTTTGTGTTCTTGACTGTATACATTAACTGTCCATTCTTCTGTCATTTTGTTATTTCTATCTCCACCAAATTTCTCTTGCCATAGTACTGGGTGAACAGTATGAGTTTGCTATGTGCATGGTGGAGACTGGATGGGCCAAGCAGCTTGTTCTCACACCTGAACAGCAACACGAGTCTGCGGTTTACCAAACTGCAGCTTCAATACCCGAGTCACTGGTCACTAATTTCACACATACATCCATGCACATTATAAAGAGATGAACTCACCCCTGTCACACAGGGTGATGTTGGAAATGCTTTCCTTCATTTTCCAAGCATTTTTAATGTTGACTAATGAAATTATCCATTACCCTTCTTAATTCACTCAGAGAAATTGAATTTATTTCTTGAGGAATGATTGTGTGTGAATTGGTCCTGTACACTTTGTCTCTCATTGGTAATACTCTCTTAGCGAAAATATCAGCCGGTATACTAGTGAGCTGCAACAGAGTGAGCGCAACATATCATTCTCCCTGCACAAAAGTGTAGAGGTGGCAGATTGTAATTATTGCAAGAGTTACTAAATATTTCCAATGAACAACGGAGTAATGTAATGAGTGATGAGTGTTGGTTGAATGCTCCTCTCATAGTACAATAGTAGGTAAACTGTATCTCTAATCAGTAGACTGGGACTGTACAACACTTGACCTCAAGTAGAAGCTCGGACACTGTTTCTGCTAATGATAAGAGAATGGAAGACACAATTTCAAAATTACATGCTGTAAATAAAATTAAATCGCTCTACAATTAATAGTCTTTATTTTTAAAACTTCAAACCTGTATCCTGAATTGCAACTGCTTTTGTCTTATACTCTTTAGCCTTAGCACTAAAGAGTTAGTGTAAATAGTTTGTACATTTACTTGTAAAACTTAGAACTCAACTAATAAAGTTACCTTTTAATGAACCCAGAGATAATAGTCACAGGGTTTAGATTGGTGGAACAGTCAGGCCAGCTATTGTTACCGATAATTATTTCGTCAAGTACTTCTTCAGTTGCTCTCATTAAAACATTGGCTGTATGAACCACTGCAAGTTCCTACCAGAAAAATGCAAACCTATGTTCCCTCTCAGTTAATTCTGCAAAGGATGATTGCAAAATTTTTTGCACATGTCTATCGCTATTAATGGTACTGTATCTTCAAAAGAAACAGGACCTGTTCTTTCACCAGTAACAGCGCTCTGTTCTCTTATTTGTTGGTCGCGAAGAGTGTATAGAGTCTTTTGGAACTCCAGTGTTAGTAGCTTTGCATATGAACATAACTGTGCAAGTTGAACCAAGCTCCATCAGTAAACAGAATTTGTGATACGGATTGGTAACACCCTCCCGCTAGTTATTAATAATCCATTCACAGAATCTAGAATCCTCTGTGGCTCAGACGGCAGCGTGTCGACCTCTCACCCCTAGATATCATGGTTCAATTCCCGGTCACTCCATGTGAGATTTGTGCTGGACAAAGCGGAGGCAGGACAGGTTTTTCTCCAGGTACTCTGGTTTTCCTTGTCATCTTTCATTCCAGCAACACACTCCATTCTCATTTCATAGCATCTATCAGTCATTCATAAATCACTTTGGGAGTGGCGACCCCATTGTACTAATAGCATATATATCACGGCTGGCCACAACGAGGCTGCGGCTCACGAGTCAGTCTCGTGTGGCTCTTGACATCAAATTTAGAGTTAAGTTAATTGACATAATTAATGGAAACTAACATCATCTCGTGGTCGGCGGCAGTCAGCAGCAGCAATGTGTGGCTTAAATTCATTAAATCTAAATATCGATCTAAACTCACTGATGAACATTTAAGTGGAATATTGTGAACTGCGCTTGCCAATTATCAGCCAGATAAAAAAAAACTAACAGCAAAATGAACACTCGAAGAAGCATTCTCGAAAGTTAAATATCATTCCTTTATGTATACCTGAACAATAATGTTCTGTGTAGTGTAGAAAATAAATGTTCCTTCAATTGTTATAAAATGAAAACCATGGCTTCATTTTATAAACCATTTTGTAAACATGCTCCCAATTTTGTCTCCTAAATATCCTCGTAATTTGCGACTCCCAAAATTAAAGTAGTGGCCAGCCCTGCTGTATATGATTCATTCATTACATCCCTGACCTGGTCAATGACTGGAAAACAGGTTGTAGGTTTTCATTTTTCACAGAATCTAATCCTCCATTGACGATCACCTGGATTAAGTTATTGCTGTACAGTAAACTTTCAGGATTTTATCTTAAGTAACTTACTGGCTATTCACACACAACTGTATGAAATTCATGATTTCTGAGAAAGATACCAAATAAATTTTGTAAGGGAATTTCCTTGGTGGTGCTTGATGTCAGTTTTGTGTGGACGGAAGGATTTCCACATAGCTAGACATATCGCGACTGTCCGTCGCCACAGTTAAGCTTGTCATTATGGGGCGAATGTTTCTTGGTCAGAAGCTAAGAGGATTAAATCTAGAGCTCACAACAACAGAAGTAATGACTACAAGGAAGTGAAAGAGTATGTATTTCGGAACAAGGGCGAGCAGGTGCAGCACCAATACCGAGAATATGACGTACCAATGTTTTCCCACGCCTCGAGGCATTTTGTGTTGTCAAGTTGCAAGGAAGAGATTTTAAACTAACCGATGCGGTGTTGACCAATGGAAAAATTTATCATAGGCCCGCAGATAAACCAACATAAGAAAAACTCAGAGTGAACTCCAGTTAGCTTCTCCGATCACAATAATTAAATTATTCCAACCACATAATTGAATAGAGGGGATTTTTGTGATATCATTCCCATGTTGATTAATTGTAATTGTAATAAACTAAAGTAATGAATTTGTGGAAATGACCCACGCTATCTCGCCATTGGTCAAGATGAGCACGCCATCAGGGACGCCGAGTTAGCGCGTGAAAGGTGGAGGACAGGAATTAAGTGATATTTCCATGATCACCGAACGATATGAGTTCAGAATACGACACATGAATGTGTATCGCCAGTTTATTAAGTAGAATAAAGCAAGGGATCAAAATCCACCTGCATATGCCAATTTAGGATAACCAACCCCCCTTCCTAGGAGATGACCGTGGATGACCCCGGCGGGAAACCATGTCGTCCATAAATAACCAGTAGTGGGACCTCACATCAACCAGTTCTTACCAGTCACCAGTTGTTATCGGTCACCAGTCGTGTCAGTCGTATGAAGTAGTTGAGACTCTGACACGTTGACTCTGTAAGTCAGTACCTCGGGACGCATTCAAAGTCAGTTAGAGCTGAAAGTGCGTGAGTTGTTAGGAGAATGAAGACGAACAGTGAGATTATCCATAGTACCGAGTGTAAATAATCAGTACAACTGTATGTTGAATTTAAAAAATGTCATGTGATTAAATAATAAATAACTGACGGAACGCCGATAGTACCTTTGGAAGGCAGTGTGCGGAGCGTGAAGTAAATAGCTCAAGATAGACGGCGAATAACTATCCGAGCAGGGAACTATAGGGGCTAGGCGATTATCAAGACGGCTTAGAAATAAACCAGGAAGTGCCGGTTGAAGACGCGATACGCGCCGGTTCAAATGAAACGACACATCGTCGTAATGTGTCACGACGTGTGTTTCGGGCTTATATGAAGAATATATTGTGCGAGTGTCAGGGGTCTAGATGCACCTATAAGTGTTTTTTAAAATTAGTATTCTTGTATAAAATAGTGTAAATTATTTAATAAGGTGTGAATCATGGGTAATCGCACAGAAGTGTTTTGCTGTGTTAATTTTATATTGTGCGACATGATGGATGAGTAAATCACCATGGGGCCGTGAGGCTTCTCTTCCGCTACGAGACAATGGAATTCTACATAGGAATGAGTAGACAAATTTAATATTTGGGGATGTTATCGCGACTAAACGGGGTCCAGTGTAAATTAATTATGGTTACTTAACATGGTCCGCCTCCCGAGTCCATGATTTTTTTTTTTGTTAGACGGACGAACTAATTTATATTAACGTAATAATGGGTTAGATTAATTAATTTGAGTATTTGTTTGTTGTATATAATGTAAATATGGGGCATATTTCTTTCAATTAATGCATGCTGTTTGTAATACTTTGACTTAAGTTCATTTCAAGTGTTAAATTCCTTTTTGTGCTAACCCATTTATTTGATTTTCAATCACTGCGGTGATTATTTGTATTTTAGTTAGGAATATTTTCTACCAGACAGCCAGATTATGAAAGTGCCAGAGTATGTAAAATTTGTGTTGCGTACGGAAGGTCATAAAAATAATATTAATACTAATGTTCTATCTGCTGTGGGCGTTCGTAAGTTCTATATAATAATAATAATAATGCTCGGTGTGTTTGCGAGAAAGAAATAATAATAATGTTTGTGAGTTGGCAAAGGAAAGTAAATTAATAATAATAATAATAATAATAATAATAAGATTCTGTGCGTTTGCAAGTTAAAGTATAATAATAATAATAATAATAATAATAATAATAATAATAATAATAATTACAGTGCTTCGTGAGTTAGCTAGTGCAAATAATAATCAATGTGGAGATGACATGTAGCGTTAAAGACTTTAATTCGCGTAGTCAGTTTGATTTTACGTAAATTGCTGATTTCACTTTTGGACTTTATTTTAACCATTAAAATTTGTTTAAAAGCGATAGAGGCACGTGAATTAGAGTGGTCACGATATGTTAAAAGCCCAGAGTGGTTTGAGCCCATATTTAGAGTTGGAAGTCATGAGGGACGAATATCCGGCGTGAAATAAATTGAGCCGTATTGTTTGTAATGATGAAATAGATGAATCTCAAGGCCTAAGGTGATATAAAATGCATATTCTGGTGTTATTAGTGGCAGAGTCCACGCACCGAGGATTAATTTATGAATTAAATGTTTGAAGAGTTCCGATAAAAGGAAATGGACTTCAAATTGGAAGGAATAGTTTAGCAGTCGCCGGCATTGGAGGTATTTGCCCAGCTGCGATGTGCCATAGGTTGTGAGATGTGTCTTGGGAGGACGTGTGTCCCTATATAAAATTAACGGCAGTACGAAACTGAAGGTACGGTCCCAACCGATATAAAGCAGATCTTAGTGGTTCATAACAGGATTTAACATATGTGACTAAATTCTAAAGAGTGGAAATTAAAATATCATCTTTCCATTTTTAATAATAATAATAATAATCATACTCCAAGTGAATCTTGTCTTAAATCAAGTGCTTAGTGCCAAAGTAGACTGAAATTGTAAAGGTTTATGCATTTAACCATAAATATCGCTAACGGTAGTGTAAACGTGAAATTAGGATACTATAATAATAATAATATGAAGAGGAATAATAATAGGAAGAATTTATTCGATTAATTTGAGAATAATTATGGTGAGATCAAAGTAAGATATTAAATCCATGATGAATAAGTGATACGAAAATGATAATCTCCACTAATAATAATAATAATAATAATAATAATAATAATAATAATAATAATAATAATAATAATAATGAAAAGTTGAAGAAGCAGAAGATGAAGAACTTGCAATAGTAGTTTGAGAATAATAATTATGATGAAAGGAAATTAAGATATTATGGGCGATGATTCATTGTTAAAAATATAATAATAATAATAATAATAATAATAATAATAATAATAATAATAATAATAATAATAATAATAATATTTTATTAGGAAACTGATCATTAAATTGTGCGGATAAATTACGAGGAAGAACGACCCTTCGTTTGAAACGTCGGCAAGGGTTGGCATATAATCATCCCGGATGACAACTGATAATAATCAAATATAGGATTATAATTGAAATTAATGATAATAATAAATAATTTATGGTAATCACAGAATATGATAATGATCAGATAAAGAATGATAATGATATTATTTAATAATCATAGGAGGATATGATAGGGACAGTCGTCATTTGTCGAACTGCTCAGAACCAGATGTTGGGTTTTCACGGGGGAGATTGTTGGCGGTAGATACGAAGATAACCCACGGACGGCACATGTCTTCATTGTCAGAGCATAGTAATGAACCTTTCTGTACGTCTTGTCGTATTGACAAGTGTAAATATTGAAATAGGCTTTGAGTTAATGAACTCTACCTGGCATGTTTGTGAATCTGGAAATAATAGGCTAGAGTTTGTCCGTACTATAAATTCCCGTTTTTTCGAGGCGATAACATTTCTACGGTGGGTGTCCGGCTCACCAGATTGTACATACCGGAAGTGTCTCATGTCCAAACGGAACGAGGAGATGACAGTAAAAGGTTACTGTCATGCCTTCGTCTCCGAACGAAGATCTCCAGCGGTGAAACGTCCACTCATACGGATGTGAATTCGATCCCCAGTAACCAAATTGGGGCGAATTCACCAGATGTTTTACACTACCAGAGTAGTGAGGTAAATCCAAGTAGTATGTCATTTATTTTTCAGGATGGAAGTGTCCCAATGTAATAATTGTTATCATGTGTAGTTTGCAAAATAAGTGAATAAATTGCTCCTCATTGCAATTTCAATAGGAAACAGTTTCCATACCTTTTTATTGTAGTTAGTCCAATATGCCCCTGGAATTTAAGTTGTCACTTCCCAGTCCTATTGTGGAGTCGAAAATTTGTATCCATGAATGAGTCGTCCCCCATAACCTTAATTTGCATGCCCCGTTCATCCCTGTGTTCATTTGATGCGCCGATATATAATTTGATTTTCTTTATATAAATTTTTTATTTTATTTTATCGTTTTCGAACTGATCACCCCTGAGATAAATGCTAGTCTGGGACTCAGGAAGTGAGCGGGTGCAGTATATTGTAATTTTATCTTGAGCACTTTGGGTTTCCTGAATTTAAAAAATAATTTGTGAATTGCGGTACAACTTGGAACTTGGGCATCTAGTAATTTTTTGTGGAATCTCCTGACAGCATGAGCTGATTCTGCACACTTATGAATCGTTAATACTTGTGCAATAGAATACTTAAGTCTATTTTCAGCCATAGGTTTCTTAGCACTCTATTATATACACACATTTTCAGCAGCTGTTTAGCTCAGACTGAAAATGCACTCACAGTTGCTGCAAACCTCGCGATTCGTAGCTTGTCGACCATGGCCTTGGCTGACATTGCTGCTGGACTGGACCAACCATGTGCACCGACAATTCACATTCTGTTTACCCAGTATATATAGCTGACTTTTACTTTTTTTTTTTAATAGATACTTTTGTAGCTAGTTGTCTAAATTTATTCCAGATTATAATTCATTTTGCATAACTTTCTTAGCCCTACAGGTACACCCCTACTGCCTACCAGCCCAGTTCCTGAAGGTGTACTGAATGACTTGCCAGGTATACCTGATCGTCCAGGTAAAATAAATTTGTTACTTTTTAAGAATGGCTTCTTCTCTCTTTCATTTCCATACTTGCCCATGAAAGAATTAGATTCTCTTCTTGATTGTATGTCTGTTTTACTGGTTATTGTTCAACAAAGCAAGCTTTGGGTTATCCAAAGTAGCATTGTAAGTAGAGACAATACATAGTGATTATCATTTGCAACATTAACAAACTTTGTCTCCTTAACAAACTTTGTCTCCTTGCTCTGATACATAGATGAAGGGATGACACTAATATAGTACTTGTTTGAAATTCAAACCTTCCCGTTGTCATCTCAACAATTGAAGACTTTGTGTAGAAAGTGCTGTAAGTGTAAGTTGATAAACTTTTCTGTATCGAGATAAAACTATTTTTTGTCATTATTTACAGCAGGAACAACAGCAACAAGGATAAAGATTTGACTCCATCTGTTTCTGTATTAGATCTGTAATTTGGTCCAGCCACCTTCTCCTGGGATGTCCGACTGGTCTCTTTCCAGTCACCATCCTCTCGAAGTACCTCCTTGTGAGAATCCGCATTTCGTGCATTTGTTTTACATGCTATACCATTTCAGTCATGCAGCTCTCAGTCTTTCCTCTGTTCACAATAATAATTATTAAATTAATGTCGTATGGTCCACCTTTTTCAATACTATATTATGCAATGTAATTGAATTACATTACTAAACTAGGGACTAGTTACGGCCTTAGCTGGCTATCTTCAGCCTTAATGTAATACATCTAATAACTAAACAAATGTAAAAACACACAATTGACATGAAAACTAATGTACAAACACACAATTAACATTAAAATCTGGGATGAACGAAGTGTAAAATCTGAAAAATTAATTAGGCTCTAAATTCTTAGCATCTGGAGTATGCTCGTTATCCAGACTCTTTCTTGTATTGATATTCATAGAACTGTTAGTTCCATCACTGCTAATCATTGCAATTTCAGTTGCAAAATGGGAACTGGTAAATGTTGATTCTGTAGTCAGATCATCAATCAACAAATCTACTTGAGTGGTGTTAGCGGTATGCAAGCCACTGAATGCCACTGTAAATAACCACCAGCTGACGCAGAACTGCTAGATGGTGTTTCCACATTGACCAATATAAATAAAATGAAATGTTCCTGTAGTGCTTGTTAAAAACGTGCTGAAATGCTGTTGGACATTGTCAGGACAGCACATGAAGGTATGGTTAAAACTGACACATTCTTAATTTGTGGCTGGTATAAATTCGCAATTCATTGCGGTGTCCATGAAGTTAACCTGAATAAATAATAGATAAAATTAGATAAAATTAATGAATAGAAGGGGGGGGGGGGGAGAGAGAGAGAGAGAACATGTTAGTCAAATGGCATAGGTTATATGAGACTTGCCTCTCGTTGCGGCATGTGGTGCATGGTGCATTGTTGTGTGTCTCATACTAACGGTTGTGAGATTTGAGTTCACCTGCATATCCCTTCTGATATAATTATCCTTGATTTTATCCCTTCTCATCTTCTGCATAGTTGATCTTTGAAACTTCATTTTACATGCTTGTAATTTACTAAGGTCTTGTGGATCTATGGGTAATACACAGCTCGCCAAACTGTATGTCATGATTGGCAGAAGGTATGATTTGAATTTTGCCCATTTTGCTCTTAAAGGAACTGCCTTGTCCCGGACTAGATTCTGCAGTTGGTAGAAGAAGTTGGATCCTTTGGACTCTCTATTTTCTTCTAGTAGATTAACATTCCCATTACTGGAGAAAACACTTCCAAAATAGCTTACGTTTTTCACACATTAAATTTTCTCTTCCTTAACCCTTTATCCCTAGAACTGCCAGTGTTAAATCTTGTGGTGGCAGCCGTATGTGGCAGCTTTTACTTGTTTAAATAAAATACAAAATATCCACAAGGTGTGAAATAAATCTACAAAATTGCATAAATGCTTTGACTAGAAAAATATACAGTTTGTTCAGAAAGTGTAACTCATAAATTGAATATAATAATACAGTTTTTCATCATATGTACACAAAAATGAAACATGTCACCGACAAACCGAGATATACAGATTGTCAACAATGCACTGATAAAAGTTTCAATACTCTCAGAGGTATATTCTTGAAAATGTTAGGGAAAATGTAATGGCATGCAAGCATTACTTTGATTTACCATGTCGCTTTCTACACCTTCATCCTCTCGTCATCACTTTATTTCCGATATTTGATGCAAAGAAATAGCTGTAAAACGTTCCTGATCCAACTCTGAATTGGTTAGTTCATTCTCAGTAGAATCAAAGTCAGATTGGTCACTTTTATCTTCAAACAAATTTCGCACTACTCCATCACTAATTTTCCGAAATGAAGATGCCATATTATCTAGACACACAGAGTACTAAAACTGCAAATAATCAATCGAATAATTGTGTATATACAGAAGTAAATAACTCACACCGAATGGAAAACTAGGAAATAAAATGAAATAGAATAGCAAGGCAGAGCCTGTGAAGGTTTGGTTACAAACACTACCAGCAATGGTGCTCAAACAGATGATTGAGAAACTGCACTCATTTAGTTCCATGAAATTGCACCCAAAGAGGTCACTATGAATGACACTGAACTCTCGGCTGCTGTGGACATCGAGAACAACAAAAAGTAGACGTGGTTGTTTAAAATATCTCAACCTATCTCTTTTCAATTTTGACTCAGGTAATTTATGACTGTTAGGCTCTTCAGGTAGTTTATAAATTTATGTACTAAAAGTTAGTTTCGGCAGACTAATGAGCCTATCAGTTACCGTATAATCTTGAGTACCACCCGCACTGTTTTTTTATCTAAAATATCGCTTCCAAAATTGGGTGTGGGTCTTTTTTAAAATTTTGGGAAATTTATCTTTCCGAATGTGCGTAAATCGGGCATCACCGCTAGCGCGGCTTGGCAACTGTTCTCTCCGCTCTCAGTATATGCTACTTCCGCGCTTGGCGTCAGTCTCACACACGTTCTCAGAGTATTAACATGAATTCCACAAAGCGTTTGCCATCTTTTACTGCTAGTGAGAAACTGAAAGTACCGGTAGTTCGGGAAGCCGAAATTATTGGCCGCCGGTAGGAAATACGATATTGACGAGTCGTGTATTCGCGATTGGAGAAAGAAGAAAAATGTACTATTAACATGTAGGGGTGATCGTAGAACTTTGAAATGCCAGTGGACAGGACTGTGAATGTTAAGGGTGCGAAAAGTGTTACCATTAGAACAGGTGGTAATGAAAAACACCGGTGTACGGTAATGTTGTGTTATCTCGCCGACGGGACCGAATTGCCGCCGTACATTGTTCTCAAGCGAAAGACGCTTCCTAAAAAACTACCCGCTGGTGTTATCGTCAGATCTCAGAACTCCGGCTGGATGGACAGTTCACTTATGGAAGACTGGGTAAAGTGTGTCTGGCAACCTCGCCCTGGTGCCTTGTTGGGACAAAAGAGCTTGCTTGTTCTCGACAGTTACAGCGGCCATACAACAGACGCTGTGAAGAAACATATCAAGGATGGGAAAACCGACCTAGCAGTTATTCCGGGCGGGATGATGTCTATGCTACAGCCGCTGGATGTCTGTGTAAACCGTCCGTTTAAAGCAGCCTTGAAACAGCTCTATACAGAATGGATGGCGGCTGATAATCACACACTGATGCCAACTGGTCGTATTCAGCGCTCGGAAGTTCAGCTGCTGTGTTCGTGGATTTTGACGGCATGGAATCATAAATAATTTTGACATCACTTTTTTTTTTTTACATTTTGTTCTTTCAAAATAAGGGTGCGGGTCTTATTCGGTGGCGGGTGGTATTCGAGATTATACGGTATTTAAAAAAAAAAGAGAGAGAGAGAGAGAAAAGTAGACTGTTATATTTGTTGAAGAATTGAGGAAATTACATAAAGAAATACGAACATGATGAATATTAGACAGTGCCACTAGAGCAGGGACCAAAGTGTCAAATATTCAACAGTTACCACTTCTAGGGTTAAGCTTGTATGTTGGAAATGTTCCGACATCGCGATTTTCTGTTGTGGTCATATGTCAGCAATGTTCCAACATAATGTTTGTTCCAAGAAAAATATGTTTTACATACATACATCATCATTATAGTCAGCACTCAGTCTGCAAGCCTCTGTGAATTTACTAAATGTCGCCACAATCCTCTATTTGCAACTAGTGCTGTGGCCTCATTTACTTCTATAACTCTTATGTTTAAATCATTAGAAACTGAGTCTAACCATCGTCATCTTAGTCTCCCCCTACTTCTCTTACCCTCCATAACAGTCTATTATTCTCCTAGGTAACCTATCCTCCACCATTTGCCTCACCGAAGCCGGTTTATGCGTACAGCTTTATCCATCGAGTTCATTCCTAACTTAGCCTTTATCTCCTCATTCCAAGTACCCTCCTACTTTGTTCCCACCTGTTTGTACCAGAAACCATTCTCGTTACTTTCATGCTTGTTACTTCTAACTTGCATAGAAAATTAAAAGTTTTAGTTTAACAGTTCCACCTTTTCAATACAAAATTTTTGCAATGTGGTTTACATTACAAATGAAACATTTATTTGGTACTAGTTTCGACTTATGGTCAAGGTCATTGTCAGCCAATAACACAAATTGCACAACATATCAAAAGGTCCATAAACAGTGTACATATGCCGTAAAAATATTGTGGGTTGACGCTAAAAGTTAAAAGTTGAATATGGTGATAAAAGTTGTTGTTACAAAGTTCTGATAGCTGTAAGTCATTATATGGTAGCAGTGGCATTTAGAAATTACAAGCAGTGAATAATGTAGAAACATGTCGCATTGACGCCTGCTGCTTGATTTAGCCCTTCCAGGTTATTACCAAAATCTTCTCTCGACTTCTTTTGGGATTCAACAGCTATTTGTTTCGCTCTGTTTCTTTCATCTACGTACAATTCCCTGTCTGCATCAGCCCTTGTTTGGAGCCATTTCTGAAAAACCTTCTTTTTACGTTTACAAGCTGCTCTCACTTCATCGTTCCACCAAGATCTTTGCTTTATCCCATCTTTACACACAGTTGTTCCTAGGCATTCCCTTCCTGTTTCCACTACAGCATCCTTGTATGCCACCCATTCTCATTCTGTATCCTTAACCTGCTTACTGTCCACTGTTCGGAATTTCTCACTAATCATATCCATGTACTTCTGTCTAATTTCCTCGTCCTGGAGATTTTCTACCCCTATTCGTTTGCAGTCAGATTTAACTTTCTCCATCCTAGGCCTAGAGATACTTAGTTCACTACATCGAAAAATCCCTGAAAATGTTTTATGTTTTAATGTTATAATTATGTTTTAATGGACAAATTTGAGTAAAAAGCGATTCTTAGGCAATATGTAGACTTTGAGAATAGTCATGGCCTTCTGAATATAATTCTATGTGTAATATGGGCAGGTAATCTGCAAAAAGTATATGGAGCGATATGTTTACAGTTGGAAGGCGCAAAATGGCCTCAAGCAAATCAAGTTGACTGAGCAGTACTGACATAAGCACTTGAAGTATTTGAACTCAAGTGAAGATGATTGATTGTCTTTCGGAACTTGATTTGGGAAGTGAGTATCAGGGTGCTTGAGAAATATTCAGTGAATCTTAAGTTGAAGAAGGCTCCAGTTCATTAGAGAAAATGGTTATTCTGACAGGGTAACCTAGAAGCCTACCCATGCTGATTTTATGAAGTTCCCAGTAATTTGACAAGTGAATGCACACCAGGGACATTTGTAAGTTCTGAGAATTCAGTGTTTGTGTAAGCATGTCAAGTCATTTATTCTAGTAAGGGTTTTGAAAAGTTAATTGTTTTAGCCTTATGAATATATAGTAGTATAGCCATATGTTTCCAGAGAAATAAATACAAGTGGAGAGGTATGTGACCAGCTAAACAAATTCAAATGCTAAGGGTGAAGTGTGAGGTTTCAATGAGTGAACGCTCTACTCATTTCCATTACCATTGTCTTTTCTTACTCACGGTAAGCTTCCTGCTCCAGTTATTGAGTTCTTTTTCTGGGTTGAATCGTGTTGTTGTTTTCTGTACATTCTGTACAGTTTGCCGACGTTTTGAATACATTGCATTTCTCAAGGTTACTGAAATATGCCTACTCGATCCGAGGTAATCAGTCTCCCGGGCAGCAGTCACACTACGAGAGTGGTTCCTTACCTTGGTCTTAAATATATATATTCTACCCTCGCTGGCTGACGTAAGCCCCCTGACTGTGTTGTGAGAATTCTGGAACGTATGTGTCAGCCAGGTAGTGGAACTTGCCCGCGCTGTTATGTATGAGGACGGTTTGAAAAGTTCTCGGAATCACCGCTAGATGTCAGTGCTAGAGCAACGAGGTTCCCGCGCAATAATCACACATCCTTTGTGAGTGAACACGTGGCGCGTCAGTGCTCTAGCTGCAGGAGTGTGGTAGTGACGACTCTTTGTTGTTGTTCCCGCGTAGTGATTTGTGACAATGGAAAAAACTGAGATTCGAGCAGTGATTAAATACTTTGTAAAGAAAGGTATGAAAGCAAAGGAAATTCATGCCAACTTTCAGAACACACTGGGGGACTCTGCTCCTTCATTTTCAACTGATGCCAAGTGGACCAGCGAGTTTAAATTTGGTCGGGAGAGCTTGGAAGATGATCCGCGTAGTGGACGGCCAAAAAGTGTTACGACCCCAGAATTTATCACAAAAGTGCATAAAATGGTCATGGAGGATCGTCGACTGAAAGTGCGGGAGATTGCTGAAGCTGTAGGGATGTCTTCTGAATGGGTATATTATATTTTAACCGAAGAATTGGGTATGAAAAAATTATCCGCAAGATGGGTGCCGCGGCTCTTGACATTGGACAATAAATGCACCAGATTGGAAATGTCCGAACAAAGTCTGGCCCGTTTTCAGTGCAACCAACAAGATTTTTTGCATCGGTTTGTGACTGGAGATGAAATTTGGGTCCACTACTATACCCCAGGGACAAAACAGCAGTCAAAGCAGTGGAAACATGCTGATTCACCACCGTCAAAGAAAGCAAAGGCAGTGCGTTCGGCCGGAAAGGTCATGGCCTCAGTTTTCTGGGATGCAAAAGGCATTCTGCTGATAGATTATCTTCCTACTGGCCAAACAATTACGGGGCAATACTATGCAAACCTCCAAACCAACTACAGGAAAAGATACGCAAAACAAGGCCTGGTTTGGCAAGGAAAAAGGTCATCTTTCATCAGGACAACGCTCCGTCGCACACAAGTGTTATTGCCATGGCAAAACTTCATGAACTGGGCTACGAATTGTTGCCACATCCACCTTATTCACCTGATTTGGCACCATCAGACTTTCATCTATTCCCCAAGCTGAAAATTTTCCTCGGTGGACGGAGATTTTCTACAAGGGAAAAACTGACAGCCGAATTGGAGAGGTATTTTGCAGGCCTGGAGGAATCTCATTTTCGAGATGGGATCAAGGCATTGGAACATCGCTGGACCAAATGCATTAGTCGACAGGCAGACTATGATGAAAAATAAAAGCAGTTCCACTGAGGTAAGATACTTAATTCTAGTACATTCCGAGAACTTTTCAAACCACCTACGTAATTAGAGGTTAATCCTGTGTGTTTATGCTGAGGTCTCTTGTCTCATAATCTATGTATGATAGGCACCCAAGAATTGCTGATTTTATATCCTTTTTCTCATGAGTTGGATACTGCACCTTTTCCTAGACACTTCAAATTTAGCTCTTAAGATTGATTTTCACGTCTTTCTAAAATTTTAGACATGCTACTTGTTTTAAATATTTTAGAACTCATTCTTCCACAATTTTAATGTATCTTTCCTATTTTTTATATATAATTTATTAAACACATTGTGTACAAGGTATTAATTAATTAAATGAAATTAGCATCATTTGCATAGTGTGACAGAGTCAATGTCCTGTCTTTGCACTCAATGATATGATACGTGTTGCATGGTTCTCCACATATGGTGCACTGACATCTGTCGGTGGGGCTGTGATATCCCTTGGTTGAACATATTCGGTGATGTAGTCTGTGGGCTGCCACTCTCGTATATAAATGGCACAGTTGGTAGTTGGCCTTTTTCCATTCGTTGCTTGTCATCGTTGGGATGGTGAGGAGTCCGGGATTGATGTCCCTCGCTTTCTGTCGCCTGTCTTCTAGGAATCTGGTGCTTTGTGGTGTTGGTATCAGATTATGAGCTTTCATCAGGTCTTCTATAAAGAAGGTTGTGTCTGCCAGGATATACGTTATTCTGTTTTGTGTGTATTTTGAGACACAGAGCATTCTTTTTAGGTAGGTTGTTTTAATTCCCTCTAATCGCTTCAGATTTGAGTATGTGAGGTGGTTGCATATAAGCTGTATGCCGTATGAGGCAATGGGAGCAATCTTTATGTCGAATAGTCTCAGGGCTGTTGTGACAGATAGTAGATTCAGTTTCTTTATCTTGAAAGTCGCCTATTGCTCTTACAGCTCTGTCTTCAATGTGCTTGGAAAAGGCATGTCCTGTCACTTGCAGTGTGAGTCCTAGGTACTTGTAGCTTTTGACTATTTCTAGTACTTCTTCCCCGCAAGTGAATCTATCAAAGTTCGCCAGATTTCCTCCTTTTCTGAATTTCATTATTTTTGTCTTTTCCCTATTTATAACTAGGTCATTTTCTTGGGACCACTCTTCCAATTTGTTTCTGGCTTCTTGCAGGGATTCTCTTCTTTCTGAGAGCAGAATCATGTCATCAGCATACAACCACATCCTCACTTCTTCTGTTTGTATCCTTTGTATCACATCATGGTTAAGTACGTTAAACATAATGGGGCTTATAGGATCTCCCTGGAGTACTCAGTTTGTTTGCTGGATTCCTTTGGATTGGATTAGGCCATCGTGGATTCTGATTGTATTTTCTCGGAGGATGCTTGCTATGAACTTGCAGATCTGACTTTCTTTGTCTAATACAGGCTTTAGTTTTTCCAGTATTCTATCCCTGTTTACCCCGTTAAAAGCTTGTTTGTAATCAACGTGTGCTGCATATGCATGGCCTTTGGGTTTAGCCAGGGCTTCGCTTATGAATTGGAGTACGTGTCCCACTGCTTGTATAGTTGATCTTCCGGGAGTAAAGCTGTACTGTTCCCGAGGTATAACTGCCGTTATGTTGTCATGGATCTTTTTAAGTAAGATGTTGTTCATTATCTTGAATGGTGCATATTCCAGAGCTATCCCTCTGTAGGATTCTGGAGTGTTCTGTGGTCCTTTCCCTTTGTAGATCACCTTGACCATCGATTTTCTCCATTCTGCAGGGGTATCTTTTTTTGCTTTACGTCGCACCGACACAGATAGGTCTTATGGCGACGATGGGACAGGAAAGAGCTAGGAGTGGGAAGGAAGCGGCCGTGGCCTTAATTAAGGTACAGCCCCAGCATTTGCCTAGTGTGAAAATGGGAAACCACGGAAAACCATCTTCAGGGCTGCCGACAGTGGGGTTCGAACCTACTATATCCCGAACACTGGATACCGGCCGCACTTAAGTGACTGCGGCTATCGAGCTCGGAATCCATGATTTCTAGGCACTTGTTGTATAGGGCTGTCCATATCTTAACCCTTTCCCACGGAATATCTTTGACTCACTGTCGGGTGAAACCTATAGTAATAATTTGCTTGTCAGGTATTGTTGTGGAGTACCTTCACTAAATATTTTTTTCTGTAAAAACCACTTAAGATATCAATTTCAAATTTTTTAACAATGGAAAATACACAATAGTTATTCTAAAATGATACAATGAGATCACCTAATTACACGCAAGACCCCCCCCCCCACACTGTTCGGAATGGTACATCAGGAAGCATCCAATATGGTGCATAATGTTAAATTGCTTGTTCTTGAAGTCAGTCTAAATTGCTGGACATGATGGTGCTCTTATTTTCTTGGTAATGAAGAGAACGCAGGAATTCACCGTGAATCTCCCAATTTGTTTCATTTTCGGGATCAGTCGGATGAAGATATTTAGATAACAAATCGTGCTTCCTCTCGGACATACAAACTATAAGCAATTTTTGAATGAATGGGATTGGAAAATAAACTGACATTAGTTGGAATAGGCTATTATGTAATCAAGTAGAGGCTCATAGTCCGAAAGATAATTAACTGAATGATTAAAACTGACAATTATGTATTTTACAAGGAGGCCTAATATTTTAAAACTAGACGGTACCTGAATGAACATTTCCTGTCCTGTGCCGTATTTCGATTTCTCTCAGATTCATATCCTGTCCCAAATGCTTCCCATACTATTTTTATTATCATATCTACAACTTCAAACTCACTACCATTGCATTTGTCAACATATTGACCTAATTTGTAACAAATATCCTCCGCATTCAAGTGGTTATGAGCAGCCATGTTGCTGCAGTGTGTTTACATTCAGTCAGCTGTCCGTTCTATCTAAGAAAACGTATAAAAGAACACTTTATTTTAGGATTCCGTGCATGCCAGTAGTATCTAGGAAGCGTAGAGAATTCGCTGGTTCCAAAAAGTTATATGTTTAGCAGACAGATGGCAGAGGAAGTCTGTTTGAAAGTCGAGTACGCTTTACTACGCAACCCGCGGGAGACAATGTGCAACTCCAGTACGCTTTACTACGCAATCCGCGGGAAAGAGTTAATGGCATATATCATTGATCCTTTCATCACCTCGTTCGAGATATTGTCTGGACCAGCTGCCTTTCGAGGTTTGCTCTTTTCAGTTGCTTGCCAAACTTCGTCTTCTGTTATTCTTTCTTCTTCCGTTAGCGGGGTACTTCCTTTGGCATGGTATTGCTTTTTCTTCTTCTGAAGTATATTTGCGAAGTGGTTTTCCCATATTGTTATTGAGATCCTTGGGGTCATCTTGGTTCTCCATGGCTCTAGGTCTTTGTAGGGTTTTGCTCTTGCTTCTCGTATTAATTCTTCTTCTTTGGCCTGGGTATACTGTTGTTTCTTAGCCTTTGGGAGCGAGGTATATCTCGTTCTCGCGTGTACTTGTACATAGTTGAGCCTTAGAGTGTCGTCGTTCGTGTCTATCTTGTTTAGGTCATTCAGTTTTTCCAGGACCAGGTTCTGTGCTGTGTAGCATTCACTGTCGAACCAGGGTATGCTTTTCCTCTTTGTTGGTTTTGAGGATGCAGACTGCATCAGGGATTCAGTTAGGTTCCTCAGTGCAAGATCAATGTTGCTCCTTTCTATTGTGTTCCGTATTTCTTCCACGTTTATGTTCTGAACTAGTAGACCGGGAACTATTTTTCTTGGCGTCCATTGCTGCTCATTTTGTGTGGTTCTCTCCGTCGATATTATCTGAAATTCTGCTCTTACTGGAGATGTTTCCTTATAGGTGTGCCTGTTGACTCTATGGTGGTAGTTATGGTTTTGAGCTTTAGGTCGTTTCCGCCGTTGTGGGAGATGTATGTTTTATCCTGTTCTTCGTTGCTGAGGATGAAGCCTTTCTCTTCCAGTAGTTCAAATAGTGCCCCTGATTTGTTGTTCGGTCTGTCTATTCGGCAGTTTAGATCTCCTGCCAGTAGGACTGGAATCTCTGGGTCAGTTTCGTTCAGTGCAGTCTTTACGATTTCTATCACTTCGTCTGCTGAACACTGGGGTCTTATATAGATTCCTACGATTTGAAGATTTTTTAATTGTACTATTACGGTGTTTTCTCATGTCTCTATGTGAATTGCTTGTCCTAGTGCTGGATTGTAGTAGCATGAGACTCCACCTGATGGTCTTCCTTTCGGCCCGGCTTTGGCCAGGGCATGTGCGGCGTGGAAACCATGTATGTTCCAAGGTTCTTGTAAAAGGGTTTCGCAGAAAATCAGAATGTCATTACTGGTTATTATGTCATCTAGTAAAATATTTAGAAGAGATTTTAGTCCTTCCACGTTCCATAACATGATTTTGACATCACTCTTCTTTGATTTTAGTCAATTGCGAAATTGATACGGTCGGAAGATTACTCCTTTAGGCCATAATTCCTCCCTCTCAACTTCATGTTTGATGCGTTTGTCGAATGCAAGTTTGAAGCATTTGTTTCTTCCTCTGGTATTTAATTCCACGCATTCTTTTACTTCCTTGATGCCTTTCTCTTTTAGGTGTTCCGTGATGTCTTCGGGTGTGGTCCTCTCATCCAGGCGACCCAGAAAAAGCCAGTATAGTTTCACTGCAGGCTTTAGTCTGCTTGTCTTTTCTCCTCTTCCTATTTTAGAGAGGGGGGTGGGTGTTCTGCTGGCGACTTACAAGTTTCTGGGTTGTCGGTCTCTTTGATTTGTTTGCCTTTGGTGTTCGTCTGTCTTCATATTGTGTTGGTCTTCTGCTTCCGTGGGGTTTCCGGTTATGGGGTTGTTGCCGGTTCTATTTGTCTCTGCGTTTCCTTCTAGAGACTGTCGTTCTCTGCGCCTTCTCCCCTGTTTTATGGTAAAGCCCTCGTTGTCCTAGTCTCTCCCAATGCTGCTCCCTTCGAGTTGCGTGGTAACTTCTAACTCTATTGTCGTGGGCCGTTGGAAGGGTTCTGTATCCTGCTGCATTGCGTTTTTAATTTCATCTTTCTTTAATAAACTTTCTGATTTTGTTTGAGAGGTTTTCTATCATAATTTGTATCTGGTGGTTTACTTTTTCCGTGATTTGTTTTTCCATTTTTGTGTTTGCGTCTGTCTTGGGTGTTCGGCCATCATGTGCCTCTAGGCTCCGTCTGTCAATGGAGTCTTTGGTCTGTTGTGTTTCGTCCAGTTGGCCTGCAGATGTCGGTGGTCGTTGGTTACTGCCAATATCTACACATACTTCAGCTGGTCGGTCTGTAGGTGTCGTCCTGCTCTGGTTTCTGTCCGCATCTTCGTGTTTTGAGTCAATAGTGTTACCAGTCCAATGTGCCAGCCGTTTTCTTCTTTGTTTGTATATACTTTTTGTTTTATTCCAGCTGCTTGGCCAACAGATGTCAGTAATCGCTGGTTGTTGTCGCTGTCTTCATGTACTTCAGCTGGTCGGCTAGTAGATGTCACTAGGCGCAGTCTGCTGCCCACCTCCTCGTGTATGGTGTCATCAGGCGGTGCTAGTTGATGGTTGCTGTTGTCATCTTCACGTGCTTCGATCGGTTGGTCAACAGATTTCATTGTGCGCATGCTGCTTCCCGTATCATTATCCCTTGTGCCAGCAGATGGCGCCACTTGTACCATGAGGCAGCTGTCCCTTCCTTGGAGCGCAATATCTATTTTCTTTTCCCTAACCTCATTTTGTGCTTTATCACCAATTCCGATCTTGTCATCTAGAGACCTTTTTATTTCTTTAAAACAGTTTCTGACGACACCGCTTTCTGGATGTCTTCTTTTGATTCTCTTTTCCTCCTGTTTCGGTGATATTTGCCAGTGTTCTGAGAGCGCATTCTAACCGTTCTTCTAACGTGTCTGCCATGTCTCATTTATGATCTCTGGGACCAAATTGATATCAGCATTGCTGTTCCAGCATAACTCCACATGTATTTCTGATCGTTCATCCTACAAGCGCTCCAATGAGAAATACTTCAGATATTATCGGAGGGAACCTCACTCTTGCACTACGTTACAGACAGCTTCACCCACGATATAGGTTATCTAATTCAGTTTTAGACCGATCGTCTCAGCAACGACGCGGGCATTCCGAGGCGCCTGCATTTAGAAACCAGTAACATGGTAACGATGAAGAGGATGATAATAATGATAATAATATCTTTCCTATTAAGCACGTGTAATTAAGGGATATCTCCAGAGATTCTGTATTTTATGATATTCTAATAGAGTAAGTTTTAAGTTTGTGAAAAATGGTCTAATAGTTTTTAAGTCATTTTTTGCGAACATAACCATTCTTTGAGATTCAGATTTGGCTGATGATGCTCTGTAAGGGAGTGAAACATGTCCCACATATAACTTTTTAACTAATGAAGATATTTTAAATGTGACAACATTATAATGTATTGAACAGGTGGATCATAATAAAACTTTGTTGTTGTAAATCAACAGATTTCAATACGGATTAAAACATGAGATTAGTCACTTGCAGATGTGAGTTAAGCGAACCGGTCCTCAGTGTACAACACCATTGGACCTAAAACATGAATTATAGTGTTCGGAGTAGTAACGTTTTGCAGAAAATAAATTTAACACTGAAATTCCCTTGCATATGGGACATATTTACAACATAACATGAAAATAAAACAAAGTTAAAACCCAACCAAAAGGACACAGAATTTACTTGTGGCCGCGGTTCCTGCTAAGATGGATGATTGTTGAACTCACGACCCCTGGATAATCATGACGGTTACCAGACAATTTAACGACCAAACAAAAAATCAAATACACAAGAATATCACCCATTATGTACACACAGATATTGACAGATGGAGAACACCTCTGTCACATAAATAAATATTTCATCTGGAAAGGAAAAGAACAAAATACTACATGCGACTTTAAAGATGGTCGGTCACCCCCCTGGGGTGAAGTACCTTTGTCAACGACCTACCAAGTGGGAGGAGGAGAGCTCCCAGACAAGCAAAAGAAATTGTAAAACAAACTCCTGTCCTGACCTAGTCTCCACCACCTTCTTCCCTTGATACCAGACAAGGATTCTCTCTTCCATCTTACCATGACGAACATTTGTGCTCCTACACACCTTCTTGCAACAAGCAAGGAATCAATTCTCTTTCTAAATATCAGGCTCAATTATCGGACCGCTTCTTGGGTCTAATTCATTTAATCAAAGTACCATCAAGTACTATTTACTCACAGAAACACAGCGCTACTCACTTATGGCGCAGCATCATGCCCGCAAGACCCAGGTTTGAGTCTAGTGTTTGGTAGTGTGAAACTCAGTCAGAAATTTTGACATTACTTACAACGTGGTATCAGTCTCCTCAACAGACCTCAAATCGTTGTGAAAACATGTAGATAAACCATGCGCGTGCATCATACAAACTTAACACTGATTTAACCTTTCTATCCTTCCCGATGTCTGAGAATGACAAACTTTCCTCTTCATGATTCTTGTTCACAGCTAAATTATGTTACCATGCATAAGGAATATTCTGACATAACACTAAAAAGAAACAATCCTAAGTTACTCCTAACTCCCTTATCACCAGTAAAATACTGTAACAAACTGTACAAGTCCCAAGATGATTAACTATATGCCTTAAGGGCTTCAATAACTTCAAAATGATTTTATTAAATTGCCGGATGGTCTCACCCAACATGATCTTAATCTTATACAATAGCCTGAAGGGCACCAGTAGCATCTCAGTTATATTACCATACTTGCCAAAGGGCTTAACTAACTCATATTTACATAACTGATCACTAACTCTCTGCATAACTGTCACTAATCCTACTACATGTTAACAACCTTGGTTCACTTAGCTCATATTAGGCGACCCTCTGCTCTCTCCATCGAGACCCGGCTATACCATCTAGCCAGACATGATGAGGATGTTGTTCATGGTTGATCCTCTCGTACTGATGTCCGCAGGTAGGTCCATCATAGGCATCTTCTTGATGCTGAGCTTGAAGTTCGCGTACACGCGGTCTTGAAAGTTGTTGCGGGAATTACTGCAATGAAATACTCAGTCATTTAACCGCACAACACAGTCGTCACTCCTACTCAGTTTCTTGGGCGTAACAGATAGGTTACAAGCTTGGTGAAGTTAGTCATAGTTTCTATTACTGTGAAACCACGCACGGATATGTATGCAGGCCTACTTTGCTGAAAATGAATTCATAGCCTTATTTGTCAAGCTAAATTGTTATTTTAACTCAACCACACATGTGTGTCAGTCCAAAATAACCTGAATAATTTCAGTTCATAGTTTGTAGTTCAAATCCTATTACCGATCAGCATCTTACTGTAAGCCTACCCGTGTCACTTCTGTGAAGAAGTCTATACAGATGGCAGTGTTTATGGTCGAACTATTATGGATTCATGACCGCACCATGATAAAATCAAAATTTTTTTTTGCTATTTTCTTTACGTCGCACCGACACAGATAGGTCTTATGGCGACGATAGGACAGGATAGGCCTAGGAATGGGAAGGAAGCGGCCGTGGCCTTAATTAAGGTACAGCCCCAGCATTTGCCTGGTGTGAAAATGGGAAACCACGGAAAACCATCTTCAGGGCTGCCGACAGTGGGACTCGAACCCACTATCTCCCGGATGCGAGCTCACAGCTGCGCGCTCCTAACCGCACGGCCAACTCGCCCGGTAAATCCAAATCTAACCTCACGATGAAACTGTTATTCAAATCACTTCTTCTCTGAATAAAGTTAGCGTGACCGCTCAAACGTAATCACAGTCTTTGTTCAAACAAAGGTTTATGGCACGATAATCAAGACAGACAAAGATACACGCGACATGCACTGGCAGCGATCTTGCAGTTGAATGAGATGCTTCCCTCGAAATCTCCCAGTTCTTATAGGGTGCAGAAACCGAAGCCAAGCCGGGGGATCTACAGCGATACACACTTGACTCTGGTATGTGGCTACTTGACTGCTTCCCACGGTGGCCGTTTTAATGTAGAATTATCGAATTTGTCATATATTAACGGCGTTGGACATACCATAATGTTCACAAAATTCTGGGGATTATATTCGTCCTTTTATATCCCTCAAAAACCCTCGGGAAGACGAGATATCCCTCGATTCCCGTGATGTGGTAAACCTGTCTCTTCCCGCGTTAAATGCTGTTAAGGTGGCAGAGGACTCCCCCTAACAGATTTCACATGTCTCTGTCCTGCTTCTTACAGATCTTCTGTCTCAGGTGCACACAGCCGCGCCCAAACTTGTGCGTTCTATTCGGCTTCACGCCCATATGCATGGCGTCCTATTGCGGAATATTACAATTGCGTTAAATATCACATATCTAGTCATGAACAGTATGGTACACTATGGATACGTATTGATATTTCTTTGTGATCCCAACATGTCTAAGAGATGTTGGTAGTCATATTTCTGCCATCTCGGCCCTTCAGCATTGGTGTAGGTGAAGTCAACATCGTTGCCAAGTCCGATGAAGCTAGAATATTATGTTGTTTGGAGGAAAGCAATGTCATTGACGGTTTTTCTGATGACAGTGATATCTAATTACCTTCAAGTGAGGTTAGCAGTAACAATTCTGAAGAATTAGATGGCATTATTAAAGAAAATGAAGAATGGGATGCATGTGGGCATGTGTATAACCTCGAAGACTGGAAGTGGACACAAACAATGTACCAAATAATGCACATGTAATTTAGATGGAGAACTAAACGCTGTAGTAGCAAGAAGATTAGATGAGAATCCAGGGAATGCTGAAATGCCAGCTGAGTTTTGACTGATGAATTTTGGTGGGAACATGTCAAGAATGAAACTAATGCTAATGCAACAAAGTTACTCCATGAAATTGAAAGTAATCCTGCAAAAAACTCAACTTATGATGAGGAGAACTCAAACTAAAAAGTCATTGGCTCAAGAATGCTGGTATATGTAAAAATTCTTAATAAGAATTTACTGAAATTGTCCACCTGTTCAGTACAATAAAATATTACCACTAAAATTAAATGGCCTGTCTAAACATTATATCTAAGGTCATATTTTGAGACCTGTATTAAGGTCATCTTCAGCTTGATTTACAAGAAATAAGACATAGGCTATATATAAAACAGTAGTACATGAGAATAAAACTAATAAGAAAGAATTTAACAGTATACAATAAAAACTCACCTTTGCTTAAAATATTTATCATTCTCCGGTCTTGCTGTGATTAAAATTCGTGCTGATTTGACTAGAAATACATCCAGAGTTGAAGAAAAAGTGGTCAGCTGGAGGAGTGGACTTTTTTCAATGGAAATGTCAAGTATTATCGGTCGTCAATGTCGGAACAGAATGAAATTTAAGCTCCGTATTTCTTAAATGAAGAATAAAAATGTTGATCAGGTATCTAAAGGGAAATCAAAAATACTAAGTGTAAGAAAGAGAAAAATTTGAAGAAACTGAATTATTAAATAAAAGGTCAAGACATGTACTCTATCCTCCAGGTTGCTAAGGTGATCTGTGATTTTATTACTGGACTTCTAAAAATTCCTCCTCCCAATTTTGTTGCCAAAATGGAAGACATCTTTCATGATATATAAATTAAAAGAATTATTGGAGTCTAAATTCCAGACGGGACATTATCAAGTTGAGTTCAAATGGTCTTGACTTTTTCAGGATTCCTGGAATTGTCTTGACTGATAGGAGCATGAGCATTGATTAGGGTATAAGCCTTGCTGTAACACTTAGTAGTGAGAGTTGGCAGATGGGAAAATAGCTTTAAAGTCCACTACAGACTCTACAATGGATATATGAACTAAGATGGCTGCACCTAGAATAACTAAATTAGCAGATGTGATCTTAGCCTTGGATTTCAACATCCAGTATTCATATATCATTGAGATATCTTCCTATAGGACACTTGTCTCTTGAATTGCTAGAATTTTGACTGTGTTTGTCTTCAGAGCTTTTGTGAGCTCAATCTATTTGGGCCGGATTCTTAAGATGAGGGACTCTTCGACAAGTCCTTGATGTTCTCACTAGGTTTAACATCCCCAGAATCCGTTACACTACTTTCAATGCTCGCTCTGCTGCCTGGATTCCCTCATAGAGATTACTGGCTGGGGTACCATTTTCATTTTACACTTTCTTTTCTTTTCATATTTCTGGATCAAGTGTTGAGAAGGTGGTGGTGGATGTTGGCTTGTTTAGGAAACTGTGCACTTAGATGGTGGAGGGCAGTGTTACGTGTGGTATGTTAGTTGATGGAGACAGGACAGACATAAAGTTCTCAACCCAACGGAATTAACAGTTTAAAATTAAAATACCTCAGTCTGGTCGGGAATCGAACTTTGGGCTCTGAATACCGAAGGCCAAGACATTCACCCCTCAGTGATAGTCAGACAGCTCTTGGAAATCATTGCTATATTGAACACTACCTCTAGTTCTGTCCTAAGCTGCCTCCTATATAAAGAGGGGTACATCTGTGTCACTGAACTAAAATTCTTTCAAAAAATTGGTTCTGAAACACCAACTTCCACTGGCCTTCAAGCTTATGTAATCCAGTGTATTATAATTTCCTTTTTGTTTATTTAGTATTTATTATCTTAATATGCATAAACCTCTGTTGAATAATGAAATTGGCTTTGCACTGCAGAGTCTGCAAATTATTTCACTTTTCATTCATATTGTGATGCCATCAATTACTTTCCACAGATGATGACTACAAAGCCCATGTACCTGTATGCTGTACTGTTTGCAACAAATATAGAAAATATTTCAGTGAAACTTACCAAGGTGTGAGTACAGCTCTAATATCTTAATAGAATAGTTACGAGTAGAATTACTTTATTATTGAATTATAATTTTCAGTGACATCAACAAAACAACTTTCTCCTCTATCCTCTGACACTGTCCTAATCCTTGTCCTAATTGCTACTGTGCTTCCTTGTTCCCTCAAGATTAGTCCACCGTGATCCTCTAATGTTTCTTTACATTCAATTGTTCTCTTTTTTCCTCTCCTTCAGTTTTCCTTGTATTGTCTCCCACAATACCATTGACAGTTGAAGTCTGAAAGTCATGGAGAAAGGTTTGATCAGACTTTTTTAAATACCATTTTGTGGGAACACAAAGGAGTGTTTGGCTGGATTAGCAAATTGGTGCATTCATTCATCACAGCACTCACTCGCTCACTGTCTCCTGAATAGTGTAAATGACTTGCCTGGTGTGCTGAACTTACAAATTAATCCTCAGAAAGCAAAGATGATTTACTGTACTGTTCTGGATCTGATGAACCATATATTTTACTCCATTGCATTGATGTTATTTATTTGGTGTCAGCATGAGTCTCTGATCCATCATATGTACACTAGAGTTAAGTATTGAATAATTTTTGCATTGATCTGTTTGTAGCATTTAACACAAAACTGACTATGATATACCTCCATTTGACCTCCCAAATTTAAAATAACCGGGTGAGTTGGCCATGCGGTTGGGGCCGCGCAGCTGTGAGCTTGCATCCGGGAGATAGTGGGTTCGAACCCCACTGTCGGCAGCCCTGAAGATGGTTTTCCGTGGTTTCCCATTTTCACATCAGGCAAATGCTGGGGCTGTACCTTAATTAAGGCCACAGTAGCTTCCTTCCCAGTCCTAGCCCTTTCCTATCCCATCGTCGCCATAAGACTTATCTGTGTCGGTGCGACGTAAAGCAAGTAGCTGGAATCCTGTAAGTTGAATCTCACTGGAATAACCTTTCCTAAGCACAAATTGCCATCTGTCAAACCATTTAGTAATTGCAAATGTGTATAATATAAATAGAGAAAATGCTTTCCCAGAGCTTACATGCAACACATCTCAAGGTAACTGGTCTGTAGTTATCCACTTTGTTTATCACACTTTCTTTGCACACTGGGGCTGTTATAGCAATTTCCTATCCATTTGGTATAGTTCCTTCATGAAAACGGTAGTCGTATATGAGCAGTACATCCGATATGGTACTTATGTATTTCTCAACCCATTGCTGTTAGTATATCTCAAGAAATGGTTTTCCGTGGTTTCCCATTTTCACACCAGGCAAATGCTGGGGCTGTACCTTAATTAAGGCCACGGCCGCTTCCTTCCAACTCCTGGCCCTTTCCTGTCCCATCGTCGCCATAAGACCTATCTGTGTCGGTGCGACGTAAAGCAACTAGCAAAAAAAAAAAAAAAAAAAAAAAAAAAAATCTCAAGAAATCTTATCAATTCTAGTTTTATTCTAGTTTACAACTTTTTTTATATTTTTTGTAAATTTGATGTTGAGGGATAAGAATTCCCCTATGCACATTGACACCAAAGAAGGGGTTTGTCAGTTCAGTGACATTTTCACTGGCTTCTCACCAAAACATTTGCTATCTGAATTTCAGCCAATGCATATTGGATTTTTGAAAGGAAAAGTCATGTTCCTGTGACTCGTGTTATATGTAAAAATTGAGGTCCTGTCACTGTGGTCTCTCAGTCAACAGCCATGTAAAACTTTGTGCTGATTTGGTTGCTTGATTTCTTGAGAGTGCTACCAGTTTCTGACCCTGTGAGTAGACACACTGGGCCGATTGCAGAAACGACGACTAGTTTTAAGCCTTAGATATTGTCTACCTAAACAACGTCTAAATCGAGCATGATTTTCCATTGCATAAACAATGTCCAGTCAATGTTTAGCCAGACATCGCTTAAAGTTTCAATTTTGGTTTGAAAATGGAGGCAGAAGTATCTTTCATGCAACTCTTTGCTTGACGCAACAAATGAAATTCGTCGGTGCACGCGCCAAATGCCAATCAGCTGTTTGTCTTCCTACACATTACTCAAATATGGCTGAGCATGACTTGCCCACAGATAAGAGTATTGCTTTCGGTGGAAATTAAAGCTCATAATATTATCAACACTAAAGCGACACGCCACCGTACGAAGAAGTGTAGCTTTCATTATAGCGTTGTTACAGTGAGTGTAATCTACTCATAAATACGGTAGCTTCGACGAAGGGAAGATAAAGCAATAGTAATGTGTAACCGAGTGTGTTGTACGGGCCATATAGATGTAGCTAGCATTCTGGAGATCATAGGTTCGAAACGCATCATCGGCAGCTGTGAAGATTGTTTTCCGTAGTTCCCTATTTTGACACCAGGCAAATACTAGGGCTGTTATTATGGCCATGGCTCTTCTTCCCCAGTCCTCTTTAAACAATAATCACCACCTCTTGCGGAAAACTTATACGATTATACATATATAAACCCCATACAACCTACTTTTTAGTTTTCACTACTATGTGTGTTTAGTTGGCAATAAATATAAGTGAATCCCTCCCGGTTGATGTATGTGACAGCCCTCTGACAATCGGGACATGAAATTCTGATATGTATGTAGTCGGATTGACCTATAATTCCATGGAAATTAACCCATGTATATAATAAAATATATCGGTTGCCAAGAATTGTATTCAAGTTGACAATTACCGGACTGTCACTTTGTCAGTCTCAAGAAACAAGTCTCTCGAAAAGCGAAACCTTATTTTAAGATCTATCTCCCTGTGCATGTCAAACGAATTGCTGAGATTTAGCAACGGGCGACCCACAGAGAGGTCGTCGGATTAACCTTCCCGGAATCATCTCAACATGATAATACAAATGACATATTTCACAGTACATAACCTCTGATTGTGATTCACTCCTCTCATTTGAGGTTAAACAGTGCTCTCGGCAGTGTTTAAACATAACCGGTTGAACATTGGTTTTAGACAGTGTCTAAGTGATAAATAATGTCTCTGCAATGCGGCAGCCATACTTAGGCATTGTTTAACCGTAAACATCATTTAAATACCGTTTCTGCAATCTGCCTACTGTGTCCTATGACCGTATGACTATAAACAAGTCATTATTCAACACTGTTGGACTTGCCTTGGAGTTGAAAATCACAGATAGGAGTTGTAGCCCTTAACGACTCATGTGAGTTGAGTCCTCAGTACTTGCTTGTGTTTATGTAACCATTTCATGTCCAAACTGCATTACTTTGATTTATTCTCACACATTTGTCATTTCTCAACATAGAGTAATTTCTAAACAGACTGAGCTATTTGGCCATGCAATTAGGGTCCCGCAGTTGTGAGCTTGCTTTAGAGAGATAGTGGATTCAAACCCCACTGTTGGCAGCCCTGAAGATGGTTTTCTGTGGTTTCCCATTTTCACACCAGGCAGATGCTGAGGCTGTACCTTAATTAAGGCCACAGTCACGTCCTTCACATTGCTATCCCATCATCGGCACAAGATCTACCTGTGTCGGTGCAACGTAAAGCAAATTGTAAAAAAAAGAAAAGAAAAAAAGAAACAAAGAATATTTTTAAGAAAACCTATTGCAGTAGCACGTGATGGAGCCGCTGTGATGTAACGGAAGAAGAAAGGTGTAATGACTTTGATTAATGGTATCCACATCTTGTTTTGGCACTGCACAAAGATAGACTTGAACTTTCTCTTGAAGATGTAGTTACAAAGGACTTCCCCTCACAGATTAATTATTTTAAGCCATTTCATGATAAAATTTATCTATATATATATGTATATATATTGTACCCGTAAAAAAGTGTTCATATCTTTAAGGCGCTTGATATTAAATTAACGAGCATGGATCTTATCCTAGGGAGTGGCTTTATTATTGGAGTTGGTAGAGAGAGGGGTATAGTTATCAATTTTAGAGATTTTTTTGATAAATTGAGTTTATTGATCATCAAAAGCAAGTTCATATCACCTTCGTACAGCAGCATGGAAGTGTCGTGGCTGGTTGGTACCTCCGAGTCCTGGGATGGTGCTGGACATCGCCTGGGCAGCGACCACCCCTGCTCGGATGAGGAGTTCTGGAATGTCTCGAAGATTGGCACACGTTCCTGGGTTCGATTTGAGACGTAATTCACATTTGAGTTTTCTGCACAGCACTCCACACATTCATGGCACTGTCTGAACAGATATGACCTTTTAATTATGGTTACTGCACTCTAGATATTAAATCACAACGTTCTGGAATAATCACTCGAAGAACAAGATGATTTTGAGTTTGTACCGGTAGAAATGCAAGTTCATAATGCAAGCTTACTGTAAATTGGAATGTTCTAGAGGATTATAGTCACCACATTTCTTAATGCATAGTTTCTGAAGATTTAAAACACATTGGCAATGAACTGAATAAATAGCACTCGGAAACTGTCTTATTCCGGCAATAGGCGAAGTGAATAGCCATTAAAGAAAATGATATTTGAAAGAAAAAGTCTGACTTAATAAATTATGGATTCACTCAAACTACTGGAAAGTTCTAGGCTTTCTGGGAACGCGACATGCGTATTCTGAATTGTCACAGTCTTTAATGAGGATAAGAATCAAAACACAAGTCCCAGTGCAGCACTTGGAAAGTATTGCATAATTCACAATTAAACGTAATGTTGAACGTCCCCTAAGTTTCACAGTCTTTACAAGTCATATCGTTCACACAAAAGTTTATGTTGGTAGGGCACAAGTTCATCCTACACGCTCAGAAAATTTCAGTGTTCCAGAAATTGATTCACAAAATACAAGTTCGAATAAGTTCGAAACGTAAGTTCCATGTGGTACACAACACTCGTGAAAATTCAAAGTCCTTTCAATCGTCGTCGAGTAACTAAGTCCCTATGTGGCACTTCAAAAAAATAACAAACTTCCAATGTGTAGAAATAACAAAGTTCCGATGTGTCAAAATATTAAAGTCCCAACACGACACTCGAAGAAAATAAAGTTCTGATGACAATGTTCCAGTATGTCACCTTAAGAAAATAATAAAGTCTTACCGTGTCACTTGGCGAAAATAACTAAGTTCCAATGAGATGCTTCGGAAAAATAACGAAGTTCCTATATGGCACTTTGATATTTTCTTAAAGTCCAATCACGACACACGAAAAATAACCAAGTTCCATTGTGTCAATATGACAAAGTTCCAACACGATGCTCGCAGAAAATAACAAAGTCCCAATCAGGCACTTCAAGAATATGATAAAGTCCCGACACAACACTTAGAGAAAATACCGAAGTTCCAATACTTGGATTTCGAAGACTGTCAACTAGAAGTTCGACACACACAATGCTCCTCCTGTCACCCGTGTCACAGAGACGGCGGAGTGACAGATACTGAATTCGTAGGTCGGGTGGTCCTCCTTTTATACCCGTTTGCGTGGAAGTGTCTAGAACCCGGGTATTATCTACCCTTATGACTCCTATAATACTCGGTGGATTTTCTTGAAATCTTGACAGATTACGTCCATTGTAATGGTTTTTAAGATGGCAGTGTCGAAATAGCGATAAAGTAGCGCAAAATGTACTTTTGAGGGTAAGCTGAAACATCACCCTATATGGTTGCGTATAGCTGGCTTACGGCGGCCACGTCACTCGCTGGGTACGTCACTGCGTTCGGCGGGCTGCCTACCTTCCACCTCGCGCAAAGTTCAACAAACATACTTCGGACTTCTGTCGTAGCGGCGTTCCCGGTACAATATATATAAAATAACTTGTCGTGACTGACTGACTGATTCATCATCACCGAGCCACTACTGGACATAAAGAAATGAAATTTTGAGGATACATTTATATTACAATGTAGGTGCTTGCTAATGGAGGATTTTTGGATATTCCGTTGCTAAGGGGGTGAAAAGGGGGTGAATTTTTAAAATGAGTGTATCTATAACAAAAATATATCTCAAAACTTTAAAAGTTCACAGATGTAAAAAATTTGGTATTTAGAACCTCCTTTGAAATTAAAGAAATATGTTTTTTAATCCCACTAGGAGGGGTGAAAATGGGGTTGAATGCCTTTAATGAGGATACCTATATCTCAGAAAATGAAGATATTATAGACCTGAAAATGGGTATTTTGAATGTCATTTAAAAATCAAGAAACACGTATTTTTTGTTTTTGGAAAATCCAATTATTGGGGGTTAAGCTGGAGTGACAAATGGGGTGAAATTTTAGAAATTTTTAAAATTAGTGTTTCTATGTCTTAGAACTTTAAAAGTTTATAGATGTAAAGATTGGTATTTAGAATCTCCTTTAGAAAGAAACACGTATTTTTTTTGTTGCTAAGGGAGTGAAAAGGGGGGTGAAATTTTTAAATGAGGGTAAAACTTAAGTTTACAGACATAAAACTTGGTATTTGGAATCTCCTTTAAAAATAAGGAAACACGTGCTTTTTGTTTTCGCAAAATCCCATTAAAAGGGGGAGAAGGCAAAAAAGGAGGAAAATTGGTTGGAATACCTTTCATCAGGATACTTATATCTCAAAAAATGAAGATGTTACAGACATGAAAATTGGTATTTGGAATCTCCTTTAAAAATAAAGGAACACGTACTTTTTTGTTTTTGAAAAATCCAATGACTAGAGGGTGAATGGGAGTGACAACCAGGTTTGAATTTAAAAAGTATAGCTAGGCCTACAATGTATCTCAGACTCTTAACATGTTGCAAGTTTGAAAACTGGTATTTGGAATCTCCTGTAAAAGTAAAGAGACAGATAATTTTTTTGGAAAATCCACTTAAGGGGAACAAAAAAGGGGGAAATTTTTAGAATGAGCAATTTTACAATTGTGTTTAAAAACTTAAATGATGAAAAACATATTTAAAATATTTAAAAGCGTCTATGGTAAAATTCTTTTTGATAACATTAGGTGGCATGAATAAAAAGTTCGTGTTTGTAATAATCTTCAGGCATTTGTGAGAAAAATAATAACTTAATTAAAATTCGCATCTGTGGTGATGTTAAACACTTTGTTTTTAATAAACATACTTTAAAATATTCTAAAGTGTCTATGGTAAGGCACTTATTCAAAAACACTTGTGCTTGAATGAATGTTTATGTCATAAGCACCAGTCTTCATGTATTTATTGTTTATATTTAATAACTTCCTTGAGTGATATTCTTGTGGTTAAAAGGCCGTGTCGACTGTTTAACTTCCGAGAATTGCTCTTCGGGATGTGATAAAAGAAATTGTGTCTGTCGTTTAACTTGCTAAAACCCTGTGGTGGCTTCTGTTATATAAAATGGCGATCTGATTCGGGCAGCTTGCCTCGCGATCTGTAACCAGCAGGAGATCCTAATATATTAAAGTATGACATATGATAAAAGTAAAAAGCTCCGAATTCTAAATAGATAGCGGGAAGATATTTGTATTCAAGATTGCGTGGCCTTGACTTACCTTATCTGGCAAATGTTTAATCCGCGTTGCCTCGGAGAACTGCCTTCGTGCACGACCTAGTGTGATAGCGGTGTGACATGGTCTGATTGTTCGTGGAATATTCCGGAGAAAGGGGAAGTAGAGTTGTGTCGTCATCTAGTACGTCTTGTGAGGGGGGAGGGATTACCGGTTGTGTTTCAGTGACGTGTTCGAGTATTTCATTTGTTTGTCTTGTTTGTTTACTGTTTACCATTTCCACGTATTTACTGAATTGTTCATATAGGAGGTTTTTTTCGTTCGTTAGACCAGTAATTAATTTTCAGAAAAGTCCTACGTACAAAGCCTCTCAATTTATTCATAAGTTTTTGTCCCAAAACTATGTTCTTTATACCAAAACCTCGATAAAAAACTCTAAAGAGTTTTGTAAGGCTGCTAAAGATTTCAAATTAACTTGTTCTCACGTAACAAGTTCCTTCGACATTAAAGACATGTATACGAACATTCCTATAAAAGACACTATCAAGATTATAAAAACTAATTTATTAGACCACAAACGCATCAGTAAACCTGAAATAGAAAACTTCATAACTATCCTGGAATTCGTATTGAACCATAATTTCTTTTCTTTTAATAATAAAATTTATCAGCAAGACGGACTACCTATGGGAGCACCGGCCTCTGGAATTTTAGCTAACATATACCTCGATCACTTGGAATACACTCAGATAGTAGGCCACATTAAAGGACTAGATTTCTGGGTACGCTTTGTTGACGATACTTTTGTCATTATAAACAAAGAACTTAATGACAGTCAAAGAATTCTAAATACCTTGAATACTTTAGACCCAAACATTACATTCACAGCGGAAGAAGAAGAAGAAGAAGAAGAGGAAGAAGAAGAAGAAGGTACACTCAATTTTCTAGATATTCAAACAATTCGGATAAACAACCATTTCCAGTTTAAAATACACAGAAAACCCACTTTTACACCGACTACAATTAAAAGCGATTCTTTACATCCCACTTCACAAAAGAAATCCGCCTACTACAGTTTCGTCAACAGGGCCTTTGAAATCCCGTTAACAGATACAGACAGAAAGAAGGAACTATCTTTCATTCGTCAACAAGCCTTACATAACGGTTTCAGTTTGAAATTCATTAACAAAATCATTACTAAGTGCAAATATCAACAACAAATTAAACTAAAGCAACAATCGGAGAATGCAAAGAAATACGTCAAATTCACCTTTAATAACCCGAGGATTTATGAAATCACGAATTTGTTTAAGAAGCACAATACCAAAATAGCTTTCTCAACCAACAACAATACAAAACACAGATTTTTTAATCACAATAAAGTCAATAAACTTAAAGATGACGAATTCCAGGAATCTGGCATTTACAGATTGACATGTACCCAGTGCAAAAAAACATACGTGGGGCTTTTTAATTAGATATCAGGAACATGTTAATGCAGAGAAATACAGAAGATACTCTGCTATGGGAGCTCATATGAAGGAGGCAAATCACAATTTCACTAACATCAGACAAGATCTCCAAATTATCAGTAGGATTAATAAAGGAAGTTTAATGAATAACCTAGAAAACATCCACATTACTCTCGATAAACTAGAGAAGAGGGAACGAAAAAAAACCTCCTATATGAACAATTCAGTAAATACGTGGTAATGGTAAACAGTAAACAAACAAGACAAACAAATGAAATACTCGAACACGACGTCACTGAAACACAACCGGTAATCCCTCCCCCCTCACAAGACGTACTAGATGACGACACAACTCTACTTCCCCTTTCTCCGGAATATTCCACGAACAATCAGACCATGTCACACCGCTATCACACTAGGTCGTGCACGAAGGCAGTTCTCCGAGGCAACGCGGATTAAACATTTGCCAGATAAGGTAAGTCAAGGCCACGCAATCTCGAATACAAATATCTTCCCGCTATCTATTTAGAATTCGGAGCTTTTTACTTTTATCATATGTCATACTTTAATATATTAGGATCTCCTGCTGGTTACAGATCGCGAGGCAAGCTGCCCGAATCAGATCGCCATTTTATATAACAGAAGCCACCACAGGGTTTTAGCAAGTTAAACGACAGACACAATTTCTTTTATCACATTCCGAAGAGCAATTCTCGGAAGTTAAACAGTCGACACGGCCTTTTAACCACAAGAATATCACTCAAGGAAGTTATTAAATATAAACAATAAATACATGAAGACTGGTGCTTATGACATAAACTTTCATTCAAGCACAAGTGTTTTTGAATAAGTGCCTTACCATAGACACTTTAGAATATTTTAAAGTATGTTTATTAAAAACAAAGTGTTTAACATCACCACAGATGCGAATTTTAATTAAGTTATTATTTTTCTCACAAATGCCTGAAGATTATTACAAACACGAACTTTTTATTCACGCCACCTAATGTTATCAAAAAGAATTTTACCATAGACGCTTTTAAATATTTTAAATATGTTTTTCATCATTTAAGTTTTTAAACACAATTGTAAACGATACTGTAATTTAAGTATCATTCACAATAATCTCCTTACCCCCCCCACCGTCTTCCATTTCATTTAAAGCATTTAGTACAATAGTTTTTGGATTCCCATGGGATATAGTTTTAAGATCCAATGTGCTTGCTTTTAAATGTTATCATTTAAGATTTTTTTATTTTTATATACAGCTGAAGATGACCACTAAGTGGTCGAAACATGTACTGTGTTTGTTAATGTATTTTTAAGTTTGCCAAAGGCAAAAGAAATAAAGTATCGATTAGGTGGCTTTTTAGATTAATTTGTTGATTATACTCATCGATATGGCCATGAAGTGGACAGTTTGCAATACATCTTCTCAATGTAAAAGGAAATCATCATGGTGGTGTTGCAAACAGTCAAGCTCATGGGGAGGAGGATAATAATGTTGGTGAAATTATGCTTGAGGAAGTGGAAAGGATAGTAAATAAACTCCATTGTCATAAGGCAGCAGGAATAGATGAATTTAGACCTGAAATGGTGAAGTATAGTGGGAAGGCAGGGATGAAATGGCTTCATAGAGTAGTAAAATTAGCGTGGAGTGTTGGTAAGGTACCTTCAGATTGGACAAAAGCAGTAATTGCACCTATCTATAAGCAAGGGAACAGGAAGGATTGCAACAACTATCGAGGTAGCTCATTGATTAGTATACCAGGCAAAGTATTCACTGGCATCTTGGAAGGGAGGGTGCGATCAGTCGTTGAGAGGAAGTTGGATGAAAACTAGTGTGGTTTCAGACCACAGAGAGGCTGTCAGGATCAGATTTTCAGTATGCGCCAGGTAATTGAAAATTGAGAGGAATAGGCAGTTGTGTTTACGTTTCGTAGATCTAGAGAAAGTATATGACAGGGTACCGAGGGAAAAGATGTTCGCCATACAGGGGGACTATGGAATTAAAGGTCGATTATTAAAATCAATCAAAGGCATTTATGTTGACAATTGGGCTTCAGTGAGAATTGATGGTAGAATGAGTTCTTGGTTCAGGGTACTTACAGGAGTTAGACAAGGCTGTAATCTTTCACCTTTGCTGTTCGTAGTTTATATGGATCATCTGCTGAAAGGTATAAAATGGCAGGGAGGGATTCAGTTAGGTGGAAATGTAGTAAGCAGTTTGGCCTATGCTGATGACTTGGTCTTAATGGCAGACTGTGCCAAAAGCCTGCAGTCTAATATCTTGGAACTTGAAAATAGGTGCAATGAGTATGGTATGAAAATTAGCCTCTCGAAGACTAAATTGATGTCAGTAGGTAAGAAATTCAACAGAATCGAATGTCAGATTGGTGATACAAAGCTAGAACAGGTCGATAATTTCAAGTATTTAGGTTGTGTGTTCTCCCAGGATGGTAATATAGTAAGTGAGATTGAATCAAGGTGTAGTAAAGCTAATGCAGTGAGCTTGCAGTTGCGATCAGCAGTATTCTGTAAGAAGGAAGTTAGCTCCCAGACGAAACTATCTTTACATCAGTCTGTTTTCAGACCAACTTTGCTTTACGGGAACAAAAGCTGGGTGGACTCAGGATATCTTATTCATTAGTTAGAAGTAACAGACATGAAAGTAGCGAGAATGATTTCTGGTACAAACAGGTGGGAACAATGGCAGGAGGGTACTCGGAATGAGGAGATAAAGGCCAATTTCGGAATGAACTCAATGAATGAAGCTGTACGCATAAACCAGCTTCGGTGGTGGGGTCATGTGAGGCGAATGGAGGAGGATAGGTTACCTAGGAGAATAATGGACTCTGTTATGGAGGGTAAGAGAAGTAGAGGGAGACCAAGACGACGATGGTTAGACTCGGTTTATAACGATTTAAAGATACGAGGTATAGAACTAAATGAGGCCACAACACTAGTTGCAAATCAAGGATTGTGGCGACGTTTAGTAAATTCTCAGAGGCTTGCAGACTGAACGTTGAAAGGCATAACAGTCTATAATGATAATGTATGTATGTATGTATTATTATAATAATTATTATTATTATAATTATTATTATTATTATTATTATTATTTCCAAAATTCAAAATATATCCAAAAATATTAGTTATATATAAAAAGTGCACATAACTATAATTATAGGAAATCTCATTTTCATTTTTTTATATCTAATACATTTTTACCTACAAACTATAATAATGGAGATATTTATGAATTTAGATCTTTAATACTAAGTCCATCAACAGCGAGCGTCGCTGGCAAACTATTATGTCGTCACGGTAGCAAACTAACTGGTGATAGTGGTAGGTGTCGTCATGATTATTTTTATATTATTTGTTTTATATCATACCAATACAAACTGGTCTTATGGCAATGATGGAATAGGCCAGGGCTATGACAGGGAGGGAAGCGACTGAGGCCGTAATAAAAGTACATACCCGGCATTTCCTGATGTGAAAATGGGAAACTACAGAGAACCACCTTAAGGGCTCTGAAGAGGAGGGTTTGAACCCAGTATCTTCTGAATGCAAGCTCACAGCTACTTGACCTGTATAGCATAGGAAACTTGTTCGATTTTGTTTTTATATGCTACAAAACGGAGTGGTCATTAGCTCCTATTGATTAGGACGATAATGAAGAAGACTATCAAAGTGAGATGTAAAGAAGAAACAGAGTCAAGAAAGGTAGTCTGTTCTGCTATTTGTTAGCCATTTTCTGCTCCCAAAAGAAAAATTGTATGTCAAAACAAAGTAAATTACTTTCTCAGTCCATTTGATTCAATAAAAATCAGTTTATTATGATATGCGTTATACCACCTTAAGATAGAAACAGTATGATGAAAAGGTAGAGACGAACCTGGTTAGTCTAATCTTACTTATGATTGTGTGATTGCTGACTATAAGTTACCTAATACTAGTATTAACATCTCATTTTTATTGAAGGTATGGTACGTAAATATTACCGTATATACACCTTCATTTCATACCTATTGTATAAAGACAATTGAATCTGCCTTTATGAGTTTAGATGAGTACTACTTTTACTGCACAACTATAGGATGAAACCAGTAGTGAGCTGGTATTATAAGCTCACCGGACAAAAAATGAGTCACCCTACTGCACACGCACAGATGGTGATGGTGGTGGTGGTGATGATGATGATGATGATTGTTGTTTAAAGGGACCTAACATCGAAGGTCATCGGCCTCGCGCACAGATGGATCATTAAGCTTGTACAGATAGCACAGCCTAGTCCTGTGCTCAACCGCACGCACACTGCCTCTACATGAGCATAAGGCAGTAGTGATCAGACACACATTAATGGCTTTGATGTATCAAACGGACAGTGTATGTCAACATGGTTAGATGTAAGAATGCGACAGAGTGGCAAAAAGGCGCAATTGTGTTTGGCCGTGCTCATGGTCATACGGTGCGTGAAGTCACTGGATTTGTTGGTGTTTCTCAGCGGATTGTTCAGTCTGTCTTCAAGCAGTGGTGTACTGCGCGTGGCCATGAAACACGTCAGAATTGTGGTTGGAAAATGATCTTGACTGAAAGGGACAGGAGATGCGTTTCAAGGCTTGTGAATCAAAATTGCTTCCAAACCCGACAGAAAATGCTGCAGTCAATGAATAAAAGTCCGTCCCAACCTGTTAGTGAGAGAACTTTGCGACAGGAACTGCATGCAATGAATATTTGGAGTTAAACACCTCGCAAGAGGCCATTGCTCACACAGGCATGTAAAGTTTCGCGTCTTCACTGGGATATAAATAATTGAATGTAGACACTCGCTGACTGGCGGAACATGATGTGGTCTGACGAATCAAGTTTTTGGCAGTATTCCAATGATGCACATCGCTGAGTACAGCAAAGTCCAAATGGATCTTTTTAATCTTGATATGTGCAAGGTCAGGTTCAAGCTGAAGGTTGGTCTGTGATGTTTTGGGGGTGTTTTTCGAATTATGGGCTGGGCCCGCTCACTGAAGTGATCACTAATGTGAACCAGCATGTTCATTTAAACATTCTGGATGATTAGATGTTGCCTTTCAGTCAATATCTGCAGGATGAGTATGCTATTGATACCCTGATTTTTCAAAATGACAACAGCAAAGTTCATGGGGCTAGACGCATATGTGACTGGTTTTATGAATACTCCCCCACCCTGTAACATCTCGATTGGCCTGCAAAATCACCTGACTTGAACCCCATTGAAAATCTGTGGGCCATGTTGGAACAGCGGGTAAAATGCGGACATCAGCATCCCTGCAATTTGGTGGAATTGCGCAATCAAATCCTCAGAGAGTTGCTTAACCCGGATGCGACGTACCTGCACAACCGTGTGGACTCACTTTCTAACCGAATCCAGGCGGTTATCAAGTCCAGAGGCAGAATTAGATGGTATGAAATGATGCTTGTAATGATTTCTCCAGGGGTGACTAATATTTGTCCAGTGAGCTTAATTATCAACACTTTAGGCACATAATTTCTCTGTCATCAATTCATTCATGATACTTGTGTGGATATTATTGTGGAAAATGGAATGTGCTAGAAATAAAGTATAATAAATTTTGTATGTTACAGCTTTCAGATGCAGTGTGTGATCATCAGTACCCTGTGGGTAAGCGCAGATTTTAATTTTATAATTATTAATAGTATGATTATTTGATATTTCACTTTACAAAGGAAAATTTAACGTATCCTCCTATTCAATACATAACATAATTCCATCATTAGATGGAGTAATAAATGATGAAATTTATGAAAGTGAAAACAGTCAATACGGAATGATTCTAATATCTTGTATTTATTTGATATGACAAGAAATTATGTTTTATATATTTGTTCAGAAAATATCCTCTTACAGTATTTTTAATGATCAGCAAATTATTTATTGGTTAAGTTTCACGACTTTCAAAAACTTTTTATCCAGTTTCTTGCTTCTTATTATCCTCCATAATTAATAACTGCCATTGAGTATAATTTTCCTTAGTAGAATTTTTGGAGGAATTTGAAGTGCTGGTATGTTAGAGACCTTCATGTAAATAGATGAAATTTTTTTTTTTTTTTTGCTAGTGGGTTTACGTCGCACGGACACAGATAGGTCTTATGGCGACGATGGGATAGGAAATGTGTAGGAGTTGGAAGGAAGCGGTCGTGGCCTTAATTAAGATACAGCCCCAGCATTTGCCTGGTGTGAAAATGGGAAACCACGGAAAACCATCTTCAGGGCTGCCGACAGTGAGATTCGAACCCACTATCTCCCCGATGCAAGCTCACAGCTGCAAATCCTAACCGCACAGCCAAAGTAGCCCGGTATGAGAATCTTTTATAGTTGGGAATTCCAAATAAAGTGCTTTGCAGAGGGCACCAATGTCGTCGAAGCATGAAGGAGTATACATACCTGCCAACCCTTCCGATTTACCCGGAAACTTTCCGGTTTTTAACTCGTCTTCCGATTTTCCGATTTATTTTTACCTCTTCCTATTTTTGACCAATATAACTTCTAGTACGGCCAATAATCTTCCCCTACGATAAATTCTTACGTGTTTGTGTAATTTACGAAACCTCATTTTCAAGAGTATTTATTTGATGCTTTATTTCGTGAGTATTTCGTCCTGCGCCGTCGTGTATCGTGTTTCCCGCTCACCACAGCAGCGTGTCCGCTTTATACAGCTGGGGATTCGGGGCGGCAATTGTCTTGCAAGCAAGACAGGCTGGCGCGCGCTGGCGACTCAGTTAATCGGGATGAAAGAATGAGTTTATTATTGTTGTTCGCGCGCTGTTAACGTCGTTTCTGTGCGTAGTTTCGTCGGAGTTTTAGGCCCCTTTTTTTCTTGCATTTGTATGCTTTCCCCCACTGCCAAAGTCGTATGTTAATAATGTATGGAACATATGGAATTGTTTTGTATGTGGTAGTTTCGCGTATTTAAGTGCATCATTTTAATGAGTTGAATGTTTTTAAGGGGGTTGTGTCGGTGACAGTTTCAGGTAGTTTATTTTCTCGTTAAGGCCAAAAGTATAACAAACGTTATCTCCAAGTGTTCAGAGATACCTATAAATTTTCGTTCATTTTACCGTCTGATAAAGAAACTACCATATTCTTTCGCGTAATTAACGCCCTTGCATAATTTACGCATCCCAATATTTTTGGGTCCAAAGTGGACAAAAAACAAATGTTCACGTATTTGACGCTCCCACAACTTCGAACATCCATCACGCAGCTCCGGATGCGTTTCGAAATAAAGATGTCAACTACTCAAGTAGCAGGCTTCCTATTGCGAAAGCGGGCATTCCAGATACAGGGCAACGTGCTGTTATTAGCCGGCACTAGTTTTACGAGTGTTTCGGGTACGGGACATTCTGTGATCTCAAAATTGTCAGTCCACAGTATTCGAGTAATACTGCATCATACTAACTCACGGTGATCAATTACGCCGAAACATACGGGAAGAGGGCAGCGAGTATTCAATGCCCAAATGAAACGTGCGCTACCGCGGTAACAGAAGTGCACGTCAAGCGGCCAACATGTCTCGCAAAGCATTTCGCGGACCAAAAAGCGGCAAGTTTCCGCAAGTAGAGAAGGATCTGCTTAAATATATGATTTTGTGACGCAACGTTGGATAAGCAATTTCTCACGAAATGCAGTATTTTAAAGAATGTGAAATAACCGCTGCACATGGAATCAGTGTCTCGGATTTGAAGGTTAGCCGAGTCTTGATTAATTTTATGAAGAGAAATGGACTTCCTCTTCGGCGAAGAACATCATCATGCCAAAAAATGACGAATGATTTAAACCATTTTCATCGTTTTGTGATTG